>NW_016807908.1:72461-93369 GCF_001698545.2 Rhinopithecus bieti
TTTATTTGAGGATGGCATTTTAAATGCAATTTTAAATTTAGTAGTTTTGTCTCTTCTTGTTAAATTTTTTCTTGAGAAAAAAAAATGAGAAGTTTACATCAATGTCCCACTGAACGCCAAACTAAAGATCCACAAATGTCTTGACTTTCTCTTCTCCTGCAGTCATCTCTCCTAATGTGAATATACAGTGTTTAAGGCAGGGAGAAATTTATCTCCTTCCAATGTATCAATTTGGTATCTGTTTAAGACCTAGGCAAAACTATAATAGGTGGTTTAGAAATAAACATGTTTTGTGCCAGAAATCAAAATGCATAGTTGAAGAACATGGTATAATTTTGGTATTAAAAAAAGATCTATTCAATTATTATAACACAATTTCAGGGTAGTGGAAAGAGAAGTTGATTTGAGTCAGAAAATCTGGGTCCAAGCCATGACCCTCCATTTACCTGCTGTGTAGCTCTGAGCAAGTCTCTTAAACTCTCTGACCAGGTCTCCCTGCTCATGGCGGTAAGATTAATGTGATCATTGATGCTGTGTGGAAACAGAATGTAATAAATGTCACATTTATTTTTCTTCATTTTCCCAAATCAAATTATATCTGACCCTCTCCCTGTCAGGGACACCACTGGTGGCCTGCACAACATCCATTCCAATGTTCTCCCTAGCTGAGCCCTGATTTTTGTTCAGATGTCCATCATTTGCCACCCCAGCTCTAGCCCAGGTGAGTGAATCCTGAGTGGTCCCAACAGAGCACCTTGTCAGAAGGAGGATGGGGTACAATTCTGGCCTGAGACACATAGGAAAGCAGAAAGCTTCTGGGAAACATTTCCTTCCATCTTTCAAGGAGACACAGAATGAGATGGTCTCTTCTCCACTGGATACAGGCATCTCTAGATATGAAATCAAGGCAGCAACTTAAAGCCACAAGGGACCACAGCCAGAAGACAAGACCAGTCAGTTGAAGATGGCAGAGAAGAAAGAGAGAAGAATCTAGGTCCCTGATGGCATTTTTGAGCCACAAGGTTAACCAACTCTTTAGCTCCCCCTACCTTTGCATTTTGTGTTGTCTACAGTAACAGAGGTTCTTATTATTAAGCCAGCTGAACCCAAGTTTTTGTTATTTGTAGCTAAAAGCATCGTAACTGCTACATACCCCAGGTCTCCAAGTTTGGCCAGAAGTCCAACACCAGTCATTTTTCAGAATCTTCTATCTTTGGATCAGAGAAGAATCCTGGGGCTTATGAGGCCACCACTGCTGTAACTCCTTCCCAGGCCCTTGAGATTCATTCAAGAGTCTCCAGCTCCACTGACAACTTTGTACCCTCTGTACCAAGTTTGGCCAAAGGGATGATCACTGAGGTTCTTAGGGCCTCAGTCTAAAAAGTAACCCAAATAGTAATTCCCATGTGTGGCAGGCAAAATTTTGAGTCCCAAGATCTTTACCCCCTGGTGTTACACCTGTGTGTGTTACATTATATGGCAAACGGGTCTTTGCAGATAAAATTAAGGTTGCAGACTTTAAAATAGGGAGATTATCCTAGATTACCCAGCAGCTCCAATGTATTCACATGAGCCCTTAAAAATGAAAGAGGAAGGCAGAACAGTTCATCAGAGGTGAGGTGGAAAAAGAGGCAGGAAACATTCAAAACCTAAGAGGGACTTGCCCTGCCATTGCTGCCTTTAAAGATGGAGGCATAGAACCAGTAGCCAAGGAATGCAGGCAGCCTCTGAAAGCTATCAGCCTTCAGATGGCAGCCAACAAGGAACTGGGGACCTCGGTCCTACAACCACAAGGAACTGAATTCTGCCAACAACATGAATGAACAAGGAAATAGATTCTCCCCGAGAGCCTCCAGAAAGGAAAGAAGCCCTGCTAACACCTTGATTTTAGTCTGAAGAGCCTCAGGTGAGCCTGCTAGACTTCTGGCATACAGAACTGTAAGGTAACAAATTTGTATTGTTTTAAGTCATTAAGTTTATGGTAATCTATTCTAAGCAGCAATAGAAAACTAACATACTACACGAGGTTCTGCCACATCTGAGTGCCCTGCTCCGGAAGGCTCATGTCTCTGTCACCCTCAGAATCTCCAGCCCTCAATTCCTCTTCACACTCTTGGGGATCAAACCACACACAAGCCATTCTCCTCCTCTACCTTTATGATATAAAATCTCCAAATACCCTACAGTCACAAATAGTTACACACACCCACACACTCACACAAACACACTGACCTCCCAAATTCAAAACACAGTGACAGGGTTGTCTTCCCTCTGCCAGACAAATGTCCTCCCTCCAAAACACACCTCCCAATTAAAACTCTTACTTATTTCCCTGGAAACTAGGAAAGAAACAGAAAACAAAACAAACGGCCACATTTTCTGAATTAACTATGGAAATACCATTCATGATATTTTGTAATTCTTGATATTAAAGATTCTATTAACTTCTTCTTAATAAGGAAACAATATAATACTTTTGGGAATCTCATCTGTGAAAAGTTATCATATATTTCTTTTCAGGCTCAGAGAAACAGAGCTGTTAAGAGTGTTAACTTTCCTTTGAATAAACGCAATAAATCCTGGCACCCAATGTAGTTTCTACTATCTTTCTTCTATCCCTTCTTACTGAAAAAAAAAAAGAAAAGAAAAGCAACAATAAGAAAAAAACACCTGACTGCCTTACAATATCTTCTGGTGCTAATTTTTTATGCTCTCCACAAGTGCAATGGGCTTTCTGATATTAGCCTGACCATATTCAAATTAGGTTGGGCCATTTGTTGCTTTTAATGACCTTTACTGTTTTCACATTTTTCTGCATGCAACTGAGCTGATCAATATCTATGACAATAAAAACTCCAATCACCAATTGATTTCTGTTTATGCAAATGTTTACACACAACACACACATACACAGGCATATATCTGATGGTTATAATATATATAATACTGCTTATGTGTGTATATTAATGTTAATATATAATATATATAAATTTAATCTACCTATATTGCTATTATGAGTAAATATTTTTTGCACATCCAATACCTGTCTTGTTTATGCATTTCCTGTGTTTTCCCAAGCCTGGTCCCAGTCTTCCCACTTCAGTCTCCTCAAATGCTGGGATTACAGCCGTGAGCCACTGCACCTGGCCTGGAATTTTCATATTGCATTAAAATTGTGTGCCTGATTCCCTGTTCCCTTGGGTTGAGTGAAACGTAAAAATAAGATCGCATTAAAGTGAACAGTAGTTCTCTGATTTTTGCTTCACACACTATTGTGGCCCCTTCACTTCCCCTTGGTGTCTTCCCAACTGTTCCCAGGGGCCATGGAGATGTCCTGTGTGCTCAGACCTCTCAGTGGCCACGTAGTAATAACTGAAGCTCAGTCTCCCAAGACTCATAGAAGGAGCCTTGTGGTTGTTGCTGGTGTCAAGCTCCCACTGTGCTCCTCATAGTCACTTAGCCAAAACTACAGCACCTTAATGCTACCCTGCTAGGCCAAAGCTACAAAGCATGATGCTAGGTCAATTGTGCCCCAACACAGCAGTACCGCCTGCATCCCTGCCACATTAAGATGTGGCCACTTTGGGCTGTCTAATACCACAGTCTCCAAAGCAGTGTTGCAGTGTTGCCAGGTGCTCCTGGTGTCATCCAAATTCTTTAATGAATTCTAATTTCAGGTTCTCCTTCCAAGGACACAGTTCACAGTGGGGCAGAGGGCAATCTGAGTGACAGATCAAAAACTGGACTCCAAGTGATCTCCTTGCCTGGATTTTTTTTTTTTTTTTTTTTTTTTTTGAGACAGGGTCTCGCTCTGTCACCCAGAGGCTGGAGCTCACTGCAGCTTCAACTTCCTGGGCTCAAGCAATCTTCCAACCACAGCTTCCCAAGTACCCGGGAGGACAGATGCATGCCACCACACCCACTTAATTTTTTATTTTTTGTAGAGACCAGGTTTCACCATGTTGCCCAGGGTGGTCTCCAAATCCTGGGCTCAAGCAATCTTCCCACCTCAGCCTCCCCAAATGCTGGGATTACAGCCATGAGCCACTGCACCTGGCCTGGAATTTTCATATTGCACAAAAATTGTGTGCCTGACTCCCTGTTCCCTTGGGTTGAGTTCTTTCTCATGGGACTCCACAGTTTCTGCTGCAAATAGGGTCATTCCCTAATTTGTTCAACAAGTATTGAGGGCCCATCAGGTATCAGGCACTACGCTGACTATGTGTGCAGTGATTTTAAAAAAAAAAAAAAATGGACTTAGACAGCTCTGACTCCATGACACAGCAGTGCCCCCAGACATGTTTAAATCCTGGGGTGAGGGAGAAAACCCAGGACTCAAGCTGGGACCATGGAAAGAGAAAGAAAGGAAGAAACAAGAAAATAGAGAAGGTTTTCAAATATATGATGGAGGAATACAGGTATATCAAGACAGCTACATGGAGCTTGCCGTATGTATATGTATTTAGTTGTTCAGAATTACATTTTTATTTGTGCTCTAGGTACATAAATAATCCTACAAGCAGTATGAGCATTGGTAATAGGACTTACAAGTTAAGCAACAGCTTAGCACCCCGTTAACTTCGTGTTATAATCTTATGAACAAGCTGTATGGCTTTGAGCAAATCTATTAACTCATTGCTTCAAACTTTATATGAATTATTGTTTGCAGACATAGAAGTCACATCCACATATATTATAAAGTTTTAGGAATAGAGATGACGAGGTGAAGAAGACAGCAAGCCTCCCGTTGTAACCAGGTGGAGCTCGTCTGTATGCTCACATTTTTCAACTTATGGCTTTCTGAGCTTGCTTTAATCATTTCCTTCATGCCCAATATCTTTCTTTCTTTCTTCCCATCTATTAACCAGATCCTAGCATAAGTCCTCTACGGCTAAAAAAAAAAACAGTCCCCCAAAAATGCCCATGTCCTGATTATTACAATCTGTTAATATATTACCTGTCATGGCAAAAGAGACTTTGCAGATGTGATTAAGAATCTTGAGACAGGAAGATTGTCCCAGTTATCCAAGTGGGATCAATGTCATGACAAGTGTCTTCATAAAGGGAAGCAGGAGGGTCAAAGTGAGAGAAGGTGATGTGACGGAAGAAGCAGAGAGAGATTTGAAGACGCTATGCTGCTGGTTTTGAAGATAAACATGTATTCTTACATAATAATATATATTGTATTTGTTTGATTGGGATAGGGATGGAAAAGGTGCTCGAAGTCTGCAAACTTAAGGGCCTGTCTAGCAATGCCCTCAGAGTTCAGCCCATGGAGGTCCAGCCTAGACTGGCCTTAACCTCTCACTAAGTTATGTTTTATAGGTTGTACTACAAGTCACTGAGGTTTGGAGAACTATAAACATTTTTAATTCAAATATGTTATCTGGGAAAATAATATGTTATGCCAGCATTTTTCAAATATTTTAGCCACAGAAATCTTTATTTAAATAAAATATTATTATATACAGTTATCATTGGCCAATTAAATATAATATGAATTTTAATTTTTTAATAAAAATAATAAATAAAATATTTTAGGAAACCCCAAAGAGATTAAAGTGGATCTATTGAAATTGAAGGGAGTGGGGAGAAAATGGGCCCCAACCGTTCAAGTTACAAAGAGGTCCTCAAGAGAAGACAAACAGCATCAGAATAAGAGAGAGGAAGTGTAATATTGTGATACAAGAAGAAATACATATTTGGTCTCTGTCCCCATTTCTGGGCCTAATATTTGGTCTCTAACACAGTTCCTAACACAGATCTCCTAAGACCTCTGTAATTTCCTGAGTGATAGGAGCTTCTGGCACAGAGGTCCAAAATCCCTTAGAATTTCTTGGGTGATAGGAGCATCTTCTGTTCTAATGAGGTAACAGCTGGTGGTGGCTGGTCACTAGGGAAATCAACCATGTGACTGGAGGGTTGGAACTTTCAGCCTCACTCCCTGACTTCCTGGAAGGCGAGAGGTGCTGAGGTTCAGTCTATCCCCACCGGCCAATGACGTCATCAATCATGCCTAAATAGTGAAGCCTCCATAAAAACTCAAAAGGATGAGATTTGGAGAACTTCTGGAATGCTGAGCACATAGAGGTGCCTGGAGAGGGCATGGAAGCTCCACATGCCTGCCCACATACCTTGCACTATGCATCCCTTCCATCTAGCTGTTCATCTGTATCCTCTGTAATATCCCTTATAATAAATAGGTGTTATGGTTTGGATGTATGTGTCCCTCCAAAATTCATATGCTGGAACTCAAACTCAAAGGTAATAGTGTTAAGAGGTGGGCTCTTTGGTGAAGTGATTAAGTCAAGAGGGTTGCACCCTTGTGAATGGGATTAATGCCCTTATCAAAGAAAATGAACGGACTGCCCCAACCCCTTCAGCCCCTTCTACCATGTGAGGATGCAGCAACAAG
This sequence comes from Rhinopithecus bieti, assembly GCF_001698545.2. NCBI lineage: Eukaryota > Metazoa > Chordata > Mammalia > Primates > Cercopithecidae > Rhinopithecus > Rhinopithecus bieti. The sequence continues at coordinate 78,877 of NW_016807908.1, forward strand.
ACGCCATGTTGGAAACACAGAGTAGCCCTCACCAGACACTGAATCTGCTGGTGCCTTGATCTTGAACTTCCCAGTCTCTAGAACTGTAAGAAACATGTGTTTATTATTTATAAATTACCCAATCTAAGGTATTTTTTTATAGCAGCCCTAACAGACTAAGACAATAAGTAAATATAAGTGTTTTTCCCTGAGTTCTGTGAGCCACTCTAGCAAATTAATCGAACCCAGGGAAAGGGCTGTGAGAACCCCCAATTTATATAAAGCCAGTTGGTCAGAAATATAGGTCACAACCTGGGACTTGTGCTTGGCATCTGAAGTGTGGGGCAGTCTTGTGGGGCTAAGCTGTTGGATCTGATGCTAACTCTGGATAGACATTGTCAGAGTTGAATTATAGAACATCTAGCTGGTGTCCACCGGAAAACCGATTCTGGCTGGTGGGGAGAAATTCCTACATATTTTGGTGACCAAAGGGGAAGTATTCTGCAATGAGAATAAGAGAGGGAAAACAGTTTGTTTTTTTTTCCCTCAGGACATATCACATAATGGTAAGGGCTCATGATCCGGAGGAGACTACCTGAGTTCAAATCCCAGCTCCACCACTAACCGGTTATGTAATTTGTTGAGCACTTACTATCTGCCAGGCACTGTGCTAAGTGCCTTGCATGTATTAATATTATCTCATGAGTAAACAGACACAGAGAGGTTGAGTATCTTATCCTATATCTCACAGAAGAGCAGGGATCTTAGCACAGGCATCTGATTTCAGAGCCCACACTCTTAACCACTACACTGAAGTACAGTTCTTTTACAACCATTGCTTTCAGTTGTATACATCTCTATTAGTGAGGGTTCTACAGAGAAATAAAACCAATAGGGTACAAATTCACATAGAAAGAGATGTATGTTAAGAAACTGGCTCATGTAATTAAACTGGCAAGTTTGAAATCTGCAAAGTGGACCATCAGGCTGGAGACCCAAGAAAAGCTGATATTGCAGTTCACATCCAAAGGCCGTGGCAGAATTCCCTCTTGCTTGGGGGAGGTCAATTTTTTGTTCTATTTAGGCCTTCAGCTGATTAGATAAGGCCCACTGAAATTTGGGAGGGCAACCTACTTGACTCAAAGTCCACCAATTTAAATGTCAATATTGGTCTAGCGTGGTGGCTTACGCCTGTAATCCCAGCACTTCAGGAGGCCAAGGCAGGCAGATCACTTGAGATCAGGAGTTCAAGACCAACCAGGCCAACATACAGTGAAATCCTGTCATCTCTACTAAAAATACAAAAATTAGCTGGGTGTGGTGGCACACACCTGTAGTCTCAGCTACTTGGGAAGCTGAGGCAGGAGAATCACTCAAACCCAGGAGGCAGAGGTTGCAGTGAGCCAAGACCACACCACTGCACTCTAGCCTGGTTGACAGAGTGAGATTCTGTCTCTCTAAATAAATAAATAAATGTTTATCTTATCCGAAAACAGCCTCACAGAAACACCCAGAATAATGTCTGACCACGTATCTGGGCACTGTGGCCCAGTGAAGTTGGCACATAAAATTAGCTACCACAGCATTCATCCATCAGAACAGCTAAAAAGGCTCAGAAAAGGTGGTAATGGGGAGACAGGGACATGTTTGGACATGGAGTAGCCCAGCAGGACCAACCTGAGAGGGGCACCATGGTGATGGCCAGGGACACACTAAACACACCAGCACCCAGTGAAAGCAACAACAGTAGGAGTGGGGGTAGAATAGCAGACTCATTTGGCCCACACATGCTCTCAGGCCCTTCTTACTAAACCTTCTATCTGTAGGGATAGTGTGAAAGGATTTGGCAGGGTCCTGTATGAGAAACCTCACAAAGTTTGGACCATCTTTTACAACCACAAGCTGAAGGCCCATCTGGTCAGGGACTCTTCAGTTTGGGATGTGACACTCTTGGATCAAGGGGATCTGAATATCTTCTGTAAAGCACTACTTGGTTTCCACCAAGCTGTGGAAGGAGTGCTTTTGGACACTAAAAAAAAAAACCTTCTCACTTCCGCATTTGGGACTGTCAACCCGAGAGTGCAAGGCGAGTTATACAGAAAACACCTCATTTGGAGTTATTTACTCTAACTGCTCAGCATTGTGAGAACAAGCTCATTCTTGTACCTTTTCTTCGTGGATTTGGGGATCACAACAACAAGGGACTTCCCCGTCGCTGGAGTGGCCACAATCTGAACAAGTTCCACCCACTGCCTGAGAGTCCTGCCCTGAATTTTAGACTTCGATCATAAAAAACAATGGATAATATAATTGAACAGTGAATAAATTAGGTATCAATGAAGTTAGCTTCAAAGCAAAATGCATCCATGTCGGTTGAAATATTGTGCTAAGTTGTCAGTGTACTAGCTTCCTTTCCAACCAAATGCGTGCAGGAAAAGCTGGGTCTGGAAGAGTACAGGATCCAAAGGAGAGGGTAGAGTTAGGCACAGAGACCATGAAACCTGACATGAGTTCAAACCTTGGCTTTGCCACCAACTGCATGACATTAGGCAAGTCACCTAGCCTCCTTGTGCCCATCTGAAAACTGCACCGCAAGGATAAGGCCAGCATATGGGCCCTGCCAGGCAGCTGAGGATATGGAGTGGCTTCTCCACCAGGCATATGTCAAGGTCATAGGGGAAAGCAGAGGAATCCCAGGTACCAAGCAGAATCAGGATGAAAGAGTCAGGTAAGGAGACACCACAGGGATAATCAGGGGAGGGCCACATCTCAGGAACTTCAGATGGTGCCTGAGAACTAGTTCATGGTGACAGAGCAGTCATGGAGCCATTTCCAGACCTGCTGGCCTTTCCATACATAATTATACTGAGCAATTATTATAAATAATTAGAATGGCGCTGGGGAGGTAACAGGACCAAAAGAAGTTTCCTCTTCATAGCAATTTCATATGCAGCAGGGTTGCAATTCACTTACACTACCTTCATAAATCCAGAGAAAATGAAGTTTCACTATTTTCTCATTAATTAATCTCTCTAAATTCCCCATTCCCCTTGCAAGCAGAAAGAGGGAACTAGAGATTTTTGGTCAATTCTAAAATTACAAGTCATCCCAAAATCTGAACAGAGTCCTTAGGTAATGTGATGTCTTTGGGATAAATGTTCAGCCTTTCAGATGTCCGACCTTCCTTCCTTCCTTCCTTCCTTCCTTCCTTCCTTCCTTCCTTCCTTCTTTCCTCCTTCTTCTCTTCCCCAAGATGATGTTCAAGGAAGGGAAAGGGTCCTTGATTCCACATGACATCCCTTGCAGCAAAATGTTTAGATTGGGCTGCTCCCGGAGAGTGACCCTTATGGAGCAGCCAACGTCTAGAGGAGTATTAGTGTCTCCTGCAGAAGCTAGGCTGGGCTGGACCGGGCCCGCTGGCCCCTTGCAGCTGCACAATGGCCTGGTGATTCTCCCCGGCTACTCACTCAAGCTCTGCCACATCCTTCAACCAGCTGCTGGGGGTCACCTTCCTCATGTCTTGCTGGGTTCTAAAGCAGGCTTGCTTGGATCTTGTCCAGTCCGTTTCACTATCCCTCCTGGGGCTAGGAGAGGTACATGGGCACATTTGGGTCTCCTCCACACCTCATCACATGAATTGTTACTAGAGTTGCCTGGGAGAATAGGGTAATCCAGTTCCCTTCTAGAGTCTCACACCTAAACTGAAACAAATCTCCTCCACCCCATTCTTGACTGTCTTATCCCACATACCCATCTCCCCACTGCCTCCCCAACCGCTATCTTTTTCTTTCCACGATCCCCCAAGCCAGAAGGGATAAACTTTCACTTACTTCTCTAGGGGAAGAAAGATTTATTTTCTCATTCTTCACCAGGTTCATGGCTGAGGCACCTATAAGAAAAGCCTCATTATAAGTTTTATGTGACACAAGGGCCTTAAGAAATGAAGACCCAGAGAAACGGAAACTTGTATATTTTTACACTTGGGTCTGTTGAAGATGGACAGTCATGGGGAAGTATGATTGGACAAAGGAGGTATGACCTAATGGGAATAAACTTGGAGGAACTTAGTAAGGCAGGTTTGTTTGTTCAGATTCTTCTGTGTCCCTGTGTCTTCAGAGATAAGCATGTTCCTTTCTTCTGGGTATAGGGAGGGTACCTCCTGAATGAGGATGTTATGACCTGCTTTAGGGAAGAAGTATCCGAGAAAGTCAGAGAGTGCCCTTCCTAGGTTTTATGAGCTGCTTCAGGGGAGAGAGGGAAGAGTAAGGTGAGGGAAACATTCCACTTCTGCAGTTTTCTCAGATGTCAGGCTGCCATATTTTGATGGTCCTGGGCCCCATCACTTCCCTTTCCTCTCTTACTGAGACTTGGCTGTTGCCACTTTCTCTTCCTCCTTCCAGGTTCTTAGCTCATGGCTAAGTCTTACTAATAAGTAGAATTCAGGGGAGAAAAAGATGACAGGAGCTAAATTTGGGTCTTTCCCATAAATATGAAACTCATTATCCTGAGGAAAAGATCTCTCCCAAATTCTCAGAAAGCCCCTTAAAACAGGCAAGGGATTATTTCAGGGTGTCCTTGTAAAAGTCAGCACAGATGGCATTCGAATTTGTACATCACTGGGATGCATAAGTATATCTATAGCAACAAGGTGTGCAAAACTTGTAATTCCCTAGACTTTGACCACAGGAGAATAAGATGTGACTGTTATGCTAATGATCTCATTAATATCATGAATACAATTAACAAATGAAGTCAATTATCACTGGCAAGCATTCATTACAAAGAGATAAGTTGCTGTGCTCCAGCCACGCAAGTAACTATTTTGCTGCGTTTTCCGGAAGCTCTCTTTTCATCTTTGCTCATCTATTACCACTAAATGTATAAATGCCTGGGAATGTGGACTCAGCTCATTACTTATATATATTACCTTGATTATAATTTGACCTCATGTACACATCAGTTTGAAGAACCCTACAAAATACCACTTCTATTTATAACACAGCCTCATCTGCCAAGCCTGCAGGAGAAAGCCTAATTGGAAAGAATAAAAGGTTACCTTTGCATGTAAACTGCACATTCATTTAGTCATCAATTTTATTTCTTTCTAATTATCAGTAGTTGTGCATCTCCCAGTAGCTTGGATATAGTTGGTTTTCCTCCCAATAATTCCTGAGAAATAGAAACCCTAATGATCAGATCAGTCGTTGGGAAGTGTGATCTCAATGTGCAGTTTATTGGGGCTGTCAAAAATTAATTTCAGGATTCAAACTTAAACTGCCATAAGACTGTGGTTCTGAGGCCAAATGCCTATTTTTATGTGACTCTTTCACTATCTGTATCATAAGAACTGCATGTTCTTTGTAGTTTAAAACAAAATAATGTTCTTACCAGAAGTCCCGCAATTAAATCTTGTTGCAGGCAGCTTTTCTTGCTGCCCATCCATAAGAAGTGAAACGGTTCTCAGACGTGGATTTTTAAACTGTTTGAAGAAATGGATGAAGCTGACCTCTACTGAGAGCCATCTCGGTTCTCAGCCTGCAGCATGCACAGCTGCCTCCCTGGCTCTCTCCTTCTGCCCACCTCAGCTTGCCTCCCCATCCCTGAGTCTCCCTCGTATTAATTAGTCATTTTATGCTGCCCTAACAAAGTACCACAGACTGGTGGCTAAAACCAGGGGTCCCCCAAACCCCAGGGCCACACACCAGTACCAGTCCCTGTGTAGCCTGTTAGGAACTGGGCCACACAGCAGGAGGTGAGCTGCAGGCAAGTAGGCTAAGCTTCATCTGTATTTGCAGCCACTCCCCACTGCTTGAATTACCAGCTGAGCTCTGCCACCTGTCAGACCAGCAGCAGCATTAGATTCTCATAGGAGTGCAAACCCTATGGTAAATTGTGCATGCAAGGGATCTAGGCTGTGCATTCCTTATGAGAATCTAATGCCTGATGATCTGTCACTGTCTCTTATCACCCCCAGATGGGACCATCTAGTTGCAAGAAAACAAGCTCAGGGCTCCCACTGATTCTACATTGTGGTGAGCTGTATAAGTATTTCATTATGTATTACAATGTAATAATAATAGAAATAAAGTACCCAGTAAATATAATGTGCATGAATCATCCCAAAACCATCTCACCCCCTCCCCGAGTCTGTGGAAATGCTGTCTTCCACAAAACTGGTCCCTGGTGTCAAAAAAGTTGGGGACTGCTGGCTTAAACAACAGACATTTATTTTCTCACAGTTCTGGAGGCTAAAAGCCCAAGATCAGCCTGCCAGCCTGACTGGGTTCTGGCAAGGTCTCTGTTTCTGGCTTGCAGATGTCTGCCTTCCCGCAGTGCCCTTACATGGTGAGAGAGAGCGCTGGTATCTCTTCCTTTTCTTCTAAGAGCACCCGTTCTCCTGGGCAGGCTCCAGCCTTATGACCCCATTTAACCTTCATTACCTCCTTCAAGGCCCTATCTCCAGTATAGCCCACATGAAGGGTTAGGGCTCCAACATATGAATTTAGGGATGGGACACAATTTAGTTTATAGCACGCCTGGCCCTGGCACACTGATGCTCTTATTCACCATGACACACCATCTTTTCATTAAAAAAAAGTTTTGAGGAAGCTGTGCTGGGAGAGTGGCTGGTGAGTAGCAGGGCTCCCCCAGTTCACAGGCTATGTCCTTTTTGCAAGGTGCCTCCTAATATCGCTTTATCAGGTGGACCCTTTGCAGAGGCCAAAGCAGAAATTTCTCGGGGAGGTTGTAGGGGTTGAAAGAGTAGGGAAAGGGTTGTTTTGCCAGAAATGTCTGTGATTTTCTGAGCGAAGGGTGGCTCTGATTAGGAAAGGTGGGGTAAACTGAAAACATGGATAAAACATGGACTCCTAAGGGGCTGGCCTTAAGAGGGGACTGTCACCTGCATCATGGGATCTGAAGAACACTGAAAATGTTCAAAATATCTCACTCCTTGGCCTGATGCTGACACTAAAATTTCACGACTAGAGAGACAGTCCATCAGATTAAGGAAAAGCGGATCCATGTAGTTGTCAGCTAATAGAAAATGGAGGGACGAGAACAAAACATTGCTTGTCATTTTTTTCCTAGACTGTAAAAGCCGAAGGGAAAGAAGAAGCATTTTGCTCACTTTTGAACTCCCACCACACTTAGTACGGTTCCCTGAGTAAAAGCGGGTGCTCAGTATATCTTGAGTGACCCCAGAGGATTTCGGCTCTTTTTGCATTCACATGCCAAGTGCTGAGTAAAACCTATTAACTTTACTGTTATTTATGTCACCAAATACATTTGTCCATTTCATTTTCATCGCTTGAACCAAACTGGGCGTGGATGCCATACAAAGCCAAGCATTAAAACAGCCCCAGAACAGTCACATTTACACACTCAGTTCTTTCCAGTCTTCTCCCCCCACTTTGTGAATATTTTAAATAATGGAATACAAGCTATTTTCTATTTAGTGTTGCTATAACTAGAAATTATTCTGGGCTACAGTAAAAGCACAACTGATGTGTGATTCACTTTGCAAATAAATTTACTGTTTAGCCTTTTAGCCATGGATTCATTTACTGTATTTTCAGATTGTTTTCATAGGAAACAGCTAAATGCTCCGCTTTATTCACTTTGTAGTACTGGAGGTGTTTCCATTTTGAAACTACATCTCTTCACTAGACAAATCGATTAGAGAAATGAGCAAGTTAACGGGGTCAAAAGTAGGTCTTGCCCTGAAGGCACAGACGAAGTGTTCAGCTGATGGAGAGGTAAGGAAGAAAGACCAAGTTACAGGTCATAGCCAGGGGAAGGCAGAGTCTGGTTATTTGTACCTCATACACGCCTAACCTGTGGACTCTTCTCTAAATACTGATGTAATTGTTTCTTGAACTAGCAAGGGCTCATCTGGCTGCAAGAACAGGATAGAATCCCCTCAAATTAGCTCAGAAAAGGGGCTCTGTTCAAGGATGCATCTCTTGTGGAATCCATGGAAGTGCAGCGGGAAAATAAAAATGGGAAAAACAGGACTCAGAGGACAAATTAGGGCTTGTCTGGGATCCTCTGCACCAGAAGCTCCCAGACATTCACATCAGCTACACAATTCAAGTGTCTGGGCTCTTAACTCCCCCTGTCTCTGTGACTTGGTCCCTTGCTACTCAAAGTGTGACCCCAGGACCAGCAGCCTTGGCATCACCCAGAAACTAATTAGAAATGCAGAGTCTCAGATTCCACCCCTGCGCTATCGAATCAAGATCTTTATTTTATCAAAGCTCCCAGTAATAGGCTAGCCGCTTGGCAGCAGACTTGTCACCGCTGTGGCGAGAGGCTACTCCTGATCGAATTCTGGGGAGATAAATGAACCAAGGTCATGGGCGTAAAGAATAGTTAGGCATTGCAGACAAACTGCCCTACTGTATATGTTAAGTGTGTTTTGAGCTAAATTAAACCTGTGTCCATTCTGAGTGTTCAATTTCCCAAAGAGTCTACACTCCGTACCCATTGGTACCACCTTGATGCACATCTCTTGAAATTAAGCATCCTTGTTTCTCGGGTGACTAGAAATGTCAATTGTCATTAGCAGAGTGAATGTTTGGTCCTTTATAAACACTGTTGTCACACCAAAAAAAATGAATGTAGTGCATATATACAAGAAAAGCAAAAAGCAACCTCTTTATAATTCTTACCAGTTCAGTGATAAAGTAATGAGCTCTCATGACCTCCTTTCTTCTCTAAAATCTGAATCCCTCCAAAGCAGCATCTTCACTGATGCTTTAATCCCAGGCGGTAGTTTCCATACCTGGAGGTATAGAACACAGCTGTATGTCATTTTCTCCTCAGGATTTAAATTTAACTTGAGAAGGCAAGCCTGCGGGTAGCTAATTAATAGATTTTTTTTTTTTTTTTTTTTTTTTTTTACAATTGCAGGTACCTGGCACTATTCTGATTAAATTTCCAAGCCGATTAAAAATGAGTCCAAAAGATTGGCAAGCATTGTTTCCTGCCTTGAGGAGCACAGAACTGGCTGGGGAAGCCCCAAAGCAAACTTCTGAGTTGAGAGACATGCCAAAAAAGAGGAAGGTGGTGAGCACAGGATCAGAAACAAGATCGGCACAGTTTCTCTCTCTTTCCCTCTCTCACCTCATATAACAAGCACCAATCTTTCTGTGCTCTAGTTTTCAGCACACAGAAATTTCTGGTTCTTATCTACCAGCATCCAGAAATACAGAAACCCCTCCAGTATCTCAGATGCGGGATTTCCACTGCAGCCCATTTAGTGTGTGTTCTGCATTTCACACATATTAAATGGGCCCTGTTTCTCAGGGCTACCAGGCCTGAACCCTGCCCTGGGCTCCTGAGGCGCCTGCCCTAACCACACCCCCCTTGTTAAAAGAGACATTGGCCACTCCCCTTTGTTAAGGATATTCAGATGCTACCACTTGGTAGAGAAATTAGGACCTAAGAGAGGCTCTGTCTTTGATGTCATTTTACAAATACATAAATACAAGGAAATAGAGGGAAGGAAAACTTCAAAGAAAAATGTATTAAAACAGTGCCTAGAACAGCATCCTTAGGCAGATGCCTTTTCAAACCAGGTAGTTCTGGTGGACGTTTCCAATATGTGCCAAGAGGTGGGTACTTGATCCAATTGAGCCAATCATAAAGTCTCATGCTTTGGTCACTGTGATTGGCCCAGGAATAAACATGTGACCCTAATCCAGCCAATCAGGATTCTCCTCTGGTCTGTTTTCAAATTTGAGCTTAGAAGAGAGGACCTTTCCTCTCTAGTCTTGGAACTGTAAACGTGGGAGGCTGGAGCAGCTACGGCTCCAGCCACCTGAGAAGCCAATGTGAGCAGATAAACTGATGCTCAGAGAAGCCAAGACCAGCAGGAACAGAATTCCTCATAATGTTCAAGTCCCTGGTTCCAGTTGTCCCTAATGTTGACACCGCCCCTCCCTTCCAGTTCCATTAACCAGTAAATCGTCTTTTCCGCTTTCTCTAGTTCAGTTTCTTTCACTTGCCACCAGGAGAGCGCTAGCAATATTTCCAGTCACTCTCTTGCTGGATAGCTGCCTCAGCAAACCCCTCTTTTTAAAATAGAAATGCCTCCTCAGGGCGTCTACCACAGCTTCTGTCTCAGAGCTGGCCTTCGCCGCCACCGCGGCCGCCTCCACCACCGTCCCCGCCGCCATCGCCACCGCTGCCACCATCACCGTCACCTCCACCGCTGCCTCCTTGGGGCCCTCCTCCTTCACCGCCCCCTTCGCCACCTCTACACGTTCAAGGCCTTCTGTCCTGGAGAAGAAGCTATAGTCGCTCTCCCTTGTGCGCCCGGGGCACAGCCATGGCGGATGGCGGCGGCGGAGGGGGAACGGGCGTGGTGGGCGGTGGCGGGGCGAGCCAGGCCTCTGCCGGGGCAGCGACTGGCGCTACTGGGCCAGCGGGGGCGGTGGCCCCATCAACCCGGCCTCATCAACCCGGCCTCGCTGCCTCCCGGTGACCCGCAGCACATCGCTCTCATCGTGGAGCAACTCAAGAGCTGGAGCCTTTTTGACAGCTTCTACCGGGACTGCCTGGCCGACGTGGACACCAAGCCAGCTTACCAAAACCTGAGGCAGAAAGTGGATAATTTTGTGTCAACACATCTGGACAAGCAAGAATGGAATCCTACAATGAACAAAAACGAATTGCGAAATGGTCTGAGGCAGAGTGTGGTTCAGTCAGGGATGTTGGAAGCTGGAGTAGACAGGATTATTTCTCAGGTGGTGGATCCAAAACTTAACCACATCTTCAGGCCACCAATAGAATGAGCAATTCATGAGTTCCTGGCGGCCCAGAAAAAAGCAGCTGTGCCAGCACCCCCGCCGGAGCCCGAAGGCCAGGACCCTCCAGCTCCATCTCAGGACACTTCCTAAGAATATGCCTGACACCTTTTGAAAGCTAATTTCTGGTGAAGAAGTGGATTCGTTTATGTAAGAGTGCAACTTCAGACCGAAGATAGGCCAAGGTCGTCACTGATCTCAAGATTCAACTTTGACCATGGGCAGTGACCAGATTGAAAGGGGAGCAAGTTCGGCAGTGAGAAAGTTGACGGTGTCGCCCCCTGCATTGTGCTGCCATTTGGCCAGCCTGCCCAAGGGCATGACACCAAGTAGACGCTACACAGAGAAACACTACAGCAATCCAGGGTTGTCCTGAAACTGACTTTTATACTTGAACATGGAGACTGCGGGTGGACTTGAGGGTTTGTGCTGTGGAATAAACGGAAGCTACAGTGAGAACATAGCCAGTCCCAAAGACAATTTCAAAGAACCATGAAAGTTTAGCTGGGAGTAGTCTTTGGCAGTGTTTATTTGATACTGTCTCTCAGAGTTTGCAAACCAGATTGTACAAGTCATTAGCGTCAGATAGCTTTAAAGTCGTGACCTTCTTGTACATGAATCTTCTAGCCAGTTTCCTTTCCTTTGTAATAGGTAATGAGACATGAAATCCTAGAATGTGTGAGAAGTTCAGACATTAGACATAAGGAAACTCGTTTGCAGGCTCTCTGTCCAGGGCTGCTTCCTGTCCTGGAGGGGCCAGTGAGTCTTAGGTATGTTTATTTTATCCTCACATTCGTGTTTTTTTAGAAAAGTGAATGATCAATAAATGGCTTATCTTTCATAATAAAATCATTTGATTTGATACTCTTAAAAAAAAAAAAGAAATGCCTCCTCAGAAGCCAGAGGAGTTGCTAGAGTAAACAGATCCACACCATGATGCAGTCAGAAGATCTGGACAGCTACAAAGAGCAGGAAAGGGGAAATAGAAACAACTGGCAAACATTTTATGTCAGGATCAAATTGCCATTTTTACACAAAACTTTGTTATTAATGGAATATAGGATTCCTGGATTCTTCTCGCTATAAGGATTGCACGCACCACACTCACATCTGTGTGTGGAACAAGCCAGAGGGTGATCTACACTCACTATGGAAAGCGTTCAGTAGGCCCTTGCCAATGCACAGGACGGCAGACTGAACTAGACATCAAAGACTATGTGATCTGGCCCAGCTTGGTGACTCATGCCTGTAATCCCAGCACTTCGGGAGGCCAAGGCAGGCAGATCACGAGATCAGGAGTTCTAGACCAGCCTGACCATGCAAACTGCTACCCCAAGGCCTTTGGACATGCTATGCCTTCTGCCTAGAAGGATCTCTGCTTATTGCCTCCCATCCACAAATTAATCTCACTCTTCCTGAAGACTTCCATTATTTTTTTCACAGAGGACTTTGTTAATGCCCATGACTGCATCAATTCTCCTGACTATATACACTCATTTCACCATGCACCTCTCCTCTAGAGGATTTAACATGGATCACAATTGTAATTATATTTTGTCTGCTTCCCCTGGTGAACTTTAAGCTTGCCATTGTATCCTTATCATCTTTCACAGAACCTAATATATAGTTCAGTAAATATTTGTTGGATAGACAAGCATATTTAGGTTATGGGTAAAATGATAAAACAAAGAAACTCAACAATAATTCAAAGATTGAAAAAAGATAGCTTGTTATTTACCTAAAAATTAGTGGTGAGCAATTCCATGTCAGTGGGTGGCTTTGCTCCACATAGTCATTCAGAGACCCAAAGGTTGAGTTGATAAATTCCAGCCAGTAGAGAGGAGAAAGAGAGCATGAAGACGCATACTGGGTGTATAAAGTCCCAGCATTGCAAGAAGCACAAATCACTTATCACATTCCACATGACAACACCTAACTACAAGGGAAGCTGAAAAACATAGGATAGCTTGGCAGCCACATGCCAACTACAATTTTGTTATTACAGAAAAGAAAAACATAAGTCATAGACAGTTAATAGTGCCCACCAGAGTGAATTAATAAATGGAAAAATATGGTCATCCCAGCGTCCACATACCAAGCACTATTTGCCCCTCTCCTCTGGTTTTCTGCTAAGTCCACCAAAATCAACAATGGGGCACCCAATACCCAATATCCTAGGTCAGTTGCCTCCTTATGGGGCCAAGGCAGTTGATACCAGTGCTGCTGAACCTGTTCACTTATATTCCCAAGGCCTCAAGGAAGAGCAACTGAAGCACTCTTTCCTTTTCCTCTTTCTTGCATTGCAGTTCCTCTCTCTGTGGGATTCAGGGATAGGTCTATGGTGGCTGGGCTGGAAGGCAAGTCAAGTGATGGTACTGAACTATTCTCAAAGTTGACCAGCCCTGGAATATTAGACCATTATCCTGGCACCAACTTCTTGAGCAGAGAGTCTCTTTGCTCAGGTTAAGTTCTTTCTCAAAAGGTTTGTTGGTCTTCCATGCAAAGACCCCTAGGGAAATTACCTGACAGGCAGGCTCTTCTGACTACCCAGGCATGCTTGAATTAAAGGACTTCACAGAGATATTTCTCAGATTACAATCTTGATGATATAGGATAAAGAAAATATCTTCAAATTGATTCATTTATAAAACACTTTTAGATGATCAAAAATCACGGATTGTTATCAAACCAGAAAAAAGTGTTATATGCTGTTCCAGTTGCTACTGCTGCACAGCAAACACCCTAAAACTCAATGGTATAGAACAGCCATTTTATTATGCTTACAGATTCTGTGGGTCAAAAATTTGAACAGAGCACAGAGGGAGGGCTTGTCTTTGCCCTCTGATAGCTGTGTATTCAAGGAGGAAGCCTCAAAGACTGAGGGTTACACAACAGCTGAGGAGTGGAATCATCTGGCATGTTCATGTCTGTTGGTTGATGCTGGTAGTGGAAAGCGAGAGAAAGCGAGAAATTCACACAGAGAAAGAAAGCTCGCAAAGTGTTAGCAACTGATGAATGTAGAAGATCAAGTTTATATATGTGTTTATTGTTTTGTTATTTCAACTTTTCTGCTGATTTGAAATATTTGAAAATTAAAAGTTGAGAGAACAATTTTAAATTAAATGACTATAGAAGACAAAAACAAAATTGCGGGGGGGCGGAGCAAGATGGCCGAATAGGAATGGCTCCAGTCTCCACCTCCCAGCGCAAGCCACACAGAAGACCGGTGATTTCTGCATTTTCAACTGAGGTACTGGGGTCATCTCACTGGGGAGTGCCGGACAATTGGTGCTGGTCAGCTGCTGCAGCCGGACCAGCGAGAGCTGAAGCAGGGCGAGGCATCGCCTCACCTGGGAAGCGCAAGGGGGAAGGGAATCCCTTTTCCTAGCCAGGGGAACTGAGACACACAACACTTGGAAAATCGGGTAATTCCCACCCCAATACTGTGCTTTAAGCAAACGGGCACACCAGGAGATTATACCCACACCTGGCCGTGAGGGTCCCACAGCCACGGAGCCTCCCTCATTGCTAGCACAGCAGTCTGCAATCTAACCGAAATGGCAGCAGCGAGGCTGGGGGAGGGGCGCCCGTCATTGCTGAGGCTTAAGTAGGTAAACAAAGCCGCTGGGAAGCTCGAACTGGGTGGAGCTCACAGCAGCTCAAGGAAACCTGCCTGTCTCTGTAGACTCCACCTCTGGGGACA
>NW_016807908.1:95346-103407 GCF_001698545.2 Rhinopithecus bieti
ATAAATAAATAAATAAATAAATAAATAAATAAAACAAAATTGCTTTAGTGACTCCATCTTATGAGCCTGCTGGTTAGATGTATAGGTTACAGTCATTAAAACAAAAGGTGATGATGGCCCAGACTAAGGTGGTAGGAGTGGGAGCAAATGTAGAATCTAGATTTGAGAGAGAAGTTTCTGACTGGAAACAAAAAGGTGTGGCTGATTGGATATGGGTGTGAGGGAGGGAGGAGTGAGGGCTGTCACTGTGATATTCAAGGAGAGGATGAAAGATAAACTCTATTTGAACACGAAGAGTTCAGGTTCCTAGGAGACATCCGGGCAGAGATGGCCAGAGGGCAGACTTAACCATGGGCAAGAAGCCAGCGCTGAACTTACAAAGACTTAGGAGTTAACAGAAGCTGAAGCATGTACATGCATGAGCTCAGACAGAAAAAGTAAGAAGTAAAGTGGAAGGAGGAGAAGACAAGGACAGGCTGTTTGAGGTGTCATAGGAAATTGATATCCAGGATGAAGCATTCAGTGTTAATCCCACACTCCAGGCTGTCTCCTGGTATAATTCATTCCTGGGCAAATTCTATTCCTCATTAACATTTTTTTTTTCCTTGGGTTGTGTTTTATTATTTTAGTTTTATTATGCTGGTACAAACGCCAAGTACTTCTCCTAATAAATGGCTTTTTTCATCTGTTATATCACCCAAATGAATCCAAGCACTTATAATTAGCAAGGTTTACATAACAGGTATAATTTCTTGATAATAAAGTCCAACCATTATCACTGATTTTTCTTAATGGAACATTTTGTTTTTGAAGTAAACAGCAGGCATTAACCAAATATATCTGGATAGCAATAATACTCAACTCTGATAATAACCTGTTTGCTACTCTCTTGAAACTAATCATAATTCTAGAACAAAATAAAAACATTAGAAGATTAATAAAAGCTATTTTATCAGACAAGGCTCATTCTTCTTTAGCGCTATATTTATCTCACAAGGGAAAATTACTTTATTACATGGGTAGCAATGCATTTATGACAAGGCACTTGAAAAATAAGTCTGATGTTCATTTTGAAATTCCATTTCTTAGTAGTCATAGGCCATGCAGTCATCAGAAATACTTTTAAAAAGAAAAAACTACCACATGCTTTTAAGTGCTTTGTTTCCAATAATAAAAGGACTGGCAGGTATATATATTAGAGTTTAGACTGTCGGTATTTGGTTTAGGTTAAATCATAAATGAAATTCAATACTATGGCCATACCAGATCTAAATATAGTCATGCTCTGCATAACAACGTTTTGGTCAGTGATAGACTGCATATATGACTGTGGTCCCCTAAGATCATACCATGTTTTTACTGTACCCTTTCTATGTTTAAATATGTTTAGATACACAAATACATCATGTTATAATTGCCTACAGTATTGAGTACAATAATATGCTGTACAGGTTTGTAGCCTAGGAACAATAGGTCATAGCATAGGTGTGTAGAAGGCTACACCATCTAGGTTTCTGTAAGCACACTCTGTGATATTCACACAATGACAAAATCACTTATTGACATTTTTCTCAGAATGTATCCCTGTCATTAAGCAACACATGACTGTAGTTAGACAAAAGAGAGGGTTTTTCAATTATTCAGTAATTTGATCTAGTCAAGCAAATAATTCCAAGGAATCGGGGGGAAATGCCCCTTCTGCCTAAGCTCCTCTAATTGGCAACACTTAGAAGATCCATGGGTAAATCACTGGACTTGTTACCTCTGTGTCACTGGCTTACCCCAACAGCTAGCTCAGAACCGTAGGGTTCTGCAAAGCATCTGCGCCACCCCAATCCCACCTCAAAACAAGTATCATATTTCCAGGAGTACCTGGCTGGTGGAGATTGCTGATCATATTTCATTCTCCTATTTCCAGATATAACCTGGAGCAGCTGCCAAGCCAGGGAAACCCACTGCCCACTCCATTTGCAGTTAGGTAGAAACATATAACTCCTTTCCACTGTGAAGTAGAAGGGGGTAATTTGTGCCACTTCTAGACAGGTTTTTTAAGGAGCAGGCATATCTCCCCCATGCTCTTTATTCTTCTACCAGCTGAATGCCATGACAACCAGGTCCCAAGGAACTTCCGAATCTCCAAATGGAAGTCTCCAAAGCCCCTGAATCACCAGAAAAAGGGAGAACCATCCACTGGACACCACACTGTTAGGTGAGCAGAACACAAACTCCTGTTGTGTTTGAGCCTTTAAACATTCTTGGCATAAATGAGGCAGCAGATTATCCTCTTTAATATACAAAATGATGCCTCAAATATGCATGTAAACAAGTAAAATTAGCTATCCAGAAAGCTACTCTGTGCCACAACTTCTTTATTTCTATTTCTGCAACATGAGGCATCCCAGTGTCAACCAGGGACCACTACATCTGCTGGGCATCCCGGCTCACATTACTTCAGTCTGGCACATCTGCCTCTTCTGCTAGGATTACCAGATATTGTTGCCATAGCCTCTGGGCACCAATGCCTCCACTGGCACTTCCACTGCTTATTCTGGGTACTGATGCTCTGGCCTAACACACTCACCCTTCCTGAACTCTGCTACCTCTTCCGCTGGGGCCCTCGAATTACTGAAAATCCTCCAAGCTTCATGGTGAATTAAACAAATGCATTAATTCATTTTGATGTTACACTCATTTGATTTCAAGCAGCTGAAAGAGAAAATGCAGCTCACAGTGGCTTAAGCAATAAAAGCATTTACTGATCTCATGATACAAGAATTCTGAAGATGTGGAGCTCCAAGTTTGGTGCAGCAGCTCCACAGCACCATCCATCATCTAATTTCTTTCTGCCTCGACCATGCCATTCTCAACTGTGAGCTTTTCATTCTTGGACATGCCACCTCTTGATCACAAGATGACTGCCACAGGTACAAGCTGCACATCTTCACACAATATCAGGTGAGCAAAATGGTAGGAGAGTTTCTCCCAGAAACCCAGCTGCAGCCTTCTCCTTGCACAGCGTTGAGTAGAACTAGGTCACATGGTCATCATAGTTCTGGGACCTCTGGGAAAGACAGACTGTCAAAGTAATGAAATTGTCATTAATGACTTAAACCAATCATGATTTTAGCCCTCATAGTGGGGCATAAGGCTACCCCCCTCCCCCTCAAAGAAAACAAGATTGTGATTACAAAAAGGAAGGGAAATGGCTATTGGGGTTAGAAGGGCAACTGACAGTGTCTGCCACAGATTCCAATCCCGCCATATCACCTTCCATACACAGAAAATCTAGTCAAGGTCTTCTCTCTTCTACAGCCCAGATTTGAGTCCATGGGGGACTGGCCAAGTATAAGGCTAAGTGTGGGCATCTGTCCCCTGTGTCATCCACACATACACTGGCTGTGACTATGGTTTTGATAATGGATGAAGCTTTTCAAGCCTGTCTCCTCTCTGAATGAGTGCTCATCCAGTACCTGTAGTGATCAAAAGAGGCTTCATTGCAGCAGCATCCCACCAGTTTGAGAGACAAGCTCATACATGTTTATATTCCATAATAGTCATTGTTTGGGCTTAAGCTGCAATTTACCAGCCTTATCCCACCACTTTTCATTTTGTCTTTACTGGACTTCAAATCAAGAAACACATAATTTTTGATACACACCCAATACTGGTCAGAATGTTTTAGATAAAATCTTATCTTAGAACATGTATATATCCTTACACATTTCCAAAAAGAAATTCATACTAAGAAAGACAACAGGCCATTTATTCAATATTAACTGCATTTAAATGTGAGAAAAATCAAAGAATGTTAAAGGAAATACACTACTTATCAGAAATGGTATGTATTAATAATTCTGAGAGAAAAATTCTAATTCATCTACAACTTCAAAGGGTAACATTTCCCAGGGGAACTTAAATTAATCATAGAAAAGGAAAATGCAATGGCATTACATGCATTTTTTAGGCTCTTGATATTTTCCTTCTACCTATTTAAATGAATTTTCAAAATGATGGACTCTCTCTGGAGTAAACCTCCAGAACAATCTGAGTTGAGGCTTTCTGATTGTCCATATTTCACACTTAGGGCAGTTCAGATGCCTCTGTGATAAGAGGGGCTTGCAGCTGACACGAAGTTTCTGATAGAGAAACTGAATTTATTAAAACACAATATCTATCGACATGCTAACAGGTAAGATGTCTTCAGGGCTTCAGTTAAGGTTCAGTTTAAGGTCGATGATTTCTTCTTTTTTTTTTTTTTTTTTTTTTTTTTCTTTTTTTTTTTTGAGACATAGCACTCTATCGCCCAGGCCTGGAGTGAGTGGCGGATCGTGCAGCTCACTGCAAGCTCGCCTCCCGGGTTTTCACGCATTCTCCTGCCATCAGCTCCGAGTAGCTGGGATACAGGCACCACGCCTTCGCCCGCTAGTTATTTTGGTATTTTTATAGTAGAGACGGGGTTTCACGGCTGTTAAGCCAGGATGGCTCTTCGATCATCCTGACGCGCCTCGTGATCCACTCGTCTCGGCCTCCCAAAGTGCTGGGATTACAGGCTTGAGCCACCGCACCCGGCCAAGGTCGATGATTTCTAATCTACATAAATTTCCCTGGAACTGACTGTAAACTAGTTAAATGGCTGACTGGTGACAAAAAGATGAGGAAAATAATGAATGCATATAAAGCAGCACAAAAGATTTGGAGGCATTTGTATCTGCTCTGTAATTATGTTGGCGCATGGGAAATTAAAATTCTTGCTGGCCTCCTCCTTCCCTTCCTCCCTTCCCCCAGGCCTCCTCATCTTGTTCTGGTAAAAAAAGCTCTTGAAGCAAATGGGAATGGTAGACTGAGGTAAAAAAAAAAAAAACAAAGAGAAAGAAAGATGAGAGGAGAGATAAAAAGAACAGGCAGGAGGGCTCTCCATGGCCCCCGAGTGAGGCAAAGGGCTCTTGCCCGACCTAGAAAGGCTGTCTTAACTAAAGTGTCTGGTCAAGGAAGGAAATTGTTCAGATGAATTTTTTTGCCTCTTACTTACCTCTATCTTGTGCATTGGGGTGTGATTATCTGTGTATATTATTCCTCTAGAGCAGGGGTGGACAACCACAGCAGGGCCAAATTCAACCCACCACTTGTTTTTACACCACTCACAAGAATGGGTTTTACATTTCCTAATGGTTACATTTTTAAATGTTACATAAATACTTAATAATTCACTCAATTTTGCCTCACAGAATTGAAATATTTGCTCTCTGGTCCCTTAAGAAAGAGTTTTTCAGCCCCTCATTAGATGAGACCTCCAGAAGCAGCACTGTTCGTTTATATTGTTCTCCCTTGGATGGAATAAAGCCTGGTGGTTAGAAGGATAAACAACAGTTTCGAGAGCATCCTGGAACAGCGGCAAAGACTTTTCTTTCATTTGTAAATGAAGAAACCAAGACCTAGGGATGCCAATCAACTGACCTAAAGTCCAGCTGCTTTTTAGTGGCAGAGCTAAAGCTAGAATCCCCTCCACAGCATACCACCTTGATCTGGTGCTGCCAACAAAGCGTTACAACACCTTTTGAGCTCTGTCTTTCAATCCAACTGATCAACCTCTGTGCATCAGTAAGATGCAAAAGCATGGCTATTCAGAGTGCACTTTGATGAAGAGGGACAAATGCAGTTAGTAGGGAGATAAAACAACAACAACAACAACAACAACTAATCATATTCCTAAAGAGAGGTACAGTTTGAAACTCAGTACCTGGGTAAGTGACAAACCTGATACTGTCCTAAGCAATTAATCTATGACTATCTGGACCTATTGAGGAGACCCTGAAAAACATGACTATGTTCACTGTGAAATTCAAAACTGATTTGTAATGCACTTAATGGTGAACTGAGAGTAAAAAACACACTGACAAAATAAAAAGAATTTTCTTCATTATGTATGCTCAGAATAACATCAGAGAGAAAATACTTTCCTTGACATATTTTATGGCCATTTTGAATGTCTCTAGTGATAAGAGTTTCTAACTCTTTTCGGGAAGGCTACTCCTTAAACGAATACTTTTTGTTGTCATTTAGGTTTTCCAAGGCAATATCTCAAGATCTAATGGGTTTATTCAACACTCAACACAGATGCTAAGTTGAAACCTTTCTAATCGTTTTCTAATCCAAGCTGTATTATGATTTTTTGCTATGTTTTTAAAAGCTTGGGAATTTGAAATCTTGACATGTATATTTTAAGAAATATTGATGCTTCCTTAGGAATTTAAGAGGAAAGAGTCAATAAATTGGGCATAACTAAACACTCTGACCAGCTATCTGGGAATAATTAGCCTAATGCTATTGCATAGGTGATGTGTGGCTTTATATTATCTACACAATGTGAAAGAAAAACCCTTCCTTCCTCTCTCTGGAGGGTTCTTTTGAAAGTCTTACTGCTCTAGTTAGTTCAATGTTATTTATTTTTACTGTGTTCATTATTTTAGTGCTCAAGAGTAATGTTGAATGTTTAGTAACAATAAATTTTATTTCCCATGTGTCAGTCTGGTTACAAAGCTAATACAAATCCCTCTAAATCTTTTGTGCCATCTAGTATGCATTCATTACTTTCTTCATCTTTTTTTTTTTGTCACCAGCCAATCATTTAACTAGTTTATAGTCAGTTCCAAAGTAATTTGTGTAGATTAGAGATCAAAAGTGTTGTCCAAGGCCCTCAAAGCATCTCAACTGGCCCTCTCTGTAGTGAATTGGGTTTTTTCTCTATCAAATCGATCACACATATATTCCATGTAGACCTGTGGTGTTGGCTCTATTTAACCTAAAACTTCAGAACACATACTCTCCAATCATAATCAATCAACCAACAATTATTTCTACCCATGTAATGTTCTTCTAAGGACTTGCTCTGGGTAAAAAAATAAAACCAGAATAAATGACAGCAGATGGCAAAAAAAAAAAAAGACAGTATTAAACAAGTGATTTTCAGAGTTGATTTAAACTTGGCTAAGGATTTTTTAAAGTCTTGTTGTTTCACAAGTGAACATCATATGCAAAGAGTAGAGGGAACAAAGTGGTTCTCAACAGAAATGCCTAGTTTTAATTTATAGAAGGATAAACCAAAGACAACCCACATTAAAATACATTTTACTCTTTACAGTAAGTGGGACATTCTGTAAATATTGCCCCAACAAAACAAAGTCTTGTGTCTATTTAGGCTATATTCAAATTTTCTCTAAAATTAATCAAGTAACAAATGTTTATTGAGTCCCACGGTTTACTCTGTAGGTCCTTCAACATAAAGATGTTGGAGATCAAGGAGAAGGCCAAATCCAGAAGGCAAGAAAGCATAGAGGGAAATGGAAGCATATCTATGCACTCTTTTTCTCTATGCCTTTCCCAGTCATTACCACAGCAGCAAAGCTTTACCTTGACCTACTAGGACATGGTTATCATGAAAGATTATAGAATAGAGTGAGAGCATAGAAGCCAGAATAACCAACTTTTCTTACGAACAAAGTTCCAGGACACTATTTACTGTCTGAATTTTCTAAGGCTATAATGAAGTAAATACCTCCCACCAAAAAAAAAAAAAAAAAAAAAAAAACAAAAAAAAAAAAAAAACAAACCACAAAACAAAACAAACCACATGACAACTCTGCTTTCTGGTAAGATTGTATCTAGGTCAGGTCAACAGGTTCCTGTTTTATTTATGCCTTTTTAATTACTAACTTCTAAATGACCTCTGAGAAGCACCAAATTTATAAATAGTAAAATCATCCTTTTAGAAATTTGTTCATGGGAGATTAAGTTAGAACAAAAGATCAGGCTGCCCAACTCAAATGAGCCAGACAATACAACCAAAACCTTTATCAAGTACAAACAAAAATTCACCCAAACAAAAGTGTGGTGTTAGGTAGATAAAATCTACAAACAACATACGGAATTCTGTACCAAAGCAACTGGGTATTCTGGCACTTTTTTACATTTTACAATCTAGTCATCGGTTCATATGTAATTTTTAAAAGTCTACCCATAGTTTACCATGTCTTCAGATTTAAAAAAAAAAAAAAAAAAAAAAAA
>NW_016807908.1:105496-110149 GCF_001698545.2 Rhinopithecus bieti
AAAAAAAAAAAAGTCGAGCATGGTTTCCACTGTGAATTAGTAATTAATTGTTTCTTACTGGGGCTGATTTTCCACACCTCTTTTTATACCGTAAGCCCCTTTCAAAAGTATTTTAATCTTTTGGACGATTCTAAGTGAACAATAGCCCAGCCTTCATTAATAAACACATTACAATTCCCTAACCTGGCTTTCCTGCATCTTCTTTAGGGATAGCTCTGGGGCAGCACTAGGAGGACGTGTGCACTCTTTCTTCAGGTGCTTGTGCATTGATGGTGACTGGGAGGCAGGCAAACTCCCTGGGCTAGTTTGCATGTTAAAGATAATCCTGGCAGGTATCTGGTTGAAGATCTGAAAGCTCCTCTCTTGTGTGAGCAAGGGCAAACTCTCTTTGGCGACGTGAATTGACAATAAGAAGCATATTCAACAAACTTAAGGGACCCTTTGTACCCCTTTTCTTAAAGCCAGAAAACCTATATTAGAGAAAGTTTGGGCCTAATGTTTTCTATTGTGTCACTCTGCCCTACCACCCCCTGTTGCCAATAGCATAAAACATTTTAACATGTCACTACTTCTTAATTTTAGCAGAGGCAGAAATCTGTACAGTTTTTTAATTATTTTTTAAATTCTTTTCAATTTCTGATTTCACTTGCATATCACTCACTTATTTTCTATACAGAAGAGAACAAAAGTGCTTGAATTATGCATAAGATATTTTAAAAGCATCTTTCAGACAAAGTATATTATTAAGCATTGTAAAATTATTATTGCACATCACTTTTATTATGTAGCTCATTTTAAATGGGCCAGAATATTTTAATCATCAAAAAAAGCCATAATTTATAGCTTAAAATTGAAAATATATCTGCGCATTTTTTCCATAAAACATGCATGCGTGATTTTCAGCCCCATTTAACTAATGTGTTTTGGAAATATGTTACAATAGTAAATGCAACAAATCTCAGTCAAGGAAAAAAGTAATATAAAAAGTGTGATTAATAGCAATATATATTTTTTTCATTTTACAGAAGTCCCTATTTTGAAATATGAATCATTTTACATAGATAACCTCTGTATTTCCATGTCGTTTATCTAAACTTTTATCTAAACTGTAGTTTAGATAAACTGTAGTATATTACAACTCTGGGTGTAGAATTGCAAATTATATCAAAGAAACAAACTATCAAAACAACATAAATTACCCACTATGCACTTGCAAAGAAAAAAATGCAACTGTTAAAGAATTAAAGAGTAATAAAAAAATCAAATAAAGCCCACAGCATGGATACATGTATGTCCAGAAATGAAAATATATTTGGATTCATATTATTGGAAATTATTTCTTAATTGAACTAGTGATGTGAAAATGAAAGTTATTAGATCATTTTGATGGGTGATCTTCATAATCAGCTCCTGGTAAGCTTATAAAATATGTATGCTCCTCTTGTATGTAAGACAGACATTTCCCTGACTATGTCTTTTCTCAGATGTGACTCCACAGTAAAACTGAGCTGGTTTTTAAAATGTACATTAAAAATTTTGGATGACAGCACATTTCTGTAAGGCAAAATTGGTTTGTGGTTTCTATTGTAAGAAAGAGAATTACTGTGCACAGTATAGGAAGTCTAATTTTAGGGCTTTCATGGTTGGGTAGTAGCTAGAGTTTTCAGCTCAACCACACGTCATGAATAACAACACACTGAATTTACATAGCTATTTCCTCAGTGGAATTCCAAGAACTACATAATCTCATTTGGACTCATAACATCTCTTCCAGGCTGCAAACTAGGAAATGTCTCCATTTTAAACAATGGAAAAGAACAGGCATATAGAGATTGGACCACACCTTGCACCAAGTAGATTAGAAAACAGTTTTCTGGTAATGGAAATGGGTTCCAACAATCCCTTTTGAGAAATTGCAAGTGCCAAGCCTTTGCTGATCAGGTCCAGGCACCACAATTTCACAGTGGCCAGTCTCAGACCACTATTGTAAGACAGATAAGCCTCAGGACTGGGAGTACCAGATGTGTGCATTTTCAACAACCTTCTCTCAGCACCTCTCCCCACTTGGCTCAGTACCAACCACCACTGCCACCCCAGCTGACACTCATGCCACCTGACTCTGTCTCAGAACTGTGCCTTCTGGGGCCTAGTGCCCATCCCTTGCCTTGACCCCCAAGGGTTCTGATCTCCCTAGACTTTGGCTTCTACAAAATATATCTTCTCTGTTTATTCCCTTGTATTGGCTTACCTAACCACAGCACTCTCCTCTTCAACTTGGCTTCTATGCCTGAGTTCTCCTTCCTGGCTTCTCCTTCAGCATGGTGCTGCTGATCTTCTCTGAACCCAGCCTGCGGCTTGATGCTCTCACATATTACTCATAGGACAGGCCCCAGCCAGCTTGTCAGTGGGGCTGTATCCTCATGGCCCCAGTTTCCACTCTAGGACAAGAGCTCCAATAGCACTGGACTCTAGTGTACTTCTATGTAATTCTAATGGCTTTAACATGAGACTAAAGTGAACAGAGTCACAGACTAAGACTCCAGGCAGCCTCACCATCCTATGGCCACAGATGTATCACCAATAACTGGCCAGCAGTGCTGCAGAAGCCTACTGTTGTTACAGAGAACAAAAGGGAAAAGTGAAGATAATTAGTAGTTAAGACAAAAACCCCAAGATGCACATTTCACAAGCCATGGGATTGTCACATAATCTCCCTAACAGAAGGGGCATTGGATAATTATAGTCTTCTTGCTCAAAATCCAGCACTATCACTGTGTTGCTCCTGAAATAATCAACAGTAATACCAAAAAAATGGCAGCATGTGGGGCTTTTCTGCTGAGCAATACTCCAGCTTCCTGAGACACTCTGAGTTGTGGTGTAAGCAGGTAGCTTGCAAACAAGGCCACTTTAAGACAAGCAAGTTCTTCCTCTTAGAAAAGTAGAGTCTAGGCTTCCAGAAGCTGACTATTTGACTTGGCTTTAAAGTATGACCCCAGGGTGGCTGGCAAGATGGCCAAAGAGGAACAGCTCCCATTTGTAGCTCCCAGCAAGATCAACACAGAGGGCAGGTGATTTCTGCATTTCCAACTAAGGTACCCAGCCCATTTCATTGGGACTGGCTAGACAGTGGGTGCAGCCCACAGAGGGCGAGCTGAAGTAGGACAGAGCATCACCTCACTCAGGAAGGGCAAGGGGTCGGGAAACTCCCTCCCCTAGCCAAGGGAAGCCATGAGGGACTGTGCTGTTAGGAACGGTGGACTCCAGCCCAGACACTATGCATTTCCCATGGTCTTCACAACCTGCAGATGAGGAGATTCCCTCAGAAGCCTATGCTACCAGGGTCCTGGGTTTCAAGCACAAAACTGGGTGACAATTTGGGCAGACACCGAGCTAGCTACAGGAGTTTTTTTCATACCCGAGTAGCCACCTGGAACGCCAGTGAGACAGAATTGTTCACTCCCGTGGAAAGGGGGCTGAAGCCAGGGCACCAAGTGGTCTAGCTCAGCAGATCTCACCCCCACAAAGCCCAGCAAGCTGAGATCCACTGGCTTGAAATTCTCGCTGCCAGCACAGAAGTCTAAAGTTGACCTGGGATGCTTGAGCTTGGTCGGGGGAGGGGAGTCTGCCATTACTGAGACTTGAGTAGGAAGTTTCCCCTCACAGTGTAAACAAACCCCCTGGGAAGTTCAAACTCGGTGGAGCCCACCACAGCTTGGCAAAGCCATGGTAGCCAGACTGCCTCTCTAGATTCCTCCTCTCTGGGCAGGGCATCTCTGAAAGAAAGGGAGCAGCCCCAGTCAGGGGTTTATAGATAAAACTCCCATCTCCCTGGGACAGAGCACCTGGAGGAAGGTGTGGCTGTGGGTGCAGCTTCAGCAGTCTTAAACATTCTTGCCTACTGGCTTTGAAGAGAGCAGCAGATCTCCCAGCAGAGCAATCAAGCTCTGCTAAGAGACAGACTGCCTCCTCAAGTGGGTCCCTGACTGACCCCCATGCCTTCTGACTAGAAGACACCTCTCAGTAGGGGTCAACAGACACCTCATACAGGAGAGCTCTGGTTGGCATCCCGTGGGTGCCCCTCTGTGATGAAGCTTCCAGAGGAAGGAACAGGCAGCATTCTTTGCTGTTCTGCAGCCTCTGCTGGTGATACCCAGGCAAACAGGGTCAGGAGTGTACCTCCAGCAAACTCCAGCAGACCTGCAGCAAAGGGGCCTGACTGTTAGAAGGAAAACTAACAAACAGAAAGGAATAGCATCAACATCAACAAAAAGGACATCCACACAGAAACTCCATCCAAAGGTCACCAACATCAAAGACCAAAGGCAGATAAATCCATGAAGATTAAGAAAAACCAGTGCAGGGCGGAGCAAGATGGCGGAATAGGAACAGCTCCAGTCTCCAACTCCCAGCGCGAGTGACACAGAAGACCGGTGATTTCTGCATTTTCAACTGAGGTACTGGGGTCATCTCACTAGGGAGTGCCGGACAATCGGTGCTGGTCAGCTGCTGCAGCCTGACCAGCGAGAGCTGAAGCAGGGCGAGGCATCGCGTCACCTGGAAGCGCAAGGGGGAAGGGAATCCGTTTTCCTAGCCAGGGGAACTGAGACACACAACACCTGGAAAATTGGGTAACTCCCACCCCAATACTGCGCT
>NW_016807908.1:112770-140068 GCF_001698545.2 Rhinopithecus bieti
AAAAAAAAAAAAAAAAAAAAACCAGTGCAGAAAGGCTAAAAATTCCAAAAACCAGAATGCCTCTTCTCCAAAGGATCACAACTCCTCACCAGCAAGGGAACAAAACTGGACAAAGAATGAGTTTGATGAATTGACAGAAGTACGCTTCAGAAGGTGGGTAATAACCAACTCCTCTGAGCTAAAGGAGCATGTTCTAAACCAACACAAGGAAGCTAAGAACCTTAAAAAAGGTTAGAGGAATTGCTAACCAGAATAACCAGCTTAGAGAAGAAAATAAATGACCTGGTGGAGCTGAAAAACACAGCACAAGAACTTCATGAAGCATGCACAAGTATCAATAACCAAATCAATCAAGTGGAAGAAAGGATATCAGAGATTGAAGATCAACTTAATGAAATTAGGCATGAAGACAAGATTAGAGAAAAAAAGAATGAAAAGGAATGAACAAAGCCTCCAAGAAATATGGAACTATGTGAAAAGACCAAACCGACGTTTCATTGGTATACCTGAAAGTGATGGGGAGAATGGAATCAAGCTGGAAAACACTCTTTAGGATATTATCCAGGAGAACTTCCCAAACCTAGCAAGACAGGCCAACATTCAAATTCAGGAAATACAGAGAACACCACAAAGATACTCCTTGGGACAAGCAACCCCAAGACACATAATTGTCAGGTTCAACAAGGTTGAAATGAAGTAAAAAATATTAAGGGCAGCCAGAAAGAAAGGTCAGGTTATGCACAAAGAGAAGCCCATCAGACTAACAATGAATTTCTCTGCAGAAACCCTACAAGCCAGAAGAAAGTGGGGGCCAATATTTAACATTCCTAAAGAAAAGAATTTTCAAACCAGAATTTCATATCCAGCCAAACTAAGCTTCATAAGCAAAGGAGAAATAAACTCCTTTACAGACAAGCAAATGCTGAAGGATTTTGTCACCACTAGGCCTGCTTTACAAGAGCTCCTGAAGAAAGCAGTAAACATAGAAAGGAAAAACTGGTAGCAGCCACTGCAAAAAACATACTAAATTGTAAAGACCATTGAAACTATGAAGAAACTGCATCAACTAATGGGCAAAATAACCAGCTAGCATCACAATGACAGGATCAAATTTACACATAACAATATTAACCTTAAATGTAAACAGGCTAAATGCCCCAATTAAAAGACATAGGCTGCCAAATTGGATAGAGTCAAGACCCACTGGAGTGCTGTATCCAGGAGACCCATCTCACATGTAGAGATACACATAAGCTCAAAATAAAGGGATGGAGGAAGATCTACCAAGCAAATGGAAAGCAAAAAAAGCAGGGTTTGCCATCCTAGTCTCAGATCAAACAGACTTTAAACCAACAAAGATCAAAGAGACAAAGAAGGGCATTACATAATGGTAAGGGGAGTAATGCAACAAGAAGAGCTAACTATCCTAAATATATATACATCCAATACAGGAGCACCCAGATTCATAAAGCAAGTTCTTAGAGACCTACAAAGAGGCTTAGACTCCCACACAATAATAGTGGGATACTTTAACACCCCCATGTCAATATTAGACAGATCAACGAGACAGAAAATTAACAAGGATATTCAGGACTTGAACTCAGCTCTGGACCAACCAAACCTAATAGACATCTACAGAACTCTCCACCCCAAATCAACAGACTATACATACTTCTCAGTATTTATTCTAAAATTGACCACATAATTGGAAGTAAAACACTCCTCAACAAATGCAAAAGAACAGAAATCCTAACTAACAATGTCTCAGACCGCAGTTCAATGAAATGAGAACTCAGGTTTAAGAAACTCTCTCAAAACTGCACAACTACGTGGAAATTGAACAACCTGCTCCTGAATGACAACTGGGTAAACAATTATATTAAGGCAGAAATAAATAAGTTCTTTAAAACCAATGAGAATGAAAATACAATGTACCAGAATCTCTGCGACACAGCTAAACCAGTGTTTAGAGGGAAATTTATAGCACTAAATGCCCACAGGAGAAACTGGGAAAAATCTAAAATCGACACCCTAACATCACAATTAAAAGAACTAGAGAAGCAAGAGCAAACAAATTCAAAAGCTAGCAGGAGACAAGAAATAACTAAGATCAGAGCAGGACTGAAGGAGATAGAGACACACACACAAAAAAAAAAAAAACTCCTTCAAAAAATCAAAGAATCCAGGAGCTGGCTTTTTGAACAGATTAACAAAATAGATAGACTGCTAGCCAGACTTATAAAGAAGAAAAGAGAAAAGAATCAAATAGACAAAATAAAAAATGATAAAGGGGAGATCACCACCAATGCCACAGAAATACAAACTACCATTAGAGAATATTATAAACACCTCTATGTAAATTAACTAGAAAATCGAGAAGAAATGGATAAATTCCTAGAAACATACACACTCCCAAGACTAAACCAGAAAGAAGTCAAATCCCAGAATACACCAATAACAAGTTCTGAAATTGAGGCAGTAATAGCCTAACAACCAAAAACAAGCCCAGGACCAGATGGATTCACAGCCAAATTCTGCTGGAGGTACAAAAAGGAGTTAGTACCATTCCTTCTGAAACTATTCCAAACAATAGAAAAAGATGGAACTCGTTTTATGAGGCCATCAGCATCCTGATACCAAAATCTGGCAGAGACACAACAAAAAAGAAAATTTTAGGCCAATATCCCTGATGAACATCAGTGTGAAAATCCCCAATAAAATACAGGTAAACTGTATTCAGCACCACATCAAAAAGCTTATCTACCACGATCAAGTGGGCTTCATCCCTGGGATACAAGGCTGGTTCAATATACCCAAATCAATAAATGTAATCTATCACATAAACAGAACCAATGACAAAAACCACATGATTATCTCAATAGATGCAGAAAAGGCCTTCGATAAAATTCAACACCCTTCATGCTAAAAACTCTCAATAAACTAGGTAATGATGAAACGTATCTCAAAATAATAAGAGCAATTTATGACAAACCCACAGCCAATATCATACTGAATGGGCAAAACCTAGAAGCACTCCCTTTGAAAACCAGCACAAGACAAGGATGTCCTCTCTCATGACTCCTATTCAACATAGTATTGGAAGTTCTGTCCAGGGCAATCACACTAAAGAAAGAAATAAAGGGTGTTCACATAGGAAGAGAGGAAGTCAACTTGTCTCTCTTTGCAGACAACATGATTATATATTTAGAAAACCCCACCATCTCAACCCAAAATCTCCTTAAGCTGAGAAGCAATGTCAACAAAGTCTCAGGATACAAAATCAATGTGCAAAAATCACAAGCATTCCAATACAACAATAATAGACAGAGAACCAAATCATAAGTGAACTCCCATTCACAATTGCTACAAAGAGAATAAAATACCTAGGAATACAACTTACAAGGGATGTAAAGGACCTTTTCAAGGAGAACTACAAACCACTGCTCCAGGAAATAAGAGTGGACACAAACCAATGGAAAAACATTCCATGCTCATGGATAGGAAGAATCAATATCGTGAAAATGGCCATACTGCCCAAAGTAATTTATAGATTCAATGTTATCTCCATCAAGCTACAATTGACTTTCTTCACAAAATTAGAAAAAACTACTTTAAATTTCACTAGAACGAAAAAGGAGCCCATACAGCCAAGACAATCCTAAGCCAAAAGAACAAAGCTGGAGGCATCACGCTACCTGACTTCAAACTATACTACAAGGCTACAGTAACCAAAACAGCATGGTACTGGTACCAAAACAGAGATACAGACCAATGGAACAGAACAGAGTCCTCAGAAATAATACCACACATCTACANTAGCCATATGCAGAAAACTGAAACTGGACCCCTTCCATACACCTTACACAAAAATTAACTCAAGATGGATTAAAGATTTAAACGTAAGAACTAAAACCATAAAAACCTAGAAGAAAACCTAGATAATACCATTCAGGACATAGGCATGGGCAGAGACTTCATGACTAAAACACCAAAAGCAATTGCAACAAAAGCCAACATTTACAAATGGGATCTAATTAAACTAAAGAGCTCCTGCACAGCAAAAGAAACTAGCATCAGAGTGAACAGGCAACCTACAGAATGGGAGAAAATTTTTGCAATGTACCCATCTGACAAAGGGCTAATATCCAGAATCTACAGAACTTCAACAAATTTACAAGAAAAAAAAACAACCCCATCAGAAAGTGGGTAGAGGATATGAAAAGACACTTCTCATAAGAAGGCATTTATGTGGCCAACAAACATATTAAAAAAGCTCATCATCACTGGTCATTAGAGAAATGCAAATCAAAACCACAATGAGATACCATCTCATGCCAGTTAGAATGGCGATCATTAAAAGTCAGGAAACAACAGATGCTGGAGAGGATGTGGAGAAATAGGAACGCTTTTTCACTGTTGGTGAGAGTGTAAATCAGTTCAACCATTGTGGAAAATGGTGTGGCAATTCCTCAAGGATCTAGAACCAGAAATTCCATTTGACCCAGCAATCCCATTACTGGGTATATACCCAAAGGATTATAAATCATTCTACTATAAAGACACATGCACACGTATGTTTATAGTGGCACCGTTCACAATAGCAAAAACTTGGAACCAACCCAAATGCCCATCAATGATAGACTGCATAAAGAAAAGGTGAGATATATACACCATAGAATACTAAACAGTCATTAGAAAGGATGAGTTCATGTCCTTTGCAGGGACATGGATGAAGCTGAAAACCATCATTCTCAGCAAACTAACACAAGAACAGAAAACTAAACACCACATGTTCTCACTCATAAGTGGGAGTTGAACAATGAGAACACATGGACACAAGGAGGGAAACATCACATACTGGGATCTGTCAGGGGGTGGGGGGCTAAGGGAGGGATAGCATTAGGAGAAATACCTAATGTAGATGATGGGTTGATGGGTGCAGCAAACCACCATGGCACGTGTGTACCTATGTAACAAATCTGCACGTTCTGCACATGTATCCCAGAACTTAAAGTATTTTTTTAAAAAGTATGACCCCATAAATTTTGGCATCTTCTCTCTATCCTAATCTTTTCTGGCCATTTCGTAATTGAGTTTCACCTTGCTGTCATTATCTCTCGCCACCATTACAACCACTTAGCTCTGCCTGCTCTTCAATGCAGTTACCTGCCTAAGCTGTCCCAACTAGTTCCTCATTCATTAGAACACACCCAAGTATAAGATTCTAGTTTCCTCCTTAGAAGCCTATCTCAACTAGCATTTGGTTTAAGTGATTTTTAATCATTACCATTCATTCACAACTCTCACTCCCAATCCCTCCAAAAAATTCACTTTACATTCATTCTTTTATTTTTTCTTTCTGACATAATCTATGTTTTTTCCAGTATGAAAGTGGGCCTAGCTGAAAATATTCACCTTCCTAAATTCCCTTGTAGTTAGGGTGGTCCTGAGACCTAGTCCTGGCCAATTGTTACAAGGAAGTCTTCAGAGAGAATATCCCTTTCCAAACAAGAAGAAAGACTCAAAGGCAAACAGATTGGGCCCATATTCTACCAGTATGGAATATGGATATGGAGCTAAAGATGGAAAATCCAATTTACAATCACTAGGCAACAAACCTGAAGACAGAAGCCCCATACTAAGGATGGTGGAGTGGAAGGATTTGAGGAGCAGGGACTCTGATGCATGTGGGGCTACTCCCCACCATGGACTGCCCACCTCTAAACTTCTTGTTATGAAAAAAATAATATATTCTTATTTGGTTAAGCCACTCTGACCAGATTCTTCCATTTTTCTATTATTTACAGCCAAATGCATTCCTACTTGATACATTGCTCACTTTTTTCTCATTTAATTTTGATGAGACCGGGCTGTTTTCACATCCAAATGGCCAAAGCTCAGAGTTGTACTTTCAGACTTCTTGACTTCTTAATTTTTAACTGCAAACACCTCCCAGTGTTAGACCTACAAGATGAAAATCACTTCATGGATGAGGGATGCTAATGATGGAAGATAAATATAACAATGAATACTTCAATAATACACCCTGGCTTAAACCAAAGGAACATGAAGTAACAAAAAGGCCAAACAATTTCATCTCAGAATATCTATGTGTGAGTCCTCCTCTCTTCATTGCTCACTAGGTGTGTAGCCAGGAGCAAGTCATCTAAACCCCTCCAAGCCACAATTTCCTCATCCATAAAAGAGACATAATAATAATGTCTATCTCATAGAGTTGCCATCAACATTAGATGAAAAAGCATATATATGAATAAGTATAGCCTTTATAGGCCATAATACTTCTCTAAGGGAAGAGTCTTTTCTCCATATAAATAAATATCTGGTATTTTAAAATAATTTCTTTTCTAAATATATTTCCTATAATTTTGGTAACAGCCTCTGTCTTAGTCCATGTAGATTGCTATCACAAAATACCATAGACTGAAGAGCTTATAAACAACGTTTACTTCTCATAGTTCTGAAGACTGGGAAGTCCAAAATCAGGGCACTAGCAGATTCAGTGTCTAATAAGGGCCGTCTTCTTGCTGTAAACTGACATGTTAGAAAGGGGCAAGACAGGTCTTTGGGGCCTCTTTTATAAAGGCACTAACACCATTCATGAGGGCTTCAACCTCATGATCAAATCATCTCCAGAAGACCCCACCTAATACCATCACATTGGTGATTAGGTTTTCAACTTATAAATTTTGGGTGGACATATACATTCAGACCATAGCTTTCTCCTGACTGTTTTCAAGCAAGATCAGGTAAAGGCACTAGAAGTTACCTTTCTTGTGGAAGCTTAAGAAAGGTGACTGGAGAGGCCCCAAAAATTCATCTTGTCCTTAATTGGCTCTAGGGATGCATTGATAAGGCAGGCCCACACTAGTGAAGCACAAAAGCACAGATAACCCAGTCCCCGCCCTACCTACCAGGTCTGACCTACAAAATCAAACATCCAAAACCTACTGAAACCAGAAAACTGGAAATTTTTGGTGGACAGGCTTTGAATATTCATTAAGGGGAATTTGTTCACTTTGTATACTGTGTACTCATCTGTTCTTCTCTGTGCCTTCAGTAGAGATCATCTCTGGACTGTGTGAATATATCCCATATTATTATTTTCAGGACTCAGAACAAAAAAGGAAACAATATTTATAAAAACTGGGAACTCATTTATGTTCCCTCCCCTCCTTTCATTTTTCCACTTAATGAATAATTGGCCATAAATATCCAGGAACTAATAAGACTTGGAAAGAATTTGAGAGCTATATCTTATAAACTTAAAAAGAAATTACCTAAAACCAAGGACTTCAAGATTTCCTAATGATGTTGAAAAGCAGTGTGTATTTCTAAGCATCCTTCCCCAGTGACAACAGCTCTCCTTAAGTTGTCATTGTCATTTCCATAATGCTTAGATCCTGTGATTTTTAAAGTGCATGTATTGTCTACAATATGCAGCACCATGCTGATGAAGGTTACAAATGCTTCCTTGTAGAGTTTAGACTTTTGTCCCTTCTGTCAAGATTGGTAAGTGTCACTGTCTTCATTTCTGCCTGCGTTTCATGTGGATCTGGACATTAACTTCTGTACCAATTTCTATGAATACTCATTGCAACCTTGTTGATCATCAAGCCTGACAAGGTTAACCTTGAGAACACGAAAGTCAGATGAAAGCAGATTTGAGAAGTGTGGTCAGGGAGGTGAGTGGATGTTCCTGAGCCTTGTGAGAGAAAGGTGTTTGCAGGCTTCATTGCATCCCGGAAGCCTGGATCCACAGCTCTCTCTAGCTCATGCTCGCTCTCGCGCTCGCGCTCTCTCTCTCTCTCTCTCTCTCTCTCTCTCTGTCTCTCTGTCTCTCTGTCTCTCTGTCTCTCTGTCTCTCTCTCTCTCAGTCCCCATCGGTATTTTCAGGGCTGCTAGGCCTAAGTCAAAGGCCAACCTTGTCACATTTTCTGTGGATCTCAACACTGAACCATGGTGCTGTGTAAGAGAAAGCATGTCATTTGGAATTGAACAAATAAGAGTATTTACCAATTTGTGCAAGTATCTACATTCTCCAAAATGCTGTTTCCTTGGTTATAAAATGTAAAAATACTGACAACATATGAGCACCTTCTTATGTTTCAGGAATGGAAAAGAGAGGGGGTTAAATGATTGACTTCTCTCAAAAGCACTTTGTCATCAAGAGTCTTAAAAACAGCTACCCCATTTGACCAGGTGATTTCAGTTTGGGAACTCAATCCTGAAGAAATCATCTGAAATGCATATTTGCAAGTGTGTGTTCTCCAAAGGGTCTCTCTCCAAAAACTTCTCTTAATCCACAAATCCTGTGGTTATTCCTCTCTTTCTTCCACCTCCAGCAATCTGTTCCCCTTATTACATAAATCTGCTTTCCTCTTGAGAGGGTAAGGATTCTTCTTCCTTAGGCAAGAGGAAACAAAGAAGACAAATGCAGAATTCTCTTTGGCAGGCAGGTCCTCCAGCAGCCTTACCCACAGCTCAAATTTTTATGCAGCCCCAAGTTTCCTCTTGTGATCAGCAATACTAAAGGAAGGCAAGGAGTCCCTTGTTAATTGGTTTACTGGAAACCCAGTTGCACATTCTACCTATCATTTGAGCACTCCTCTTGCTCCAACAGTACACAAAGCCCACTTTAATTTCTCACCTCACTTTACCACCACATTATACTCTAAAGCAAAAGTTTCAACAATTACTTCTTGAGTACCCACTATGTTCCTTGAATATAACAGTAAATAAAACACAAATGTAGCTTCTCTGTGGCTGCCCTCACTTTAGAATTTATCTAGCCTTGTGTTAAACAACTGTGAGGTATAAGAAGTTATATCATCCTCTGCTAAGTCACAGAAGAATTGAGTGACACTCAGGCTTAGATCTGAAAAGAACCCTTAACATGAAATAGAAAGGCCTTTACAATTCTCCAAAAGATAGTGATTTAGAATGGGAGTTATAGCCTATAGCCCTTGGGTAGGTTTCATAGGGCCTATAATCTTCTAATATTGTTGGCAAATTTTTGTATATACATATGTGCATTTTTCTCTGGAAAGGGTCTATGACCTCATACACCTCCATGAACCAAAAAAGGTTAAGAAACTACTGCTTCAGAGCAATGTTCAAGGAAATGAACTCCAAAAGTAGAATCTGATAGTGGTTGAGTCATACCCTGAATCCTGGTGCTCTGGCCATATCACTGGAAACATCAAGTCAACTGGTTGTCAAAAGCACTGTGGATGCCAAACTACAAGGCCTTCTCTCATCTGTCCTCTTGCATAGCTGCTGCTGAAGGCATTTCCCACAAGTGTCCTCTCCCTCAAAACGCTTCCTCCTATCTTGCACATAGCAAAGAGAGAGAGAGAGAGAGAGAGAGAAAAGAAAAAAAAAGTAGATAGATAAGACATCCATACACTGTGAACATAAAAACCTGTGATTAGAATCTCTCTAGTCAAAAAGAAGTAATTTTCCCTTTCACTTTTATTCTAATTTATTGAATTAAAAATTCTAAACTTATGAGGCTCCGGACCCATAATACAAAAATAGCAAAGTGCCAGTGAAAATCTATCAGTCTCTCAATATGGAGA
The DNA here is from genome assembly GCF_001698545.2 of Rhinopithecus bieti. Classification (NCBI taxonomy): domain Eukaryota; kingdom Metazoa; phylum Chordata; class Mammalia; order Primates; family Cercopithecidae; genus Rhinopithecus; species Rhinopithecus bieti. The sequence continues at coordinate 122,370 of NW_016807908.1, forward strand.
GTTTTTTCAAATATCTTGGAAATCTAATTAATTAGAATGATTAATTCAGCATAGTCCTTTTGTTAAGATAAAGTGCTTGTATTCATGTCTTGATAAATTTTTAAAAAATAACTCTCCTACCTTCGTCCATTTCCTTCTGTATTTTCTCCCATCTCTGAATTTAAATATCCATCTCACTACAATTCTGTTGCTTCCTTACATTGTATTTTAAAAATTGGCAAACATACATGTCTCCAAAGGGGAGACTAACATGCTACAATTTGCCCACAGTTCACATACCAAGGCACAGCCTGCAATTTCCTTTTATGCCCTTAAAGAAGTAAAAGATCAACTTTCTAAATGAAAGCTTCTAGAAGTATAGCTTGAAATTTATACACAATGACACACTAACCAACTCACCAGGGAAAATGTTGCAATCCACAGCTGTTACAAACTGCCTGTAATTCAAAACTTTCTCAAAGCTGTTTCTTAGCAAGACCTACTTCTCCTAATACAATTGTTTTTGCCAATCTTTCTTTTAAGGTTTTGGTTTTATAAAATTGATTTTGAGTAAATCTGTGGCAGGATGGTATAGTATATGGCATCCCTCTCTACTGAGATCTAACACAAGATAGTGCAAGATACAGAGGGGAGGGAAGGGCCTATGTTTTACAACTGGCAGCAAACTTCCTCTTCAGGAGAAAGTCATCTTTTCTTTGACGGCCTTTGGTTATAAAAATGAAAGCATGCAATAACAATGATTGTATTAGTCTGTTTTCTGATAAACACTGCTGATAAAGACAAACCCAAGACTGGGCAATTTACAAAAGAAAGAGGTTTAATTGGATTTACAGTTCCACGTGGCTGGGGAAGCCTCACAACCATGGTGGAAGGCAAGGAGGAGCAAGTCATTTCTTACATGGATGGCAGCAAGCAAAGAAAGAGCAAGCTTGTGCAGAGCAGCTCCCCTTTTTAAAATCATCAGATCTCATGAGACTTACTGTCGGGAGAACAGCACGGGAAAGACTTTCCCCCGTGATTCAATTACCTCCCACTAGGCCCCTCCCACAACACGCGGGAATTCAAGATGAGATTTTGGTGGGAACACAGCCAAACCATATCAATGATCAAGAAGAAGACAATGAGAGAGCTGAATTATTCTACTTTTTTTTTTTTTTTTTTTTTTTTAATGAAAGGAGTTTTGAGTTGCCAGAAAGACGCAGGAGGACAGATTAGGGAGACTGAAGAGAGAAGAGAAACAAAACTGATAGTTGGCAGGAGGCCAAGGAACTGGACTTTTCAAAATGGGGCAACTAATATTCAATTTTAAGTAAACTGCTATAGGCATTTTGCTTTAATACAATGGCCATTTTTACCATAGAACCTCTGTGAAATTCCTTGCTTTTATGAGTGATATTTGAGGTAAATTAAGGAAAAGGCATTGTGTTCCACATTTTGGTTGACTTGGGGCGTAGAAAGGGGAACAGACACAGGAGTCAAGGTGACAGTAAATTTGAAAACTCTGAGGAGCAGAAAATTAGGCCAATAAATGACTAAGAGGACGAAGTCCTCCCTGAGAATCTTCAGAGATAGTGAACAGACGCTATGTCATTTAGGCTTTGTCAGACAAGCAGAGCCGCTATATGGGATTTGCTGTAGGAATTCCACCTTATGTAATTGTAGGAGCTGTTGAGGAACCCTATGGGAGGCTGTTGGTCCTTGTCTGTTGTAGGCCTGCAGGCTCTGTAGAGCCTCTCAGTACGAGCAGTTGGTAAGAACAGCTGGACATTTAAAAGGCAGGACGAGGATAAACTGGAACCTACAAAGACCAGCTGGAACCTTCATCTCCCTCTCTCTATCTCCAGCCTCAATGGCACAGAAGGAGCTGGCACGCTTCACCACAGAGCCATAAACACACCCAGCGTAGGATCTGGAGAAACCAAAGGAGGTGATCCAGCAGGAGCTAGGGAGCTGTGGGCTTGGCTGCTGCCTTGTGCTAACAGGATGAGCAGCAGATCAGGGACAACAGGCATGATCTTCAAGAGTGCTTGGTATCCCACACTGAACTTCCACACAGAGTGACTCACTGTGGGTAATAGTGAAAGGAATAACTCCCGTCTCACACAGCTTTCCTGAATCCATGGATCCTATCTCTGTGAAAGATAGCATTGTATATTGGTCACTGATTTACAGCATATGCCACATCCTGAAGACTTTATCTCAAACCTGTGAAATGTTCCTTCCCAGAGGGCATGGAAACTAAAAATTTTGAGAGGCTATTTCAGCATTCTATCAGACCAACTACTTCTTGGTAACAAGGAACATGGTAATATCAGTAGATTCCATAAGCATGAGTCCACACTGCAATTGCTATTAAGTGAGTTCCTTGGTCAGAAGCAGTGTTATTAGCATACCTTGATGTGAATCATACTATGTAAGTCCACAGATGGTGATTTTGACAAAAGCCTTGAAGGCAAGGAAAACAAATCTGTATTTAGAGTAAATGTCTCTTCCAGTGAGAACAAAGCACTGCCTCTTCTAAGATGGATGTGGTCCAGTGCAATCAACCTACCACCAGGTGGCTATTTCAGCCTCCTGGGCAATGGTACCATGTCACGGGCTCAAAGTTGAACTCTACTGTTGGCAGGCTGGGCATTCAACAGTGACTATAGACAGATCAGCTTTAGTAAGTGGAAGTCCATATTGCTGAGTCCATATGTAACTTCTACGCCTGCTGCCATGGCCACTTTGTTCATAAGTCCACTGGGCATGGATGGAGTGGCTGTGGAAAAAGCCTGCTTGATGTCCACAGAGCAGGGCCTCTTGTTCATCTGATTATTAAAATCCTCTTTTACTGAGGTTGCTCTTTGATGAGCAATCACATGGAACAAAGGTCTTCACTCTCTATTCCCATTCAGAAAGATCTATCCACACATCTCCTTGTCACCAAATGTCTAGTTGTGTTCTTTCTTGGGGGGATGCAAACAGTCAGTCCGTAACACGAACCATCTAGTCAAACCATTAGCCACTGCCTACCAGTATAAGGCCATACCTGGGGCTATCTCCTCTTCCAGGAAAAATTAATAAGTAGGTGTACTCCTTGAAGTACTGTCCAACAATAGGAGCTCCCTTCATTACCATAGTTCAAAGCCACCCCAGAGTGGGGCAGTAGTGCTGAGCTATCCATTTTTAGGATGTGCCAGCATATCATACCAATCTATAAACCAGGCCTGAATTGTTTTCTTCCTCAGTCAATATTTGCCATAGGGAACCCCCTAATAAGCCATATATATTTGTCCTTAGATATCCATGCGGGAATGGTTCTAGGTGACCTTCAAATACCAAAATCCACAGATGTGGAAGTTCCAATAGAATAGTATTTGCATACAACTTTTGCACATCCTCCCGTATACTTTAAATCATCTCCAGATTACTTATAATAACTAACACAATGTAAATGGTGTATAAATAGTTGTTATATCTTTCTTTGTATGACTTTTATTATTGTATTGTTTTTTCTTTTTTTTTTTTCAAAATAATTTTTATCTTCAGTTGGTTGACTCTACAATGCAGAACTCTCAGATTTGGAGGGCTGATTATGTGGGTTGAGAGAGAGGAGGGCAAGATAACATGAGGAGGGGCGTCTGGGAAACTTGCCAAGCAACTTATTCATGCCTTCAGGATCTACTTAAGCTGTATTGCATACCCAACTTCTTGATTTTTTTGAGAGGGCCAAAAACACCCAGTGTATTGTCCACAGCTCCTGTTCATTTGGTGGCCCATGACCAAGTGTTGAGTCTCTGCTAAGGCCAAGGAGCAATCCATAAGCAGTTTCTCAAAGAATAGCCATCTAAAAAGGATGGCAGAGCTTTGCTCCAAAATTCTAAAGACAGGCACTGTAATTCACCTGGAGCAGCCTGCCACAGTCTCCACACACATCCCAATCTATTCAGACACTTCAAGCACCATTGGATGGGCTAGGTAATATAGCAGAGCACTTTGCACAGCAACCTGGACCTCTTTCTGGGTGACATCTTGGCCTTTGTCAGCAATCATTTGAGTGTTCACTTGATATACAATCACTTGCATTTTTTTCCTCCACTAATTTAGAACTTAAGTTTTAAAAAAAGAGGCTGTTTATTGTGTACTCCTCAAATACTCTTAACACAAAGGATGTGAGGACTCTGGCTATTTTTATTTAAATATTTAAGGAAAGAGTAGACCCATAAGGCTGAAGCTTTTCAGGATATCCAGTGACTGACATGTATAAGACATCAATCCTAAAAATGAAGGGAAGAACCAAACAGCAATGACTATAAGATCTCTCCAACACCAAAACAATTTGTTGCAAAGTGAAAAATTCAGTCAATCAAATCTTTGGTTTTTTCCACTGCACTAAGCTTCCAGTTTGACTGATGGACCATTCTTTTTGGTTTCACAGCCTATAAATAACAATCCTAAGCTTCCATGCAAAGGAGAGCCTTCAGTGAAATTGAGAATCATTTTAACTATGTAAACATTACAGTTGCAAACTCTTATCATATTTATTTTGTATTCCTTCAGGCCAAACTGAACAAAAAATGCCAATTTGACCCAGTTTAAAAAACAAAGAGGACAGAGATTTTACTTGAAATTGAGTCATTTTTATTCTTGTCATCGCTGCCTTGGACGTAGACATTTAATATTTAAATGTTATTTCCTGTGAGAGCTGGACTTTGAGCATTTTGTGGCTCTGACAGGATTCAAATTTCAGATTCTACCTTGTGTGAAAATATCATTTCAAAGTGTGTGCCCCAGGAGAATAATAATAAACCTGAGTCCTGGCATTTTTGTAAATGAACTTTTTTCAGAGGTCTCTGAAAATATAGTGTATTCTCCCTCCTTCCTAGACACCAGGAGTTAAGCAACAATGCCTTTTATTTTCTTCCAGTTAAGTTCCAACTGAATCTGTTACTTACTGTAAGCATAATGAGTAATTGCTAAATGAATTAAGATTATTTCATCTGCATTTAATACATTAATTATATACTTTATACTATGCTAACCTTGACATTTTATACAATTTAAAATGTTACATTAATTGTCTTTCATTATAATTTGACTATTAAAAAACATTCTGTTGTTTTCTTGTTATTAGTATAATCCTAAAACACCTGCCCACTATGTACTAAACACTAGAAGCTGCTGTGATTAATAGTAGCAAATCCTGTGAAATCACTTTTTATACTCAAGCAGTCTGAACAAATCGGGTCATTAAAATATCTTAGCTTAAGTGCTACATTGTGCTGGCATGTTTCATAAGGTTGCATAAATTCTGTCATTCTGCATCCCATAACTCACGTAGCGTAAGAAATGCCATGTGGTAGATTTAACCATGTGGTATCCACAGCTGACAGTGGCCTGGCAAAGCTTAATGGGCATGTCTTTTGTAAAAACTACTTATAAAATTTTGGAAATGAAGGCTCTCAAATTTTCTTTAAAGATTATTTTCTTGTTCGAGTTTTTTCATATTGTTTCCCATGGTCTCTACTATCACAATATTAAAATGGATTCCTGAAAGAAAACTGACTTTAAGCAAAGGTACACTCTAAATTCTACATTTTCACTTATGCCAGAATGACCAGCTAACTTCTACTTTAACCTCACTTAGCTGTTTTGCTGTAGACTATTCATGTAACTAAAAAGGCAACTAAAAGAAAAGTAGAAAAATTAGGAAAAGCATTATTATGCCTCTGTCTAGCTTTTTGTTTTCAAGGTTTGGCATGGTCTCTTTTCATGAATTAAGAAGTTGTCATGATTAAATCTATTAACAGATTAATTTGAATTTTGCATCAGAGAGCCAGAATCAGCAAGTATTTTTAAGTCTGATACCATTGCATTCAAAACATGAATTCAAAACATGAATGGGCCAGTTTGCCCCTTGTTTTTTCTATGTTGAACACTGGCCCCCTTTTGTAGGTATTTTAACAGGTCATTAAGATCAAAGAGTTTGATCTCCATTAGAAAACCTCTGTTCCCCAAGTCAGTCATTTCCCAATTCATAATAGCAGCTAAAGAGCACTTGCCGTGTGCCTGACCCTTTTCTAAGCACTTTACATAACCCTATCTATCTCCACACCTTTAAACATTGGGGTGGCCCAGTGTTTAATCTGCTGTCCTCTCCTCTATCTGGACTCATTCCCTAAATGAGCTAATTTACTCCCATGATTTTAAATGCCATCTGCATTCTGCAACTCCCAAGTTTCTATCTCCTCTCACTCTTGAACTCCAGACTGGTATACAGCTGTCTACTCAACATCTCCACTTGACTGGCTTATCAGCATTCACCTTCCAAAACTAAGTTCTTTTTTACAATTGACAAATAACTGTATATATATGTAGAGTAAAATGTGATTTTTTTGAAATACGTACACAATGTGGCATGATTAAATCAAGCTAATGAACATATCCATCACCTCACTTACTTAACATTTTTTTCTGATGAGAACATGGAAAGTTTACTCTCTCAGCAATTTTGAAATATACATTACATTATTATTATCTATTGTCACTTTACTGTGCAATATATCTCAAAAACTGATTCCTTCCATCAAACTGAAACTTTGCACCCTTTGACCAGCATCTCTCCATTTTCTTCCCTCCTATTCCTCACCTCCAGCCTCTGGTAACCATATTCTACTCTCTACTTCTATGCATTTTACTTTTTTAGATTCCACATATAAGTGAAATGATATGGTATTTGTGTTTTTGTGCCTGATTGATTTCACTTAGCATAATATCCTCCAGGTTCATCCATGTTGTTGCAAATGACAGAATTTCCTTCTCTTTTCAGACTGCGTAGGATTTAATTATATGTTATATTTAACCTTATATTTAGTTTCATATTTCATATATTGGCCATTCTAAATAATGCTGCAATGAACTTGAGAGTGGAGCTATCCCTTTGATATATTGACTTCAATTCCTTTGCATATACACTCAGAAGTGGGATTCCTGTATCATATGGGAGTTCTACTTTTAATTTTTTGAGAAACCTCCATACTGTTTCCATAATGGCTATACTAATGTATATTCCCACCAAGAGTGTACAAGGATTCCTTTCTCTCCACATCCTGGCTAACACTTGTTATCTCTCATCTTTTTAATAATCACCATTCTTACAGGTGTGATGTGATAGCTCATTGTGGCTTTAATTTGTATTTCCCTAAGGATTCATGATACTGAACATTTTCCTATAAACCTATTGACTATTTGTCTTTTTTTGATAAATGTCTATTCAGGTCCTTTGACCATTTTTAAATCAGGTGATTTGTTTCCTTGCCATTGAGTTGATTTTCTTATATATTTTGAACACTAACTTCTTATCGGATGTATGATTTACAAATATTTTCTCCCATTCTGTGGACTATCTCTTTAATTTTTTCATTTGTTGTGCAGAAACTTTTTAATTTGATACAATCCTGTTTGTCTATTTTTGCTTTTGTTCCTTGTGTTTTGGGGGTAATACCCAAAAAAGTTACTATCCAGACCAATGTCATGGAGCTTTTCTCCTATGTTGTCTTCTAGGAGTTTTACAGTTTCAGGTGTTATATTTAAGCCTTTACTACATTTTGAGTTGATTTTTATATGGTATGAGATAAGGATCAATTTCATTCTTTTGCCTGTGCATATCCAGTTTTCTCAGCACCATTTAAAGGAAAAGATTGTCCTTTCCTCATTGTGTGTTCTTGACAAGTTTGTCAAAAATCAGTTGTCCATAAATGCATGGGTTTATTCCTGGACTCTATCTTTTTCCATTAGTTGATGTGTCTGTTTTTGTGCTGATATTATGGTGTTTTGATTACCACAGTTTTTAGTATATTTTGATGTCAGGTAGTGTGATTCCTTCAGCTTTGTTATCTTTGCTGAAGGGTGGTGATATGGTGAGCCTTTGTGTCCCCACCCAAATCTCATCTTGATTGTAAACCCCATAATCCCCGTGTGTCAAAGGAGAGACCAGGTGGAAGTAATGAATCATAGAGGTAGTTTCCCTCATGCTGTTCTCATGATAGTGAGTGAGTTCTCACAAGATCTGATGGTTTTATAAGGGGCTCTTCCCACTTCACTCAGCACTTCTTCTTCCTGCCACCTTTTGAAGAATGTGCCTTGTTTCCCCTTCACCTTCTGCCATAATTGTAAGTTTCCTGAAGCCTCCCAATCATGCTGAACTGTGAGTCAATTAAACATCTTTCCTTTATAAATTACCCAGTCTCAGATAGTTCTTTATAGCAGTATGAAAATGGACAAATACAGTTGGTTTGGTTAATCAGGATCCTTTATGGTTCTGTACAAATTATAGGATTTTTTTTCCATTTGCACAACAAATGACATTGGAATTTTAATATCGATTACTTTGAATCTGTAGATCACTTTGGGTAATATTGAAATTTTAACAATATTAAGTCTTCCAATCCATAGACATGAGATATCTTTTCATGTATTTGTGTTTTCTTCAATTTCTTTGATCCATGTTTTATACTTTTCAGAATAAAGATTTTTCACTCCCTTGTTTAAATTTACACCTAAGTATTTTGTTGTTGCTATTGTAAATGGGATCATTTTCTTAATTTCTTTTTCAGATAGTTTGTTGTTAGTGTATAGAAATGCCACTGCTTTTTATATATTGATTTTGTATCCTGCAGCTTTACTTTGAATTTATCATTTGCAAGAGTTTTTTTGGTTGAGTCTTTGGTTTCTATATATAAAATTATGCCATCAGCAAACAGAGACAGTTTTACTTCTCCCTCTCTTATTAGGATGTCTTTTTTTTTATCTTGCCTAATTGCTCTGGCTTGGACTTCCAGTACTATGTTAAAAGAAGTGGTAAGAGACAGCATCTTTATCTTTTTCCTGATCTTAAAGGAAAAACTATCAACTTTTTTTTTTTTTTTTTTTTTTGAGACAGAGTCTCACTCTGTCACCCAGGCTGGAGTGCAGTGGTGCAATCTCGGCTCACTGCAACCTCCACCTCCCAGGTGCAAGCAATTTTCTGCCTTAGCCTCCCAAGTAGCTGGGATTATAGGCACCCACCACCATGCCTGGCTAACTTTTGTATTTTTAGTAGAGACAGGGTTTCACCATCTTGGCCAGGCTGGTCTTGAACTCCTGAACTCATCATCCATCAGCCTTGGCCTCCCAAAGAACTGGAATTACAGAGCTATCAACTTTTTACCATTGAGCATGATGTTTGCTGTGGGTTTGTCACGTATGTTTTTATTGTGTTGAGATACATTACTTCCATATTGAAACCATTGAGAGTTTTATCATGAAAGGATGTTGAATTTTGTGCAATAATTTTTCTGTATCTGTTGAAATGATCACGTGGTTGAGATGATCATCCTGTTAATGTGGTTTATGACATTTTTTAATGTGTGTATGTTTTCCTAGAGTGCAAGGATGCATATGTTGAACCATCCTTGCATTCCAGGGATAAATCCCACTTGATCATGGTGAATGCTTCTTTTAATGTATTGTTGTACTGTACTAATGTATTGTTGAATTTTACTTCCTAGTATTTTGTTGAGGATTTTTGAACCTATGTTTATCAAGGTTACTGGTCTGTAATTTTCATTTCTTATGGTGTCCTTGCCTGGCTTTGGTATTAGAGCAATGCTGCTCTTGTAAAATTTGCAAGTATTCCTTCCACTTCAGTTTTTGAGAAGGATTATATTAGTTCTTCTTTAAATGTTTGGTAGAATTCAGTTATGAAGCTGTCTGGTTCTGGGCTTTTCTTGAAGATTTTTGAACCTCATTTAAACTCCTTACTCATTGTAGCTCTATTCAGATTTTCTATTCCTTCACGATTGAGTTTTTGTAGGTCATATGTGTCTAGAAATTTTTCTGTTTCCTCTAGGTTATCCAATTTGTTGGTGTATAAGAGTTGATAGTTTCATACGATTCTTTGTATTTCCATGGCATTCTGATTTTGAGTTCTCATTTTTCAATCTAGCTAAGAATTTGTCTATTTTATCTTTTCAAAAAGCAACTCAGTATTGTTGGATTTTCTGTTGTTTTATTTTAGTCTCTATTTTACTTATTTCTGCTCTGTTTGTTGTTTCCTTCCTTCTGCTAACCTTGGGCTTAGTTTGTGCTTCTCTTTCTAAATCCCTGAGATGCAACATTACATGGTTTGTGTGAGATTTTTCTTCTTTTTTGATATAGGCATTTATTGCTGTAAATTTTACTCTTAGAATGGCTTTTGCTGCATCTCATAAATTTTGGTATATTGTGTTTAAATTTTAATTTGTCTCAAGCTATTTTTTTACTTCCCTTTTGATTTGTCTTTTGACCCATTGGTTGTTAAGGAACATGTTGTTTAACTTTCACATATTTATGAATTGTCTGGAATTTCTTGTTATTGATTTCCAATTTTATAACATTGTGATCAGAAAAGAGACTTGAAATTATTTCAATCGGCCGGGCGCGGTGGCTCAAGCCTGTAATCCCAGCACTTTGGGAGGCCGAGACGGGCGGATCACGAGGTCAGGAGATCAAGACCATCCTGGCTAACACTGTGAAACCCCGTCTCTACTAAAAAATACAAAAAAAACTAGCTGGGCGAGGTGGCGGGCGCCTGTAGTCCCAGCTACTCGGGAGGCTGAGGCAGGAGAATGGTGTAAACCCGGGAGGCAGAGCTTGCAGTGAGCTGAGATCTGGCCACTGCACTCCAGCCGGGGCTACAGAGTGAGACACTGCCTCAAAAAAAAAAAGAAAAGAAAAGAAATTATTTCAATCCTCTTAAATTTAAGACTTTATTTATATCAAGTCTCATGACTTGATATGACCTAACATATGCTCTATCTGAGAGAATGTTCTGTGTGTACTTGAGAAGCGTGTGTACTCTGTTGCTGTTGGGCAAAATGTTCTGTGTATATCTATTAGCTCCATTTGGCCTAAAGAGTAATTCAAGTCCATTTCTTTATTGATTTGCTGTCTAGAGATGATCTGGCCATTATTGGAAGTGAGGTATTCCAAGTCCCCTACTATTATTGTATTAAAGTCTTCCTCTCCCATCAGATCATTTAACATTTGCTTTATATATTTAAGTTCAAATACATATATACACACACACACACATACACACACATAATTGTTATAGCCTCTTTATGAACTGACCCCTTCATCACTGTATAAAGAGCTTCTTTGTCTCCTTTTGCAGTTTTTGACTTAAAATGTATTTTGTCTGATACAAGTATAGCTACCCCTGTTGTAATTTGGTTTCCATTTGTATGGAATATCTTTTTCAATCCCTTCACGCTCAATCTGTGTCTGTCTTTACTAGAAAAGTGAGTCTCTTTTTTTATGCACTCAGCTACTCTATGTCTTTTGGTTGGAGAATTTTATTCATTTACATTCAAGATAATTATTAATAGGTAAGAACTTACTATTGATATTTTTAAATTTGCTTTCTGGTTGTTTTGTAGAATATTTGTTTCTTCATCTCTTGCTGTCTTTCTTTATGGTTTGATGGTTTTCTCTAGTTGTATGCTTTGGATCCTTTCTTTTAATATTTAGTCCCACTATTATAGGTTTTGGCTTTACAGTTAGCATGAGGCTCACACAAAATGTCTTATACTTGTAACAGGCTATTTTAAGCTAATAATTACTTAACTTTGATTGCAGACAAAAATTCCCCCCACTTTGCATGATTTTAATGTCAAAATCTACATCTTTTTGTAATGTGTATCCCTTAACTATTTATTATAGTTACAGTTGTTTTGAATACCTTTGTTTTTTAACCCTTATACCACTGATAAAATTGCTTTACACAGTGTCACTACAGTACTAGAACTTTTTAAGTATAACTATGTATTACATCATACATGAAAGTTTTGTACTTTCATGTGCAAAACTGAACTCTTGATTTCTCCACCCACAAGTAGAACAACTTCCTCAGCATTTCTCATCTCAGTAAATGGGAATCCATTTTTCCCACTGGAAACCTTCTTTGAGAATAGGAGATGAGGTCTGCCTTTGCTCTCCATGTTCTATCTTCTCACCAGGCTGGGAGAAGAAGGAGTGGCAAAGAGGAAGAAAGGGACTTGTACTGATGGGTGCTTCTGTCTTTGGAAGTTGGTACCCTCTGAAAACCAGATGTACACCACAGGGTCACTCTTTCAGTGGATACATTTGGAGTCTTTCGCTCCCTCCACTCTAACTACAATTACTGGAAGTAGATCTTACAGAGACCCTTCCTGCCGCAGTTGTCTTATCTTCTTTGGTAGTGATCCCACTACCACCTTCTGTAGCAGCCTGGCTAGTTCGAAGGATACTTTTTTGTCAGATGCAGATTGCTCCATTGTACCTCCTTCTCCCTGCTCTGTGGTCAGGGGAATTTTCAGCTAGTCACTCTTTTAACACTTCCCAAAAAGAACCAACCACTCATTTCTAAGTCCTGTAAATTCAGGAGACTATGTCAGCTCTCTGTGCAATCCTCCTGAATCTTCCTTCACTTGACTTGAAGCAGGAAGGCAAAGGGGGAGAAATGAAAAGCACACTGACAGCTCTCACTAAACAAATTTTCTGTGTTAATCCCTTTTCTCACCACCATCTTATTTTTTAATATACAATCTGTAGATAGACTTTGAGCAGCTTTTGGACTACCTATTAGTAAAGAGAGCATCCTACATAGATGTTTTCTTTAGAATATCTCAGGCTGGGCACAGTGGCTCACACCTGTAATCCCAGCAATTTGGGAGGCCAAGATGGACAAATTGCTTGAGCCCAGGAGCTCAAGACTAACCTGGGCAATATGGTGAAACCCCGTCTCTACAAAAAATACAAATGAATGTGATGGAACATACTTGTAGTCCTAGCTACTCAGGAGGCTGAGATAAGAGAATCACTTGAGCCTGGGAGGTCAAGGTTGCAGTGAGCTCTTATGACAACACTGCACTCCAACCTGGGTGACAGTGAGACTCCATCTTGGAAAAAAAAGAAATGAAGAAAGAAAAAACATGAAGTATCTCTACTCTCAGCAAACTCTTTCATCTTCTCTTCCCTTTCACTCCTCTCTCCGTGTCTCCCTCCCCTCTCCCTCTCTCGCTTCCTCTAGATCTGCAGTGTCCAATATGGTAGCCACTAGCCAAATATGGCTATTTAAATTTAAATTAAAAATTCAGTTTCACAGTTGCACTAGCCACTTTTCAGCTGCTCGTTTCCATCACCACAGAATGTCCTATCAGATGACAGTGCTTTAGATTCTTAGCTTGCATGTAACCTAACATGGTTTTTGTAGGCTGCACATAACCCAACATGGCTGCCAACTTCAAGTTTGTATGACCTTTCTCTAAAGAAGATTCATTCAAGTGCCAGCAGGTGCAGCAGTAAATATCAAAGACTGAATAAGGTCAAGCATACAGAACAATAGGTTGTGGAAGTCACAGAGTGCCTGCCATATTTAAAGAGGCAGCCAAAATTCAGCTCTGACCATTGTGGCCATGTGACAATATGAGCTTAGCAATGCTAGATCTTTAAAATTTCAAAAGTAGCTAGGAATACAGAGATTTATGTAAAATCTAAATGATATAATTAAAAATAAAATAATTGTTCCTATTTGTATGTGTTCATTGCACAATATTTAAGAAATATATAGAAGTATGTGGAAGGGCTGGGCATAGTGGCTCATGCCTATAATCCCAGCACTTTGGGAGGCTGAGGAGGGTGGATCACTTGAGGTCAGGAGTTTAAGACCAGCCTGGCCAAGATGTTGAAACCCTGTCTCTACTAAAAATACAAAAATTACCCAGTATGGTGGCATGTAATTCCAGCTACTTAGGAGGCTAAGGCACAAGAATCGCTTGAACCCAAGAGGTGGAAGTTGCAGTGACCAGAGATTACACTACTGCACTCCAGCCTGGGTGATGGAGTGAGACTCTGTCTCAAAAAAACAATTTTTTTAAGTATGTGGAAGAATAAACGTTACCTAAAATCCCATTGTTTTACACTGGGCACCATTAATATTTTGATAAGCACATTTTTATACACAAGCATCTCTTTGCATCCATAAACACACAAGTATAATTATATTTAAGTAGAATGTTGTACATGTTACTTTTTATTATGGACAAGTTTTATGATTTTTTTCTTTGCCTTCCCCATGATTCCTTTTTTACTTTTCACTGGTGGTTCAAATATTTTTCAAAAACACTCTGTGGCCCAAATAAAACAGGTCCAGCTCAAAGATACTCAGTTTTTCATTTTTGCCTTATACATACCCTGACACTAATTCATTACAGGTTCTGCATTTCTTGATTCAAATTTTCTAATGAAATATCTAATATTCCATTAAACAAACCACAGACCAATCTAACCCTAGTCTAATCAGCTGCAATAAAAGCCTAAGCCTGACCCTCTAATATAAGCTATGAGTAGGGATGTCTCCCAGACAAAGGAACTGAGAGCTGGAGAAGCCTCAAAAACATGTCTGCTACATACCAAATGGTACAGGGTACAATAGTACATTGAACAAGAGCAAGATTTCTGGAGACAAACTGGGTTCAAATTCCAAATCTACCACTTTACTGACTGTGTGAGCTTGAGCCAGTTACTTAACTTCTCTGTGCCCAATAACTTCCTCTAGAAAAAGGATTCTAAATAACAAGCAAAAACCAAACAAAAAAAAAAGAAGAAGAATATATCCCCAATAGCTATGATACAAATGGAAAGTAATAGGTGCCATAACAAAAGGAACTAAGTAAGCCCTTCAATTGTTGCAGAAATCCTGGCCACATGCTCCCTCCTTAGATTATTGCAAATTGAGGAAATTGTTGCTAATGGTGTTATACGGACTTCGTAGTGGGAATAAAATTTTGTATTAGTCAGAAAAGAGTACTTTATGGTGCAGTAAAAAATAAGCCAAAAGTCACAGTCGCTTATGAAAAGAAAGTTTAGTTCTCCCCCATAATTAATTTATAAGAAGGGTCTGCTCATCATACCCACTCAAGAGTTTGTATCAGACTGCTGTAAGCTCCATATTGGCACATACTTTGTTTCCTAACATTTCTGCTAGAAGAGACACCCTCCACTTCTGGTCACATTTCACTTACCATGCGTGAGTTCAAAAGGGTAGGAATATCTAACCGTCTCACCAGGAGGGCCACTGAATGCTTGTATGCAGTAACACATCTACCATCCTGTACTAGTCCATCCTCACAGTGCTATAAAGAAATACACAAGACTGGGTAGTTTATAAACAAAAGAGGTTTAATTGGCTCATGGTTCTGTAGGCTGTGCAGGAAGCATGACATTAGCATCTGCTCAACTTCTGGGGAAGCATCAGGAAATCTACAATCATAGCAGAAGTTGAAGAGGGAACCTGTACTTCACATGGCCTGAGCAGGAGGAAGAGAAGGAGTGGAGAGGTGCCACACACTTTTAAATAACTGGATCTCACAATAACTCACTATCATGACAACAGCACCAATGGGGGATGGTGTTAAACTATGAAAAACAGCCCCCATGATCCAATCATCTCCCACTAGGCTCCACCTCTAGCATTAGGGATTACATTTCAACATGAGATTTGGGTGGGGACACAAATCCGAACTATATCATTCTGCCCCTGGCCCCTCCAAAATATCATGTCCTTCTCACATTTCAAAATACAATCATGCCTTCCCAACAGTCCCCCAAAGTCTTAACTCATTCCAGCATTAACTCAAAAGGCCACAAAGTTTCGTCTGAGACAAGACTAGTCCTTTCTGCCTATGAGCCTGTAAAATCAAAAATAAACTAGTTATTTCCAAGATATAATGGGGATATAGGCATTAAATAAATATTCCCATTCAATAAGAGAGAAATCAGTCAAAAGAAAGGGGCTATAGCCCATGCAAGTCCAAAACCAAGCAGGGCAGTCATTAAATCTTAAAGCTCCAAAGTAATCTCTTTTGACTTCATGTCACATCCAGGGCATACTGGTGCAAGGGGTGGGCTCCCAAGGCCTTGAGCAGCTCCACCCCTGTGGCTTTGCAGGATTCAGCCCCAGCAGTTGCTCTCAAAGGCTAGCATTGAGTGTTTACAGCTTTGCCATGTGCAGGGTGCAAGCTGCTGGTGGATCTATGCTACTAGAGTCTAGAGGATAGTGGCCCTTTTCTCACAGCTCCACTAGGCAATGCCCCAGTGGGGACTCTGTGTAGGGGCCCCAACCCCACATTTCCCCTTTTCACTGCCCTAGTAAAGGTTCTCCATAAAGGCTCCACTCCTACAGCAGGCCTCCTAAAGCAGGATGTCTGGACATCCAGGCTTTTCCCATACATCCTCTGAAATCCAGGCAGAGACTCCAAGCCTCAATTCTTGCATTCTGGGCATCCACAAGCTTAACACCATGTAAAAGCCACCAAGGTTTATGGCTTGCACACTCTGAAGCAGTGCCTCAAGCTGTACCTGAGCCCCTTTTAGCCATGGCTGGAGCTGGAGCAGCTGGGATGCAGAAAGCAGCATTCCAAAGCTGTACAGGGCAGCAGAGCCCTGGGCATAGTCCACAAAGCCATTCTGTCTTCCTAGGCCTCTGGGCCTGTGATGGGAGAGGCTACTGAAATGTCTCTGAAATGACTTTGAGGAATTTTCTCTCTTGTTTAAGCTATCAGCACTTGCCTTCCTTTTAAAAGGTTATGGAAATTTCCGCAGCCTGCTTGAATTCCTCCCCAGAAGATGGGCTTTTCTTTTCTACCACATGGCCAGGCTGCAAATTTTCCAAATTTGTATGTTCTGCTTCCCTTTTAAACTGGAACTTTCAGGTTATTTCTTTGCTCCTGCATGTGAGATATGCTGTTAGAAGCAGCCAGGCCACATCTTGAATGCTTTGTGGCTTAGAAATTTCTTCCACCAGATACCCTATCTTAGGAGTGATATTATCACTCTCAAGTTCCTCATTACCATCTGGAACATCCTTAGCCTGGACTTCACTGTTCATGTCACTAATCAGCATTTTGGTCACAATTAATCAAGTCTTCAGAAAGTTCCAAACTTTCCCTCATCTTCCTGTGTTCTTCTGAGCCCTCCAAACTGTTTCAGCCTCTGCCTGTTACCCAGTTCCAAACTACTTTTACATTTTCATGTATCTTTATAGCAATACCCCACTTAACAGCACCAATTTTCTGTATTAGTCCATTCTTGCACTGCTATAAAGAAATGCCTGAGACTGGGTAATTTATAAAGAAAAGAGGTTTAATTGGCTCACAGTTATGCAGGCTGTACAGGAAGCATGATTCTGGCATCTACTCAGCTTCTGGGGAGGCACCAGGAAACTTACAATCATAGCAGATGAAGAGGGAGCCCACACTTCACATGGCCTGAGCAGGAGGAAGAGAGAGAGTGCACATAATTTAAACAACCAGATCTCACAATAACTCACTATTGTGATGACAGCACTTGGTAGGGGAGGGGAGGCATGATATTAAACCATGAGAAACAGCCCACTTATCTAAGCTCCTCCCACCAAGTCCCACCTCCAGCACTGGGAATTACATTTCAACTTGAGATTTTGGTGGGGATCCAGATCCAAACCATGTCACACATTATGATTCAGATGTGCAAACAAAAAAAAATGAACTCACATTACTTTCTAGAACTGATATAATCTCACTGTAGAGCCCAGTTTCCAGTGATGGTGAAAGATTCCTGTTTAGGATTTCCCTAAAGTCCTCTAATTATTATTATTATTATTATTTTTTTTTTTTTTT
>NW_016807908.1:140322-143980 GCF_001698545.2 Rhinopithecus bieti
TCTGTCTCCAAGGCTGGAGTCAGTGGCGCCATCTCAGCTCACTGCAAGCTCCGCCTCCCGGGTTTTACACCATTCTCCTGCCTCAGCCTCCCGAGTAGCTGGGACTACAGGCACCCGCCACCTCGCCCGGCTAGTTTTTTTTGTATTTTTTAGTAGAGACGGGGTTTCACAGTGTTAGCCAGGATGGTCTTGATCTCCTGACCTCGTGATCCGCCCGTCTCGGCCTCCCAAAGTGCTGGGATTACAGTCTTGAGCCACCGCGCCCGGCCCCTCTAATTATTTATACTGGCCATGCCCACTGTGGATTCTCAACCACTATGGGAAAAGGTGGACCAAAGGCTTCAGACCAAGTCCTTTGCTATTCTCTTCCTCTCCAACTATCTGCTCCCCATCTTTCCTGCTGGAGGGGACAGTGCTGCTTGATAGCCAGCCTACTGTGTGCCTTATAATAACAGCTCTAACTTTGGCCTTCTCAAACTAGATTCCTGTGATTTCAAAGGAAGCTTTTGGAATTTAGGAAGCATGTTCTTTTCAATAAAGCCTAGCTTTCAGTAACTGCCTCGCTGTAAATTTAATAAATCTAGTGTAAAGGGTATACACTGAACAATCACAAATTGGCTATGTGGAAACATAAAACTCCCTTTCCTTTTATAACTCCAGACACTTTTACTTGACAAGCTTCTGCTTCCACTTGAGAGCAGGAAAACTAACTTTAGTTCAATCCACCAAACTTGGCCCAGCCCAGTGGTAGTTTTTTTTAATAGATTATTTTTACTTTCTATCAATACATAATATTTGTACATATATATGGGGTACATGTGATATTTGTTATATGCATAGAATGTGTAATAATTGAGTCAGTGTATTTTGAGGTGTACATCACCTTAAGTGTTTCTCATTTCTATATGTTGGGAACATTTCAAGTTCTCTCTTCTAGCTATTTGGAAATAAACAATACATTGTTATTACCTATAGTCACCCTACCCTGCTATCAAACATTAGAACAATTTCTTCCATCTAATTATATGTACGTACCCATTAACCAACTTTATTTATCCCCCATCCTTCAATATATACTTCCCAGTCTCTGGTATCTATCATTCTACTCTCTAGTTACATAAGATCAACTTTTTTAGTTCCCACATGTAAACGAGAACATATGATACTTGTCTTTCTGTGCTTGGCTTATTTCACTTAATGACCTCAAGTTTCATCCATGTTGCTGCAAATGATGTGATTTCATTCTTTTTATGGCAGAACAGAATTCCACCGTATAGATTCCAAAACCTATACCACATTGTCCTCATCCAATGATGAGTCCATCAGTGATGAATTTCATCAATTCATCCACTGATTAAAACTTAGGTTGATTCCATATCGTTGCTATTGTGGCTAGGGCTCCAGTAAACATGCTAGTGTAGGTATCCCTTTGATATACTGATTTCCTTTTCTTTAGATAAATACCTAGTAGTGAGTGAGATTTGCTGGGTTATGTGGTAGTTCTATTTTTGGTTTTTTGAGAAATTTCCATGCTGTTTTCCATATGGCTGTCCTAATTTATATTCCCACAATGTAAAGAGTTTCCTTTTCTCTGCATCCTTGCCAGCATTTCTTATTTTTTGTCTTTTTAATAATAGCCATTCTAACTATAAGGACATAAGGTCTAACTATAAGGACATAAGGTAAGATAATGTCCCTGTGGTTTTGATTTGTATTTCTCTAATGATTAGTGACAGTCAGTATTTTTTTCATATGCCTGTCATATTGGTCACTTCTATACCTTCTTTTGAGAAATGTCTATTATGTAATTTGCCCACTTTTTAATTGAAGTGTGTGTGTGTGTTTACTGTTGAGTTGAGTTGCTAGTATATTCTGGATATTAGTCTCTTGTCAAATGAATAGTTTGCATATATTTTCTCACATTCAACATGTTGTCCTTCCACTTTGTTGGTGGTTTCCTTTGTTATGCAGAAGCTTTTTACTTTAATATAGTCTCATTTGTCTATTTTTGGTTTTGTTGCCTGTGCTTTGGTCTTAGTCATAAAATCTTTGCCCAAACCAATATCCTGAAGTAGTGTTTCTAAGTTTTCTTCTTGCACTTAAGTATCTAATCCATTTTGACTTGATTTTAGTATATAGTGAGAAATGGGAATCTAGTTTCATTCTTCTGCATATAGCAATCCAATTTTCCCAGCATCATGTATTGAAAAGGTGTTATTTCCCCAGTGTTATTTCCCCAAAGGTTCTTGGTGCCTTGTCAGAAATCAGTTGGATGTACAAACCAAGACTAAGAAAAAAAAAAAAAAAATTCTGGAAGCATCGCATTACCTGACTTCAAACTATACTATAAGGCCATAGTCACCTAAACAACATGGTACTGGTATGAAAATAGGCACATGGGGGGGGGGGCAGAGCAAGATGGCCGAATAGGAACAGCTCCAGTCTCCAGTTCCCAGTGCGAGCAACACAGAAGATGGGTAATTTCTGCATTTTCAACTGAGGTACCGGGTTCATCTCACTAGGGAGTGCTGAACAATCGGTGCTGGTCAGCTGGTGCAGCCCGACCAGTGAGAGCTGAAGCAGGACAAGGCATCGCCTCACCTGGGAAGCGCAAGGGGGAAGGGAATCCCATTTCCTAGTCAGGGGAACTGAGACACACAACACCTGGAAAATCGGGTAACTTCCACCCCAATACTGTGCTTTACCAAGGGTCTTAGCAAATGGCACACCAGGAGATTATATCTCACACCTGGCTGGGAGGGTCGCATGCCCATGGAGCCTCCCTCATTGCTAGCACAGCAGTCTGCGATCTAACCGCAAGGCAGCAGCAAGGCTGGGGGAGGGGCGCCTGCCATTGCTGAGGCTTAAGTAGGTAAACAAAGCTGTGGGAAGCTCGAATTGGGTGGAGCCCACAGCAGCTCAAGGAGGCCTGCCTGTCTCTGTAGACTCCACCTCTGGGGACAGGGCACACCTAAACAAAAAAAAAGCAGCAGAAACCTCTGCAGAAGTAAATGACCCTGTCTGACCACTTTGAAGAGAGCAGTGGATCTCCCAACACGGACGTTGAGATCTGAGAAAGGACAGACTGCCTGCTCAAGTGGGTCCCTGACCCCTGAGTAGCCTAACTGGGAGATATCCCCCACTAGGGGCAGACCGACACTCCACACCTCACACGGTGGGGTACACCCCTGAGAGGAAGCTTCCAAAGCAAGAACCAGACAGGTATACTCGCTGTTCAGCAATATTCTATCTTCTGCAGCCACTGCTGCTGATACCCAGGCAAACAGGGTCTGGAGTGGACCTCAAGCAACCTCCAACAGATCTAGAGCTGAGGGTCCTGACTGTTAGAAGGAAAACTAACGAACAGGAAGGACACCTACACCAAAACCCCATCAGTACGTCACCATCATCAAAGACCAGAGGCAGATAAAACCACAAAGATGGGGAAGAAGCAGGGCAGAAAAGCTACAAATTCAAAAATAAGAGTGCATCTCCCCCTGCAAAGGAGCACAGCTCATCGCCAGCAACGGATCAAAGCTGGTCAGAGAATGACTTTGACGAGATGAGAGAAGAAGGCTTCAGTCCATCAAACTTCTCAGAGCTAAAGGAGGAATTACGTACCCAGCGCAAAGAAACTAAAAATCTTGAAAAAAGAGTG
>NW_016807908.1:145859-176218 GCF_001698545.2 Rhinopithecus bieti
TATATATATATATATATATATGTAACAAAGCTGCACATTGTGCACATGTACCCTATTACTTAAAGTACAATAAAAAAAAAAAGAAGAAGAATAAGATATACAAATGGCCAACAAGTATATGGAAAAATGCTCAATGTCACTAATTATCAGGGAAATGCAAATTAAAACCACAATGCCATACCACCTCACTCCTGCAAGAATGACCATAATCAAAATATCAAAAAATAATAGATGTTGGTGGAGATGTGGTGAAAATGGATCGCTTTTACACTGTTGGTGGGAATGTAAACTAGTACTACCACTATTGAAAACAGTGTGGAGCTTCCTTAAACAACTAGAAATATATCTACCACTTGATCCAGCAATCCTACTACTAAGTATTTTCTCAGAGGAAAAGAAGTCATTATACAAAAAAGATATTTGCACATGCATGTTTATAGCAGCACAATTTGCAATTGCAAAAATATGGAACCAGTCCAAATGCTCATCAATCAACAAGTGGATAAAGAAATTGTGGAATATACCAAGGAATACTATACAGTCATAAGAAGGAATGAAATAATGGCATTAGCAGCAAGGTGGATGGAATTGAAGACTATTATTCTAAGTGAAGTGACTCAGGAATGGAAAACTGAACATCATATATTCTCACTCATATGTGAGAGCTAATCTATGAGGATGCAAAGGCATAAGTATAATACATTCGACTTTGGGAACTCAGAGGAAAGGATGGGGGGTGGCAAGAGATAAAAGACCACACATTGGGTACAGTGTACACTGCTTGGGTAATGGGTGCACCAAAATCTCAAAAATCACCACTAAAGAACTTATTCATGTAACCAAACACCACCTGTTCCCCCAAAAACCTATCAAAATAAAATTTTTTTAAAACCATATGATAATTTATTCCAAGGGATTTTATAAAATACTTTATGAAAATTATACATACATAAGAAATACAGTATAATTAAACAACTTATATTCTAATTAAAACTTTGTTGCAAATCTTTCAAAACAAAATCTTTCAAAAACAAGAAAGAAATCAGTTGGCTGTAAATTTTATTTCTAGGATCTCTATTATGTTCCATTGGTCTATGTGTCTGCTTTTATACCAATACCATGCTATTTTGAGGGATTGCATTGAATCTGTAGATTGCTTTGGGCAGTATGGTCATTTTAACAAAATTAATTATTCTGATCCATGAGCACGGGATGTCTTTCCATTTGTTTGTATCATCTTCCATTTCTTTTATCAGTGTTTTGTAATTTTCCTTGTACAGGTCTTTTACTTCCTTGGTTAAATTTATTTCTATGTATTTTTGTAGTTATTGTAAATGGGATTGCCTTCTTGATTTCTTTCTCAGCTAGTTCATTATTAGTGTATAAAAATGCTACTGGTTTTTGTATGTTGATTTTGTGTTCTACAGTTTCACTAAGTGTATCAAATCTAAGAGATTTTGGGGAGAGTCTTAAGGTTTTTCTATATATAAGATCATATCATCTGCAAAGAGGGCAAAGAAGGACAATTTGACTTTCTCTTTTCCAGTTTAGATGCCTTTTATTTCTTCCTCTTGCTTGATTGCTCTGGCTAGGACTTCTAGTACTATGTTGAATAGGAATGGTAAAAGTTATTCCTGTTCTTAGAGGAAAGGCTAACAGCTTTTCTCCATTCCATAAAATACTAGCTGTGGGTTTGTCACATATGGCCTTTAGTATGTTGAGGTATGTTCCTTCTATGTCTAGTTTGTTGATCATTTTTTTCATGAAGGGTTAATTTCATCAAATACTTTTTCTGCATCTACTGAGATTATCATACGATTTTTGTCCTTCGTCTGTTAATGTGATGTATCATGTTTATTTATTTCTGTACGTTGAACCATTCATGCATCTCTAGGATAACTCCCACTTGATCATGATATACTATCTTTTTGATGTGCTATTGGTTTCAACTTGTTAGTATTCTGTTGAGGGTTTTGGGGTCTCTGTTCATCAGGGATATTGGCTTATAGTTTTCCCTTTTTTTTTTTTTTTTTAGACGGAGTCTCGCTCTATCACCTAGGCTGGAGTGCAGTGGCCCAATCTTGGCTCACGGCAAGCTCCACCTCCGAGTTCACGCCATTCTCCTGCCTCAGCCTCCCAAGTAGCTGGAACTACAGGCGCCCACCACCACGTCTGGCTAATTTTTTGTATTTTTCAGTAGAGATGGGGTTTCACCGTGTTAGCTAGGATGGTCTCCATCTCCTGACCTCATGATCCACCCGCCTTGGCCTCCCAAAATGCTGGTATTTTTTTTTTTTTTGATGTTGTTGTTGTTGTTGTTGTTGACTCCTTGTCTGGTTTTTGTATTAGGGTAAATGCTCACCTCATAGAATGAGTTAGGGAGAATTCCCTCCTCTTCAATTTTTTGGAATAGTTTGAGGAAAATTCATTTCAGTTCTTTTTTGAAAGTTTGGTAGAATTCAGCAGTAAATCCTTCCTGTCAAGGACTTTTCTTTGTTGGGAGACTTTTGATTACTGATTCAATCCCATTACACATTATTGGTCTGTTTAGATTTTCTATTCCTTCCTCAGTTAATCTTGGCATTTTATATGTATTCAGGAATTTACCAACTTCCTCTTGGTTTTCCAGTTCTTCAGTGTAGTTGTTCATAATATTATCTAATGATCATGTATATTTCTTTGGTATCAGTTGAAATGACTCCTTTTTCATTTCTGATTTTATTTGGATCTTATCTCTTTGGTTAGTCTAGCTAGCAGTTTATCAATTTTGTTTATCTTTTCAAACAATTTTTCCTTTTGTTGACTCTTATTTGGTTTTAGTCTCTGTTTTATTTCTTCTCTGATATTTATTATTTCTTTCCTTCTACTAAATTGGGGTTTGATTTCTTCTTGCTTTTCTAGTTCCTTGAGGTGCATTAGATTATCTATTTGAAATCTTTCTACTTTTTAGATGAAAGCATTTATTGCTATAAACTTTCCTCTTACCACTGCTTTGGCTATATCCCATAGGTCTTGGTATGTTGTATTTTGATTTTCACATGTTTAAATAAATTTTTTATCTCCTTCTTAATTTCTTCCTTGACCAGTGGTCATTCAGGAGCATGTCGTTTAATTTCCATGTATTTGTACAGTTTTCAAAGTTCTTATTATTGGTTCTTAGTTTTACTCCATTGTGGTCTAAGATACTTTATATGATTTTAATTTTTTATTTTTAACTATTATGAATACATAATAGTTGTACATATTTACAGGATACACATGATATTTTGATACAAGCATACAATGTATAACTATCAAATCAGAGTAATTGGGGTATCCATCATCTCAAGCATTTATCATTTCTTTCTTTTTTTTTTTCTTCAGATGGAGTTTCA
This sequence comes from Rhinopithecus bieti, assembly GCF_001698545.2. NCBI lineage: Eukaryota > Metazoa > Chordata > Mammalia > Primates > Cercopithecidae > Rhinopithecus > Rhinopithecus bieti. The sequence continues at coordinate 149,234 of NW_016807908.1, forward strand.
TTCTGTCGCCGAGGCTGGAGTGAAGTGGTATGACCTTGGCTCACTGCAACTTCCACCTCCCGAATTCAAGCAATTCTCCTGCCACAGTCTTCTGAGTAGCTGGAACTACAGGCATGGGCAACCACACCCAGTTAATTATTTTGTACTTTTAGTAGACAGGGTTTCACCATGTTGATCAGGCTGGTCTCGAACTCCTGGCATCTAATGATCTGCCCACCTGAGCCTCCCAAAGTGCTGGGATTATAGGCATGAGCCACCATGCCCAGCCACAGGCATTTATCATTTCTTTGATAGGAACATTCCAGTTCTACTCTTTTAGTTATTTTTGAAATATACAATAAATTATTACTAACTATAGTTGCCCTACTGTGCTACCAAACACTAGATCTTTTTGCTCCTATCTAACCATATTTTTATACCCATTAACCAACCTCCTCTCATCTCCCCTTCCTAGCCTCTAGTAACTATCAATCAACTCTCTACCTCTATGAGATCCACTTTTTGAGCTCTCACATATAAGCAAGAACATGCAGTATTTGTTTTTCTGTGCCTGGATTATTTCTCTTAATATAATGTCCCTAAGTTCCATCTGTATTGTTGCAAATGATAGGATTTCATTCTTTTATTGGCTGAATAATATTCCATTGTGTATATATACCACATGTTCTTCATCCATTTATCTGTTGATGGATACTTAGGTTGATTCCATATCTTGGCTGTTGTGAATAGTGCTGCAATAAACATGCGGATGCAGATATCTTTTCAATATACTGATTTTCCTTTCTTTTAGATATACACCCAGCAGTGAGATTGCTGGATTGTATGTCAGTTCTTTTTAGTTTTTTTGAGGAAACTTCATACTCTTCTTCATTGTGGAGGTACTAATTTACAAGCCCTCCAACAGTATATAAGGATCCCCCCTTCTCCACATCCTCATCAGCATTCGTTATTCCCTGTCTTTTGGATAAAAGTCATTTTATTTGGGGTGAGATATCTCACTATAGTTTTAATTTGCATTTTCCTGATGATTAGTGATGTGGAGATTTTCATATGCCTGTTGACCATTTGTATGTCTTCTTCTGAGAAATGCCTATTCAGATTTTGCTATTGAGTTCCTTATACATCCTGGTTATTAATCTTTGTCAGACAGGTGGTTTGCAAATATTCTCTCCCATTCTGCATATTAGCTTTTCATTTTGCTAGTTGATTCCTTTGTTGTGCAGAAACTTTTTAGCTTGATGTGACCTGTTTGTCCATTTTTGTTTTGTTTGCCTGTGCTTTCGAGGTCTTACTCAAGAAATCTTCACCCAGACCAATGTCCCAGAGTGTTTCTCCAATGTTTCCTTTTAGACGTTTCATAGTTTGAGGTCTTAGATTTAAGTCTTCAATCCATTTTGATTTGACTTTTGTATATGGCAAGAGACAGGGATCTAGTTTCATTCTTCTGCATATGCACCTCCAGTTTTCCCCGCACCATTTGTTGAAGAGACTGTCCTTTTCCCAATGTTTGTTCTTAGCATTTTTGTCAAAAATGAGTTGACTGTAGATGTATGAATCTATTTCTAGGTTCTCTATCATGTTCCATTGGTCTGTGCTTCTGTTTTCATGCCCATACAATGCTGTTTTGGTTACTACTGCTTTGTAGTATAATTTGAAGTCAGGTAATGTGATGCTTTCTGCCTTGTTATTTTTGCTCAGGATTACTTTGTCTATTCTGGGTCTTTTGTCGTTGCATAGAGATTTTAGGATTTTTTTCTATATCTGTGAAGAATGTCATTGGTATTCTGACAGACATTTCATTGAATCTGTAGATTGCTTTGGTTAGTATGAACATTTTGACAATATTGATTCTTCTAATTCACAAACATGGAATCTCTTTCCATTTTTTGTGCCCTCTTCAATTTCTTCCATCAACGTTTCATACTTTTCATTTCATAGTTAGAGATGTTTCATTGCTTTGGTTAAGTTTATTCCTAAGAATTTAATTCTACTTGTAACTACTGTAAATGGGATTATTTTCTTCGTTTCTTTTTCAGACTGCTTGCTGTTAACATAAAGAAATGCTACTGATTTTTGTATGTTGGTTTTGTATCCTGAAGCTGTACTAAATTTATCAGTTCTAATAGTTTTTTGGTAAAGTCTTTAGGTTTTTCTAGATTTTTTCTTTAGTTTTTTTTTTTTTTTAGTTTTGCAGATGATATGATATCTGAGATCATATCTAAGATCATATCATCTGCAAACAAAGATAATTTGGATTATTCTTCCTTTCCAGTTTGGATGCCTCTTATTTATTTCTCTTGTTTAATTGCTCTAGGTGGGACTTCTAGTATTAGAAAATCCATAGACCAGGCGTGGTGGCTCATGCCTGTAATCCCAGTAGTGTGGGAGGCTGAGGCCAGCAGATCATGAAGCCAGGAGTTCAAGACCAGCCTGACCAGTATGATGAAACCCCGTCTCTACTAAAAAATAATAGTACACCTGTACTCCCAGCTACTTGAGAGGCTGAGGGAGGAGAATCTCTTGAGCCTGGAAGGTGGAGGTTGCAGTGAGCCAAATTGCACCACTGCACTCCACCCTGAGTGACAGAGCAAGATTCCATCTCAAAAAAAAAAGAAAAAAGAAAAAGAAAGGAAGGAAGTCCACGGTCGGAATGCGGAGTCCTGTGGATTTCTCACTTTACCTGCATTGGAAACCTTCTCCAGGCTCCCATCTGATCCCAACTGAGCAGGCTGCCTCACTTCCCTCAGCTTCCTTGCTTTAGGTGTTTTCTGTCACTTCTTTGCTGAATTCCAGCATTCTCTCATAGATGATCCATTTGAAGTGTGATTATCTGCTCACTATTTTGGTTCTTCTTTGTGGGGTAGGCGAATACCTGGTGTCTCTAGTTAGCTATCTTGAAGCCTTTCCAGAGGTGTTTTCTAATCTAATTTAGGAATTACTATCACAGTCAATGTCATCCAAATCTGTTTTCCAGCATTTTTCCCTTCCTTCCTGCTGACTCTACATCCTGGGGGAAATGGCAGGATTGCAAACCAGCCACTGACCCACTAACTCTGAAGGTGGTTCTGAGCCTGCAGAAAACTCACGTATCCTTGCCATGCCATGTGGTGGGAGCCACAAACTCTCTCCAGCTCTCTCAGCTCCACCACTCCACAGTTCTTTCCCACTCAGCTATTCTACGGCACAACTGTTAGCCCCCAGTCTTTGTGAGAGCTCCTGGCAAGAAGTGGACACAGCCCCATGTCCTAGAATCACTCTTAAAACCCTATGGAATACTTTCCTGGGACCCCTTGGGCTGGTGGGTATTACAGACAGAACAGGTCAAGTACCCTCCATACCCCCTACAGAAAGGAGAAAGGGTAAGGGACCAGGTGTCTAATGTAACACTCCATGAACTCTGCTGTCTCAAAGAAGCCCCTTCATCTGGCTTTGTATTTCCCCTCCAGACAGGAGGAAGATGAACCAGTTCTTCTGGATCCACACTCATTTTGGCTCACACTTGGCAAATTGCCATTGGGTCTGGACTTGGGCAATACATGGGTGGATGGTCACAAGGAGAGGAAAGCTCAACTTGTAGTTTGATGTTTCAAGTTGTTTCCACACATAAATATATCATACATGATACCTCCACAACTTGATCTTTGGAGGTCAAACTCGTGACTTATCTCTTGTTCCTCAAAATGTCCAGTATACTGAAAGCCTAATTAGGACTTTTGAAGACTGAATGTATCATCTATAAACCAATAATTTGTAAAACTCCTGACTGTCTTTCTTCCAGAACTTTGAAAAGTTTTTAAATCCATAATAGGTTTTTTTTTAAAGTGTAAGTCAATGTTATTACAGAATGACAATTTTTGTTACATCTTTTGAACTGGTACATTCATGGAGTGTGGGAACTTCTCTTACTTTACAATACAGCATAACAGACATGATTATGGCCATTACTGTCACAAAGTCATGGGTTTCGACCTGGTTCTGTCACTCACTGGCTGAGATCCTGACCAAGGTTTTTAACCTCCCTGAGGCTCAGTTACCCCATTGGTAAGATGGAGATAATAATACCTATTTCAGAGGAGTGTTGAAACAATTAATGTATATTTAAAGCACTTAACAATATGTAACATTATCAATCATAAAAAGAGCTCAGTAAAGAGCCCATTATTGCTTCTCACTGCTTTATTTCTTACTTTTATCTAAGGATGTTATATTTTGCTTTTATTGGACCCCGACTCCATAATCCAGGAAAATATACACTCCTGGCCAAGCAGGACTCTCCTTTGTGGTCATTCTTCACACAAGTGTTGTAGAAGGGCATTTAATTAAAAGACAGTAACAGAAACACTGGCCTCTGAAAACATTAAGCATCATCCCTTATTATGAAGAGCTAAGCAAGAAGCAGGGGGGTTATCAGGCCACCCCTGAGGGATCTCTAGCACCATAATCAACCTTTGCGTATCAGGTATTTGGCAGCTCCCAATCTTATTATACCCACTGCAACATACATGATGAAGGGCATTCATGTGTAGCACCAAGATTAAGGGCTTTGGTACAGATGTAATATGCTGCAGGTTGTGTACAATTTCCCCTTCTCCAACTCACTCACATCTTTGAAGGCTCACAGAAGTGCCAAAGAGACCCATGTCCTTGGATGACCTCATCATGCAGATCACTTTGAATTTGCTATAATTTCTAACAAGTAATTCATTTTAAAATTTGGTAACTGTTATTAATAATAAATTACTTGTGACACACCTCACAAAGGACATACCTTGATTGAGTACTGCTGCTCCCAAATGAGGGCTACCAGAGTTCAGAACAAATATTGAAGCTAAGGGTTAATTATTAGTAGAAGTTGCAGTGATCTCACCTATCCTAACACCTACATTCAGATAAAATTTTTTTGCTTGCCCCTTCTTCTGAGAAAACCTAGATCCAGTTAGGTATTACATTTAATAATTCACTAAAAGAATTTTTCTGTTTAATTACCTATGTTTTTTCTTTAATGACCCTAAGTGTTTAAAATGACAGCATGTTTTAGAAAATGTTTATTATATTTTCCTATCTTAAATATTTTTCACGTAGTTGTTCATGGTCATTTTGAATATTATGAGTAAACTGCCACCAAGCTTTGATTAAACAGTTTTTAATAATGCATGATTTATAAAGTGTCTTGTGTTGAAATATGTTTCCATTACTTTTCTTCGTGTGGTACCATGAAGACAGAAATATTATATATTCTTGCCAGCACATGTGCTCTTGTACAGTTCATATTTGTGACTACTTCTAGAATAATTACACAGAAAGTAAATGAAATTAAAGATACTTAATATAAATGGCCACCCTCAAAATACGCTACCCACATAAAAGTGTCTGTGGAGCTGGTGCTCATCTCAATGGGCTCCCAACAGATGGAGTGTTCTATTTGTCACATTTCTTTGGAGCTTCAAAATGTGCCTGATGGGAATTCTATTACCTGCACCAGCTGTACAGGTGACCTCCTTGCCTTCCACTTGCCAGATTCAGAATATATGAGACATTTTTAAACATGATTTTAAAATACAGCATATGCAAATATGGCCATACTTGACATATTTACTCCAGTGCCAAAAAAAAGTCTGTCCTGTCTGCTTTAACTCCTGGATGTACAGGATGTATGGTTTTCCATCTTCTGAAAGTCTCTCTACAAAAATGTATTAATGCCTGTCAACATGAGGAGAGATTTTTAAAGGTTTGTTTTGTTTTCAACACCTACAAATATGTTTTCTTTAATGTGATAAAACTTTGTAAAGAGTTCTTATTTTCTTACCAAACAAGAAATTAAATGATTAAATGTAGAATTTGAGAGACATGTTAAAGGTGTCCTCAACCCAGAAATATCTTCTTTTCCAATGCCTGAAAGTTCTCCATTAGTGACACATTATTTGGGGTTTGGCAACCTCAATCCAGGCATTTCCAGGCATTCTTTTTATAAAATGCAACAAGCAGAGCCAGGATTGAAACCCTGTTTCATTTGCCTAAAAAACTCTTGCTCTTTTCCCCTACAACATACTCTTTCCCTTGGATGGTCGTCAGTAACAACATAAATGTGAACGAGCTTTTTTCCTAAGTGAGAAGAAATAAATTAGCATCTGCAAACCCTGAGCAAGCAGAGTTGAAGACTCAGGAAAGGGGGAAGGGCACAGATAAGGAAACTGAGAAAAGACATAAGAATAATGTCTACTTCAATTTTGCCTAGATTTGGCCATGACTAGGATCTGACTTCTATTAATTCTGTCTACAATGTAACATAGTGGTAACCCATCTTAAAGATCTCCTGTTACTGCAGAAACTCCACCCAATGGTCCCTATTCATATAACATGTATTACAATATGTCAGATTGGACTGAATTACAGATAGAGCATCCAGCTATTTTTATTTGCTACCTTATTGAGCAAACTGTAAAATAAACTTTGAAATGCATTACAATTGCAGTGAACACTCCTAGCATAGATTGTGGCATCTATATACCATTTCCCACTAAAAAGAAAAGGGCTCCTTAAATAAATGACTTCTTCTGAATCTAAAGAGGAAAATGCAGCAAGATGGGTCTGGGACATCCTTTTGAGAGGAAACTTTCAATCACCCATGAGTTCATGTCAAAGGGAAATGAACCAACTTGAGGGGACTTGTATTAACCTTAAAGAAAATCAAAAAGAACAATAACTGCAGTGGATTGAAACACGTCAGGACTATAAAATATTAAAATACATATAAACACTATAAAGAAAAGAAAAGGAGAAACTTATTGATTAAAAGAAATTTAAGAGACATAATAATCAAATGTGATTTTGGTCCTTCTTTAGATCCTGTTTGAAATGAACCAACTGAAAAGACATAGGGACAATTTGAACATGGACTGGGTATCAGACAATACTAAGAAATTATTATTCATTTTTCTAGGTGTGATAATGGCATAATGGTTAAATTTTAAAAAAGGAAATTATGAGAGATGCAAGTGAAAGCATTTACTGACATGTGGGTCAAGATAGCTTGACTAGACAGAGCCACTAAGAACTTCTCCCAATGAGACCAGACCAGCAAGAACATCACACTTTGAACTGATCTTCAGAAGGTAGGCATTGAGAGTGAACAGAGGGAGGATGCAAACCCTGGGCTGAAGCATGAGGAAGCTTGGAACCTTGCAAAGGGTTGCCAGGCACCAGGATTCATTCCTGGCCCTGAGTGGCTCCTGGGGAAAGGGTGAGTAAAATAGGTGTGGAGTGGCCCAGTCTAGCCACAAACTTCCAGAAGCCTAGCTGCAGGAGACCCTATGACCTCCATGGACATTTGAGCTGGCAGGAAGAGCTTCCTGGAGAGTTGGCAGGAACAGGACTCGAGCCTGCATGGAGCCCAGAATGTTTGGCATGGGAATGGTTGCAGTGGAGCACAGCCAGGGACACGTATCCCCAAGGCTCACCAGGCTCTTCTACGTGGATTTGATCTACAGTACAGAGCTATCTTGCCCATGAGATAGGGCCAGTCTGATCTAAGCACCCCTCTCTCTGCTGGCTTCTGCCAGGGGCCCTGGCTGGCTGCACCCACCTGTAGTGCAGCCTCAAGATGCACAACCAAGGTGCTTCCCAGTGGTCACTGCTATATCTCTTTTGCAGGCAGATCTTGTCTAACCATTAGAGAGCTTCTGCAGATGGGCCCCCACCAGCACACACACATCCACAGCCACCCCCACCACCACCACTTTGCCAACATGCACTCACTCTCAGCCTCCCCCCACTGCTTTGATGGTACACATGTGCACAGGCAAACCCCATCATCCTACTGCTACTGACATGTACATGGGGACCCCACCACACCACTGCCACTAGTGCACAGGTGCAGACCCGACCACACAACCACCCTGCTACTGCTGGCATGTGTATGTAAGCACAGGCTCTGCTGTCACTGCCCTGACAAAGTACTTTTGTCAGCACCTTTCCCAATCAGAGTGTTGTTACCAGAAGACCAGGAATATATCAGCCCCTGCAGTGCTATAGGTGCTTAACCTCAAGGGGACAGAGAACAAAGCCATGGACCTAGTCCCAGACCCCCAGGGTCATAGCACATAGTACAAGAATGCTGAGCTGAGCCTTGGCCCCCTGAAATCATCCAGAAAACAAAGCCAACTTATATTATAAGCTAAACCCAACTTATATTACCATCAAACCCTGAAGTGCCTCAAAGAATATGAAAGCAAAAAGCTTCATCCAATAAAACAGCAACTTTAAAGATTAAAGAAACATCAGCCCAAACATATAGTTTTTTTTAAAAAGGGACAAAACTCTGAAACTCTAAAAGCTAGAAAACTAGAGTATCTTCTTACCTCCAAATGACTTCACTAGCTCCCCAATAATGGTTCTTAACCAGACTCAAATGGCTGAAATGACAGACATAGAATTCAGAATCTGGATGGCAATTAAGACCACTGAGATTCAGGAGAAAGATGAAACCCAATCCAAGGAATCTAAGGAATCCAGTAAAATGATTCAAGAGTTGAAAGATTGAACAGCCATTTTAAGAAAGAACCAAACTGATCTGATAGAGCTGAAAAACTTATTACAATAATTTTATAATATAATCAGAAGTATTAACAGCAGAATACACCAAGCTGAGGAAAGAATCTCAGAGCTCAAAGACAAGTTCTTCAAATAAATTCAGTCAGACAAAAATAATGAACAAAGAAGTTTTTAAAATGAACAAAACCTCTGAGAAATACGGACTTAGATAAACAGACCAAACCTACAATTCATTGGCATCCCAAAAAGAGAGAAAGAGTGAACAAGCAACTGGGAAAACATATTTGAGAATACTGCCCATGAAAATGTCACCACCCTTGCTACAGAAGTCAACATTCAACTCAGGAAATTTAGAAAACCTCTATGAGATACTATATAAGATTACCACCTCCAGGAGACATATCATCAATTCTCCAGGGTCGATGTAAAAGAAAAAATAGTAAAGCCAGCCAGAGGGAAGAGGCTTTCACCTACAAAGGGAACTCCATCAGGGTAATAGCAGACCTTTCAGCAGAACCCTACAAACCAGAAGAGATTGAGGGGCTATTTTCAGCAGTCTAAGAGAAAAAAAAATTCCAACCAAGAATTTTATATCCAGTCAAACTAAGCTTCACAAGTAAAGGAGAAATAAAATCCTTTACAGACAAGCAAATGCTAAGAGAATTTATTACCACCAAACCTGTCTTACAAGAGATCCTTAAGGTCACGTCAAACATGGACAGGAAAGACCATTACCAGGCACCGCAAAAATATGCTTAAGTACATAACAACACGATGACAGGATAAAATCCACACATATCAATATTAACCTTGAACATAAATGGGCTAATCACCCCACTTAAAATGCACAGAGTGATATGTTGGATAAAGAAGTAGGACCCAAATGTATGTTGTCAAGAGACTCATCTCACATGCATGACACCCATAGGCTCAAAGTAAATGGGTAGAGTAAAATTTCTCAAGCAAATGGAAATACAAAATAACAGGAGTTGCTATTCTTATTTCAGATAAAACAGATTTTAATGACAATCAAAAGGAACAAAGAAGGGCATTACATAATGGTAAAGAGTTCAATTCAACAAGAAGACTTAACTGTCCTAAATATATATGCAGCCAATACTGGAGCACCTAGATTCATAAAACAAGTTCTTAGAAGAGATTTGAAGACACTTAGATAACCATACAATAATAGCAGGAAACTTCAACAACCCACTGGCAGTATTAGGTGGATCATCGAGGCAGAAAGCTAACAAAGATATTTGGTACCTAAACTTGACACCTGACCAAATGAACCTAACAGATTATGGAACACTCAACCCAACAGTAAAAGAATATACATTCTTTTCATCTAAACATGGTACATATTCTAAAACTGACCACATGCCCAGCCATAAAGCAATTCTCAACAACTTTTTGAAAACCAAAATCACACCAACCACAGTCTTGGAGCACAGCACAGTAAAAATAGAATCAATACCAGGAAGATTTCTCAAAACCATACAATTACATGGAAATTAAACAATCTGGTTCTGAATGACTTTTGGGTAAAGAATGAAATTCAGGCACAAATCACGAAATTCTTTGAAATTAATATAAACAAGGATACAGCATACCAGAATCCCTGGAACACTTAAAGCAGTGTTAAGAGGAAAGTTTGTGGTGCTAAATGCCCACATCAAAAAGTTAGAAAGATCTCAAATTTACAATCTAACATCACAACTAGAGGAACTTTAAAAATAAGGAACTGGCAAACCAACCCCAAAACTAGCAGAGGTCAGGAAATAACCGAAATCAGACCTGAACTAAACAAAACAGAGATGTGAAAAACCATACAAAAGATCAACAAAACCAAAAGTTGTTCTTCTAAAGAATAAATAAGATAGATAGACTGCTGGCTAAACTAATAAAAAAAAGGAATATCCAAATAAACAGAATCAGAAATGACAAAGAGTACATTACTACCAAGCCCATAGAAATACAAGAAACCCTCAGAGACTATTACAAACACCTCTATGCTCACAAACTAGGAAACCTAGAAGTGGATAAATTCCTGGAAACATACAACCTCCCAAGATTGAACCAGGAATAAATTAATACCCTGAACATACCAATAATTAGTTTCAAAACTGAATCAGTAATAAAAAGCCTACCAATCAGTAAAAGCCCTGGACAAGACAGATTCACAGCCAAACTCTACCAGGCATATAAAGAAGAACTGTATCAATCCTACTAAAACTATTCCAAAAAAAAAAAATAGAAGGAGGGACTCCTCCGTAACTCATTCTATGAGGCCAGAATCATTCTGATACTGAAACCTGGCAGAGACAAAAAAAAAAATTTAAAACACTTTAGGCCAACACCCCTGATGAACATAGATGCAAAAATCCTCAACAAAATACCGTCAAACCAAATCCAGCATCTCATTAAAAAGATAATCCACCATGATCAAGTAGGCTTTATCCCTGGGATGCAAGGTTGGTTCAACATATGCAAATCAATAATTGTGATTCATCACCTAAATAGAACTAAAAAAAAAAAACCACATGATCATCTCAATAGACACAGGAAAGGTCTTCAATAAAATTCAACATCCCTTCAAGATAAAAACTGTCAACAAATTAGACATCGAAGGAACATACCTCAAAATAATAAAGACCATCTATGACAAACCCACAGTCAACATCATACTGAACAGGCAAAAGCAAGAAGTATTCCCCTTGAGAAGTGGAACAGATAAGGATGCCCACTCCCACCACTCCTATTCAACACAGTTCTGAAAGTCCTATCCAGAGCAATTAGGCAAGAGAAAGAAAGAAAAGGCATCTAAATAGGAAGACGGGAAGTCAAACTATTTCTCTTCACAGATGATATGTATCTATACCTAGAAAACTCCATAGTCTGTGCCCAAAGGCTCCTAAATCTGATAAACAACTTCACCAAAGTTTCAGGACAGAAGATCAATGTACAAAAATCAGTAGCATTTCTATACACTAACAATTTCTAAGCTGAGAGTCAAATCAAGAATGTAATCCAATTCACAATAGCCACAAAAAAAAAATAAAATACCTAGGAATACAGCTAATGAGAGAAGCGACAGATCTCTACAATGAGAATTACAAAACACTACTGAAAGAAATTGGAGATGCCACAAACAAATGGGAAGACATTTCATGCTCATGTATAGGAAGAATATATAACCATATTGCTCAAAACAATTTACAGATTCAATGCTATTCCTATCAAACTACCAATGGACATTTTTCACAGAGTCAGAAAAGACTATTCTAAAAATGTATATAGAACCAGAAAAGAGCCTGAATAGCCAAAGCAACCTAAGTAAAAAGAACAAAGTCAAAGGTATTATACTACCCAATTTCAAACTATACTACAAGGCTACAGTAATCAGAACAGCATGGTATTGGTACAAAAACAGACACATAAAGCAATGGAACAGGTTAGAGAACCCAGAAATAAAGCCAAACACCTACAACCATCTGATCATTGACTTTCAACCATCTGATAATTGACAAAGTCAACAACAACAAGCAATGGGGAAAGGATTCCCTACTCAATAAATGGTGCTAAGACAACTGGCTAGCCATATGCAGAAGATTGAAACTAGCTCCCTTCCTTTCACCATATAAAAAAAAAATCAACTCAAGATGGAGTAAAGACTTTAATGTAAAGCCTATAAGTTATAAAAATCCTAGAAGAAATCCTAGGAAATATCACTGTGGACATAGGCCCTAGCAAAGGTTCCATAACAAAGACACCAAAAGCAACTGCAACTAAAATAAAATTGACAAGTGAGTCCTAATAAACCTTCTGCGCAGCAAAAGAAATTATCAACAGAGTAAACAGACAACCTATAGAATGGAAGAAAATATTTGCAAACTTTACATCTGACAAAGTTTTAATATCCAGAATCTATAAAGAGCAATTCAACAAACAAAACACAACCCCATTAAAAAGTGGACAAAGGAGATGAACAGAAACTTCTCAAAAGAAGACATATAAGCTGCCAACAAACTTTTTTTTTAATTATACTTTAAATTCTAGGGTACATGTGCACAACGTGCAGGTTTGTTACATATGTATACATGTGCCATGATGGTGTGCTGCATCCATTAACTCGTCATTTACATTAGGTGTTTCTCCCAGTGCTATCCCTCCCCCTTCCCCCACCCCACAACAGGTCCCCATGTGTGATATTCCCCAACCTGCATCCGAGTGTTCTCATTGTTCAATTCCCACCTATGAGTGAGAACATGCGGTGTTTGATTTTCTATCCTTGCGATAGTTTTCTCAGAATGATGGTTTCCAGCTTCATCCATGTCCCTACAAAGGACATGAACTCATCCTTTTTTATGGCTGCATAGTATTCCATGGTGTATATGTGCCACATTTTCTTAATCCAGTCTATCATTGATGGACATTTGGGCAGCCAACAAACATTTTGGAAAATGTTGCACATCACTAAACATTAGAGAAATGCAAATCAAAACAACAATGAGATACCATCTCATACCAGTCAAAATGGCTATTATTAAAGAGTCAAAAAATAACAGATGCTGGCAAAGTTGCAGAGAAAAGGAAATGCTTATACACTGCTGATAGGAATGCAAATTAGTTCAACCACTGTGGAAAGCAGTTTGGAGATTTCTCAACAAACTTAAAATAGAACTACCATTTAACCTAGCAATCCCATTATTAGGTATATACCCAATGGAATTTAAATTGTACTACATAATGACACATACATGGTGATATGGTTTGGCTCTGTGTCCCCACCCAAATCTCATGGCAAATTGTAACCCTCACATGTCAGGGGAAGGACTTGATGGGAGGTGATTGGGTCATGGGGGTGGATTTCCCCCATGCTGGTCTCATGATACTGACTGAGTTCTCACAAGATCTGATGGTTTAAAAGTATGGCACTTCTCCCCTCACTCTGTCTCTCCTCCCACCGTGTAAGATGTGCCTTGCTTTCCCTTCACCTTCTGTCATGATTGTAAGTTTCCTGAGGCCTCCCCAGCTATGTGGAACTGTGAGTCCATTAGAACTCTTTCCTTTATAAGTTACCCAGTTTCAGGTAATTCTTTTTATAGCTGTGTGAAAACTGACTAATATAGAAAACTGGTACCAGCAGAGTGAACCATTGCTATAAAGATACCTGAAAAGTGGAAATGACTTTGGAATGGGGTAATGGACAGAGGTTTGAACAGTTTTGAGGTCTCAGAAGAAGATAGGAAGATGTGGGAAAGTTTGGAACTTTCTAGAGACTTGTTCAATGGTTTTGACCAAAATGTTCATAGTGATATGGACAATAAAGTCTAAGCTGAGGTGGTCTCATCTGGAGATGAGGAACTTATTGGAAATTGGAGTAAAAGTCACTCTTGCTATGCTTTAGCAAAGAGGCTGACAGCATTTTGCCCTTGCTCTAGAGATCTGTGGAGCTTTGAACTTGAGACAGATGATTTAAGGTATCTGACAGAATAAATTCCTAAGCAACAAAGCACTCAAGATGTAACATGGCTGTTTTTAAAAGTGCACATTCATATACATGAAGAAAGAGATGGTCTGAAATTAGAACCTATCTTTAAGAGAGAAGCAGAGCACAAAAGTTTGGAAAATTTGTAGCCTGACCCTATAGCAGAAAAGAAAACCCATTTTCGGGGGAGAAATTCAAGACAGCTGCATAAATTTGCATGTGTAACAAAGAGTCAAATGTTAATAGCTAAGTCAATGAGAAAAATGTCTCCAGGGAATTTCAGAGATCATTGTGGCAGCCTCTCCTATCACAGGCTTGGAGGCCTAGCAGGGAAAAATGGGTTCATGGGCCAGATCCAGAGCCCTGCTGCTCTCTGCAGCCTTGAGACATGGTACCCTGTGTCCCAGCTGCTCCAGCTCCAGCCATGGTTAAAAGGTGCCAAGGTACAGCTCAGGCCACTGCTTCAGAGGGTGTAAGCCCCAAGCCTTGGCAGCTTCCATGTGGTGTTGGGCCTGTGGGTATGCAGAAGTCAAGAGTTTAGGAACCTCCACCTGGATTTCAGAGCACATATGGAAATAACTGGATGTTCAGGCAGAAGTCTGCTGCAGGGGCAGAGCCCTCATGGAGAACCTCTATAGGATAGCACAGAGGGGAAATCTGGGGTTGGAGCCCCCACACAGACAGCCCATTGGGGCACTGTCTAGTGGTGCTGTGAGAAGAGGGTCACTGTCCTTCAGACCTCAAAATGGTAGAACCACTGACAGCTTGCACCATGTACCTAGATAAGCTGCAGACACTCAGCACCAGCCTGTGAAATCAGCTAAGGGGCTGTACTCTGCAGAGCCACATGGGAGGAGTTGCCCAAGGCCTTGGGAGCTCACCCCTTGCATCAGTGTGCCCTGGACGTCGGACGTGCAGTCAAAGGAGATTATTTTGAAGCTTTAAGATTTAATGACTGCCCAACTATATGAACAACTTGCATTGAGGGCTGTAGCCCCTTTGTTTGGGCCAATTTCTTGCATTTGGAATGGGAGCACTTACCCAATGCCTGTACCCCCATTGTGTCTTGAAAGTAACTAACTTGTTTTTGATTTTACAGGCTCATAGGTAGAAGGCGCTTACCTTGTCTCAGATGAAACTTTGGACTGTGGACTTCTGAGTTAATGCTGAAATGAGTAAAGACTGGGAGACTGAAAGAAGAAAAAAAAATCTGGAAAGCAGGCAGGACTAAGTTGTAGCTCCCACTCAAACAGACAGAACAATATGTGGAAACTCACATTGTAAAATTTTGCTACAAGAACCGCTGCAGAAACATACCAGGAAAACCAAAAGATTCACAGACCCTTTGAAAGAAGCAGCTTGCTGCTGCAAACTCCATGAGACAACCAAAAAACTGCAAGTACCCAAAGTGTGAGAGGGGAAAGTCTACCTCTGAACACACATCCTGAGGAACCTGAAAATCCAGATCAAGGAGAAGGATTTAACCTTAACTAGAGCTGAAATGAATTTAGAGAGCCAAGCAAAATATAAAATAAAAGCAGCAGTAGGAAGAGCTCTGTAAGCACTCCGGGTCTCCAGGGAAGCCATTTATAACTTTATCTCACAGGGGTCCTGAGGAAAGCAGCCAGTAGAATAGGGAAAAAGCCACAGGGAAAGGGAGACTTTAAGCTGAACTTTGTAATAATTTTGACAAAGCATGAATTTTCCTGGGCAGAAGCCAGAGGTCAAACAGGAAGTACAGATATGAGCACAGAAGCCATGGCAGGCAGGGAGTGGCAGGCACTGAAAGCCCTGCTTGCTTTCTCAGCAGGGAGGCTTGTAGTCTGAGTCAAGATCTCAGCCTCATGCACTGGTGGCCTGGATATAAATTCAGATCTGTTGGCTGTTGGGAGAGTACAGCGGGAATGAGATTAGCTTTGCTGGCTGCATGAGAGCTGGGTAAGGCCTGTCACTGCCGGCTTTCCCCCACTTTCCTGGGGACCTATATGAAGCTGCAGGGGCAGCCATAATCCCCCTTGGAACATAACTCCATTGGCCTGAGAACCACGCCCATTCCCAACAATGGCCACAGCAAGCCCCACCCAAGGAGACTCTGACCCACCTAACCCTACCCCTACCCGATGGTCTTTCTCTACCCATCCTGGTTTTTCTCTACCCACCCTGGTAGCTGACAACAAAATGACAACAAAAGACATAAACTCAAGGGAACTCTAAGACCCTGCTCATCACCTGAGAAACTCAAATACTTATCCAGGCAACCTTAGGGCAAGCTTGAATCCCTGCTATACTACCACAGCTCATGCTCTTTTGAGGGCACCATCTCCTGGCTGGAAGCCAACCAACTCAAGTCATTAGGAAACCAACTCAACTCTAAGGAAAGAGAAAGCCAACCAACTCAACTCCAAGGAAAGAGAAAACAACAGCTAGTTCAACCACCTGGATAACCAGAAGTCTTGAGTCTGTCCACTTGACAACTTCACTGCTAGCATAACCAGCATTTAAGAAAACCAGTGCACTAAACAAAACTACAAGCAAGGATTCTCACAGAGTCCACTTCACTCCTCTGCTACCTCTACCAGAGCATATGTTGGTATCCATACCTGAGAGACCTGAAGATGGATCACATCACAGGACTCCTTGCAGATACTCCCCAGTACCAGCCTAGAGCCTGGTAGCTCTGCTGGGTGGCTAGACCCAGAAGAGCAATAACAATTACTTTAGCCCAGCTCTTAGGAAGCCCCAAACCTAGGGAAGTAGGGAGAGCACCACATCAAGGATCACCCCATGGGACACAAGAATCTGAAGAGCAACCCTTGAGTTCCAGATCTTTCCTCTGACATAGTCTACCCAAATGAAAAGGAACAGAAAAACAATTCTGACAATATGACATAACAAAGTTCTATCACACCCCCAAAAGTTCACACTAGCTCACCAGTAATGGATCCAAACCAAGAAGAAATCTCTGAATTGCCAAAAACAAATAATTCAGAAGGTCAATTATTAAGCTACTCAAGGAGGCACCAGAGAAAGGTGAAAAACAACCTAAAGAAATTTTTTAAAATACAGGATATAAATGAAAAAATCTCCAGAGAACTAGATATCATAAATTTAAAAATCACAACTTCTAGAAATGAAAAACACAGAGAAATGCAAAATACACTGGAAAGTTTCAACAATAGCAGAATAAACAACTTCAGAGCTCGAAGACAAGGCTTTTGAATTAACCCAATTTGACAAAGACAAAGAAAAAAGAATCAAAAATAGGATTATGTTGAATTACCAAACCTAAGAATAATTTGAGGGTTCCTTTAAAGGAGAAAGGTTATATTTATATGAAACAGTGCTCTTCTTACTCGAATGTCTATAGTATTACGCTTCTGTGTTTTAATATTGAATGTTTATTACTCAGTATCTAAACTGTGAGGGGCAGGGTGATGTAGTGGAAAGAACCTTCAAATTATCCTGGGTTCTAATTGATTCTGACAGTTACTAGCTGTGTAAATGATAAGCCACAAACTTTCTCTGAGCCTATGTCTTTATCTGTAAAATGGGAAGAATACTCACTTCACTGGTTTGTTAAAATAATAAATTTAAAAAGACATTCAAAGTACCTGAAAAAACATCTGGCACAAAATAGGCAGTTACTTAAAACAAGTTTTCATTAAAGTTGTGATTCCATTTAAAAAAAAAAAAAAAAAAAAAAAAACTGGAGGACTGTTGAGACTGAATAATTGCATTTTGAAATATGAGAAGGACATGAGATTTGGGAGGCTCCAGTGGAGGAATGGTATGATTTGGCTCTGTGTTCCCACCCCAATCTCATGTCGAATTGTAATCCTCTCATGTCAGGGAGGGGCCTGGTGGGAGGTGATTGGATCATGGGAGTGTTTTCCCCCATGCTGTTCTCATGATTGTGAGTTCTCATGAGATCCGATGGTTTAAAATTGTGGCACTTCCCCCACTTGCTCTCTCTCTCTCCTGCCACTATGTAAGATGTGCCTTGCTTCCCCTTCACCCCGGCCATGATTGTAGATTTCCTGAGGCCTCCCCAGCCATGCATAACTGTGAGTCAGTTAGAACTCTTTTATTTATAAATTACCCAGTCTCTGGTAGTTCTTTATAGCAGTGTAAAAATGGACTAATATACATGCATATGTTCATCACATCACCATTCACAATAGTGAATAGTCACAAAGACATGGAATCAACCCAGGTGTTCATCAATTATGTATTGAATAAAAAAATGTGGTACATATACACCAGGAAATACTATTATATATAGCCATAAAAAATAAAGAAATCATGTCCTTTGCAGCAATATGGATGTAGCTGGAGGCCATTATCCTAAGCAAATTATTATAACACATAAACAGAAATCCAAATACCACATGTTCTCACTGTTAAGTGGGAACTAAATATGGAGTACACGTGGACATAAATAAGGCAATAATAGACACCAGGCCCTATTTGACAGCGGAGGGTGGGAGGAGGGTGAGGATTGAAAAACTACCTATTGGATACTATGCACACTACCTGGGTGATGAAATAACGCATACACCAAATCCCAGTGCTACACGTTTGCAATGTTACATTTACATTTGTACATGTAACAAATCTCCATATGTACCCCCAATCCTAAAATTAAAGTTGGAAGGGGAAAAAAAGAAAATATTTACAGGTGAAATACCTTGATTTTAGGAATTTGTTTTAAATATTGTAGCAAAAAAAAACAGTGGAGTAAAAGGAGTAGATAAGACAAAATTAGACAACTCTAAATGTGATCAATCTCAGTGATGGTGTATTACTTTTTTATTTAAAATTTCTATATATGTTTTATTTTATTTAAATGATCTTTAAAAATGGATGATTTAAAATTTATTAAATTCTATCTAAATTAAAAAATTTTTTAATCATAAAATATTTTTTAGCCATTACACTATAGCTGTGTCTACATGGCACCAAAATAATGAATTGAAATGAGAAAGATTTTGTGGTAGCCGGCCTCAAAGATGACTACTATTAATCCTTGCCTTCTGGTACATATGCATTTGTATAATCCCCTTCCATATCATTTCAGGCTTGCTCTGGGTGACCAAAAGAAACCAGTGGAAGTGATGGTGTGTGACTGCCAATGCTAGATGAGCAAAGACATTTCTGCTTCTGTTTTGTTCTCTCTTGGATTACTCACTGTAGAGGAAGCCAGCAGCCATGCCATGATAACATTCAAGTAGGTCTATAGAGAGGTTTGAGTGGCATGGACTAAGGCTTCCTGAAAATAGCCAGCACCAGCTTGCCAGTTGTATGAATGAGTCATCTTGGAAACAGATCTTTCAGTCTCAGTCAAGCCTTGATGACTACAACACTGGCCAACATCTTGACTACACACTCATGAGAAACTCCAAACCATAATAGCCTAGCTAAGCTGCTCTGTACTATAATTTTTGTTCAGAAAGAGTAGCAGAACCAGTTGGCAATATATGAATTTATTATAAGAAATTTGCTTATGAAATTGGGGGTGAGGGCTGGCTTGGCAAGTCTGAAGTCCATAGAGCAACCTTCAGAAAGAGAAGCTCACCAGCAAGCTGGCTTGGAACCCCAGCTGTTGTCCACAGGCCATCAACGAGGGAAGATCGCAAACAAGCAAGTTGGAACTCCATGGACACAGGCCAAAGCTGTAATCCACAAATGGAAATCTCTTCTCTCTCCCTTTCTCCCCTCTCCCTCAACTTCAGAAAAGTCCTCAGCCCTCTTTTAAGCCCTTCCAATTGTTTAAGTCGGCCCACCCAATTTAAAGTCAACTGATTAGGGACTGTAATCAGTTGTGAATGAGTAATCCAAGAGAGCAAAAAAACAGAAGCAGAAATGTCTTTGCTCATCTAGCATTGGCAGTCACACACCATCCCTTCCACTGGTTTCTTTTGGTCACCCAGAGCAAGCCTGAAATGATATGGAAGGGGACTATACAAATGCACCAAGTCAACTGATTAGGGACTGTAATTTTTCAATTACATCTGCAAAATCCCTTCACAGCAGCACCTAGATTTGTGTTTGAATGACTGGGAGAAGGGGTGTGTGTGTGTGTGTGTGTGCATGCTACAATATGGCTGCTGCATCTTTTCTATCCTCCCCCTCTCATGAGACAGTATCTCTTGTTGCCCACTCTATCTGGAAACACACTAGAAAGGGAATTCTGAGGAATATTGTTCAACCTCACCAAGTTGACACATCCCAAAGCCATCACGCACTCTCAAATTCCTGACCAACAGAAACTACAAAGGATAAATTTTGATCCCTGTTTTAAACCTTTGGGTTTTTTAGATAATTTGTTAGGCAGCAGTATGTAACTGATACAGGTTTGATTGAACAGGTTATCTGAAATCAAGTGTAACTACTAACTAGAAGGGTAATTACTAAGGAAAAACTGTTGTCTGAAGTCACCTGGGTTTTATTAGGTTTGTACTTAATGAATTCAAATAGTGTGTGTGGATATAACATTTGTGTGTAAGTTTAGTTTTGTAGATGGGGGCTTATTTGTGGGTGTGGATAGGTTTAGATATGGTCTTCAACAGAATCAGGCTAGCAGAATAACAAAGTGCAAGAAGCATGTCAGGTAGGACATTTTGATTTTTCTCTGAAATACCTGATGGATCTTAATATTTTCTGGAGAATAAAGTAAAAAAATACTTGGAAGACTAAATTAGCCCAAACCCCGACTTCAAGATGCCTCACCCTAAAATGATCCTACAACATGAGGTGTGACGTAAAGGAGCACAGACCGTACAGTCAGACATGTCTGGGCCCTGGCTCCAGCTCCATCTCTCACCAATGATGTTCACTTGACCACTTTACATAATCTTCCTGAGTCTCAGATTCTGCACTGGTAAAAATAATATTTAAAGCTCCAGGAGTCTAGGCTTTCCTTTTAGTTGTCAGAGTCTTTGGAGGTTTAAAAAAAAACAAAATATTTGGTCAAAAGTATGTTAGATTTTATTAAATGAATAGGGCCCAGGCTTGGGAGTCAGGCTATGTTCCAGACACACCTGACTCAGAGATTACATCATCCAGAATGTTACAATATTTTCCTAGTCTTCTGTGAGAAAATACCTGGTCCAACAACCCATATAACAAATGGGAAGAAGAGGTTTCTGGAACTGTCTTGTCCAGAGACTTTATCTCCTTTGATAGTCCGTGATTTAAAATTTGATTTAGGTCTTCCATTGTTCTTTGAGGAAAGCAGTTACTGGAACTTCATTGTCCATATTAGTGAAGCTGGTTCCTATCAGGAAAATGAAGGAAGAGGGAAGAGAAGGTGTTTGTTAGGAAATGAGAAGGAATTGCTAAAGAAATTCCTTGGAGCATTGGGAAGATAAAATGAATAGCTATTGTGCAAATACTTGGACATTCACAGCCATGCAAAGCTTTGACATCCTTAGGTGAAAATGGGAAAGAGAAAAAACAAAATATCCCATCTGCCACATTCACTTTCAATTTAAGTTTCATATTAAAATATGAAAAGTCTCATATTAAAATTGCTGTTTAATGTGTCTTAACATCAACTTCAGATGGTTATATAAGGATTAATACAATAACTTATAAAGCACCGAAAATATAACAGATGCTCAATAAATGCTCAGTCCCTTCTCTTTCCCTTAGTATAGCAAAGGCAGTTTCTTATGCAAGTTTTGATCTCTTCCAGCCTTCTCCTATATATTCCATCCCCCATCCCACCCTCACATCTCTTACCTTGGCATTTCTAAGACAGCTGCACAAGGAAATTCTGTGGGGAGAGAGAATGTCAAGGGGCATGTCACTTTCCCACAAAGGAATTCACTCTCCTTCCCATTTTGTTATATGAGTTGTTTGGCCAGATATTTTCTCACAGGAAACTAGGAAAATACTGTAATGTTCTGGATAATGAAATCTCTGAGTCAGGTGTGAGTGGAACATGGCCTAACTCCCAAGGTTGGACCCCGTTTATTTAATAGACGCTAAGATTCTTCTTGATTCTGAAGCAGTTTTCTCACAGGTCTAAACAGCCCTGCCTCCAGCGTTTAATCATTGGATTCACTTCAATTCTGCTTAAACGTACTCTTCCACACACTCCGCTCCTCTCAATCCTGACTGTTCAGCAATGCGTTCCCTCGGTGAGTGGGCACGTCCAGTTTGACGGGGATTTATACCTCACCTTTTACCTCACAATGCCACTTTAGGAATGGAGAGGCCATTAACCACTGGTTCAAATCATAATGACTTTTGGTTCAAACCCAAAATGACTTTAATACTTGTTCTTTTCAGAGACCTACCTTTACAAGCAAAACTTAAATTAAGCAGGATCTCAGAGACAATCTCTTATCCTTTTTTTTTTTAATAGGGTTTTTCTTTTTTTCCTGGTGAGGGAAAGGTTTGGCAAAAACATATATATGTATGTATGTATATACGTATATACATATATGTATATATATTTATGTATGTAAAAATATATATATACATACATTATATATTTTTGTTTGTTTGGCCTAGGAGAGAAAGGGATAGAGCCAGAATGTACGTATTTCACTTTTTTAAAAAAAGCATTTAAACCCAGTGCTCAGTACACAAAGGGATGCCTCCAGTAACTGAAAAGGGCTGAACTTCGGCATATTTAATGTTGAATCTGGCAAACAGTTTTAAAGGTTGGTTTTCAAATCTCTGCCCTAGTATCATTTATTTCTCTCAACGCACAAGTACTAGGGAGCCAGTGGACCAGAGAAGGTAGATGGATAATTGGGCAACAGCACAACTCATTTCTCAGTTGGCAATCTTTTAAAGCTTTTCAAATCCTAAACAGCAACTTGCCTTTCTATTCCTGTTTTCCTCCTCCTGGCTGATGTCTGCAACAGACTTTGCTGCCTCTGTTTTGACAGGCCTAAAACTCTGTCCACTGTTAATATCAGGAAAAACACCCAACACAAACCTTTTGAGAATACCCACCCAGCCTTTTAACAGCTCAGGACATTTCCAGGTCTCCATGTTTCTGCCTAATGGGAAGACCGTGTTTCCAACTTGCACCACAATAGAGAAGTTGTTCATCTTGTGAAAGATGGTGAAATAAAATCATCTTTCCATTTGAGCAGCAGGTATAAAAAGAGAGCAGAATCCATGTCCTCAATGAACTCAGCACTGGCAAAAAGCAGAACCGTGGTGCTGCACAAGTGGAGTAGGGTCCCCGAGTTCACATGGATTAACAGCGGACTTTTTGTAGAGCCATTTTTGAGGGAGCAAATCACCTTAGCAACACTGAAATGAAAAACTTCATATTTAAAACATTGATTGTGGCCAGGTGCAGTGACTCATGCCTGTAATCTCAGCACTTTGGGAGGCCGAGGTGGGTGGATCACCTGTGGTCAGGAGTTCAAGACCAGCCCAGCCAATATGGTGAAACCCCATCTTTACTAAAACTACAAAAAATTAGCCAGGCATGGTTAATTGAGTGGGCTCCTCTAATCCCAGCCACTCGGGAGGCTGAGGCAGGAGAATTGATTGAACCCAGGAGGCAGAGGTTGCAGTGAGCTGAGATCGCACCATTGTACTCCAGCCTTGGCAACAAAAGCAAAACTCCATCTCAAAAACAAAAAACAACAACAACAACAACAAAAATTGATTCTCAACTCTGGCTACACATTAGAATCATCGGAATAGAAATAGAAATAACTGGGTCGCACCCCTAGAGATTTTGCATTTTTTTAAGAACTCCAGCAGGAATTTTGATACACAGCCAGGACTGAGAACAGTTGACTGGGAACATGGAGAAAGTTCATAAACAGAGACTGTAGATTAGGATCTTGTTTGCAGAAAAAAGCCTCCCAGAGCAAATCAACAGATGAAGATTAGCAGCCCCTGGACAGCACAGTCACATCTTGTGATGGCTCCTTACTCGGAATTTGGGTTTCGTACCAAAATCCAAATGTGACCCAAAATATACAATTTGCTATATATTTCCATGTATATTGATTGTTTAGTAGAGTGTCTCAGCTGAGCCACAACTGGAATGCAAAGTCTAGCTCCTCGCTACTCCCAAGATGTAGTCCTTAGACCAGCAGCAGCAGTATAACCTGGGAGTTTGTTAGGAAGGCAGAGTATCAGCTCCATCCGAGTCCTGCTGAATCAGGATCTGCATTTCTTTCAGTGAAATGCATGGAAGGCCATTGTTTCGGACTGAGCTCCAGCACTAGGCCCAATAGAGGAGCCCAAACCAGAATGGAGTCACTTATGCAAGGTGCCATGT
Organism: Rhinopithecus bieti; assembly: GCF_001698545.2. Lineage (NCBI taxonomy): Eukaryota > Metazoa > Chordata > Mammalia > Primates > Cercopithecidae > Rhinopithecus > Rhinopithecus bieti. Next base: position 173,539 of record NW_016807908.1, read on the forward strand.
TATCACACTGAACTTTGAAACCGACCAGTTTTCCAAAACCAGAAAATTCACAGCAACCAATCAGAAGGGGCCCAGTTACCTGAGCCAGCAAGATAAGGAAGTAATCTCTATTTTAATCCTATAAGGAAAGTAACTTTTAAATGACCCATTTGCTTTTTGCTCCCTGTTTCTGCTTTTTTCAGTATTTTTCTGCCTATAAAGCCAACCTCATCTGCTCAGTTCATTGGACCACCTATTTTTATAGATGAGACACTGCCTGATTCATGAATCACTAATAAAGAAAAGTAGATCTTTAAACTTAATTAGTTGTAATTTTGTCTTTTGACAATTTTCACAAGATACTTTCAGGTAGTAAATCTGCTCATTAAAGTTTGGGAAGCAATGATCTCACTGTGAAACTGACAAGCTAGTGACCCCTCCAGAAACTTATTTTTATAAACTGACATAAGGATGGATGGAAAGGTTGCTTTGTTTGATTTGTTTGCAGTTGTGATTTGGTTTAATTTGCTAAAGAATAAGGGGTTTGGTGTGTGGGTGTTTGGAAAGAAAAGAGGAGACAAGAACAATGGATTATGCGTTTTAAGCCCCAGTAGAAAAAATTAGGAAGTCAAAAGGTAAAGAAGCTTTTTTTCCTGAAAGACTTAGTGAGACTCAGGTTACCAAGTGGTACTCTACCAGAACCCACATAATAAACAATAGCAACCAAGATAGGAGAACTCTTCCCACTGCTGTACAAAACCTGACACAACCAGGACTGCTGGGTTTGGAAGCAATGACAGATAGCAGCCTCAGCACATAAACTAGCACTTTGAAGGAGGGTAACAACCAGAGGACAATGATGAGGCTCCTTGTCAAGACAGGCAGCAGTAGCAGCAGAAATAGAATTGTTCTTATGTATACATGCCTGGCACACAGCAGGTACTTGACAAATACCCGTTGAATGAATAGGTGAATGGGTGACACCACCAGGCGGACTTCAAGAATAAACAGAGGGAGAGAGTTTGTAAGGGGACTGAGCAATACAGTAGTGGAGACAGCACAAAGAATCATCAGAATCTAAATATGAATTTAGAATTTGGCCCCATTTGTACTCATAGACACTACAGTATGAGTGTCATCCTATCAAGTAAGTCCTTTTGTTGTCATTATAAGATCCAAACAGAAAAATGTCCAGGTGTTGTCATAATCCAGAAATTTCTGGAGTAGATGGACCACCACCTGACCATAACAGCCAAAATTATCATCCCCAGAACTTATTATTCAAAAAACTGATAAGAAAAAAAAATGAAGCACTTTTTCTGCCTTTCCTGTATAAACTTCACCTCACAGTAATCAAATAGTTGATGGGAGAAAGTTCTTTATAGAAAAATTCCAGGTAATAATTTTTAGGAATGATAGATTATCATAGCTTGGCCAAACACTGATGATGACTGCATCCCACACTCAGAGATTCTGGTCTGATTCCCCTAAAGGTGGCCTACCAATGAGATACGAGGAGGGTTAAACTCTCCCCAGGTGGTTATAGTGAAAATCAAAGGTTGACACTGCTGGTACAGGCAATACCCACCAATGGCTGCTAGAACAATTAGATCGAAAAAGTGCTGGCGTAGAATAGATGGACCAAGTGAATAATATCTAAACCCACTGATCAATCCTAACATCATAAAAAGATGGGATACAGTAGAAAGTATCCAACACCATCTATAAAGTATTCTTGTCAAAATGTCAACCTGAATCTGATCAAGCCTCTTAATTTAACTACCAGTTACAGGAACAGAAGAACAGGTTATTGGGCACCCTGAGGATGCAATCAGCGAAATCCAAGATAGGGAATGTCTATAGGACAAATAATGCAATTTCTCCAACAAATACATTATTCAAAAAATGAAATAGGAGAGGGGACCTATAGATTTTTAAATCTTAAAAGAAAAAGATCAATGCAATGCATAGACTTGATTTGAATCCTAATTTGAACAAACCAACAGCTTTTTTTTAATTTGTATGAGACAATCAAGGAAAACTGAATATTGCTAGATATTTGATTATATTAAGACATTTATGGCTAGGTAGGATGGCTCATGCCTGTAATCCCAACACTACGGAAGGCTGAGGCCCTTGGGAGGGTCACTTTGGGAGGATCGCCTGAGGCCAGGAGTTCGAGACCAGCCTGGGCAGCATAGTGACACTCTCTCTTTAGAAAAAAAGAGACATTGATGCTCATTGTTTAGGTCAACAAACCTTTTCTTTCTTTTTTTTTTTTTTTTTAATTATACTTTAAGTTCTAGGGTACATGTGCACAACGTGCAGGTTTGTTACATATGTATACTTGTGCCATGTTGGTGTGCTGCACCCATCAACTCGTCAGCACCCATTAACTCGTCACTTACATCAAGTATAACTCCTAATGCCATCCCTCCCCCCTCCCCCCTCCCCATAATAGGCCCCGGTGTGTGATGTTCCCCTTCCCGAGTCCAAGTGATCTCATTGTTCAATTCCCACCTATGAGTGAGAACATGCAGTGTTTGGTTTTCTGTTCTTGAGATACTTTTCTAAAAAGTCCAGATAGCAAATGTTTTAGATTTTGTGTGTGATATGGTTTGGCTGTGTCCCCACCCAAATCTCATCTTGAATTTCCACATGCTGTGGGAGGGACCCAGTGGGAGGTAATTGAATCATGGGG
>NW_016807908.1:176596-180964 GCF_001698545.2 Rhinopithecus bieti
CTCCCCCCTCCCCATAATAGGCCCCGGTGTGTGATGTTCCCCTTCCCGAGTCCAAGTGATCTCATTGTTCAATTCCCACCTATGAGTGAGAACATGCAGTGTTTGGTTTTCTGTTCTTGAGATACTTTTCTAAAAGTCCAGATAGCAAATGTTTTAGATTTTGTGTGTGATATGGTTTGGCTGTGTCCCCACCCAAATCTCATCTTGAATTTCCACATGCTGTGGGAGGGACCCAGTGGGAGGTAATTGAATCATGGGGGGCAGGTCTTCCCCATGCTGTTCTCATGACAGTGAATAAGTTTCATGAGATCTGATGGTTTTAAAAAGGGGAGTTTCCCTGCACATGCTCTCTTCTCTTGTCTGCCACCATGTAAGATGTGCCTTTCACCTTTCACCTTTCACCATGATTGTGAGGCCTCCCCAGCCATGTGGAACTATAAGTTCAATAAACCTCTTTCTTTTGTAGATTGCCCAGTCTAAGGTACGTCTTTATCAGCAGCATGAAAACAGACTAACACAGTGTGTCTACAGTCCCTGTTGCAACTACTCAACTATATCTTTATAGCCTGAAAGCAGCCACAAACACATAAACAAATAGGTGTGACTGTGTTCCAATAAAATATTATTTACGAAAACAGGTAATTCCATGAATTCTGCCAATCTCTGTTTCAGAGATACATTCAGAAGAGCCTATAGATGAAAGTACAAAATGCATGGAATTTGCTCCTAAACCTTATGTTGGAAAGGAGGGGAATGTGAGTGGAGAGTATGAATGAAACCAAGTTGGTCATGTGTTGATTATTAGCTGAGGATGGAAACATGAGAATTCATTATACTTGTGGTTCTCAAAATGTGACCCCTGGACCAGCAGCATCAGCATCACCCGAAACTTGTTAGAAATGCAAATTGCAAGCCCCACTTCATATCTCTTGACAGAAACTCTGGGAATAAATCTCAGCAATCTATTTTTATGAGTCTTCCAGGTTATTTTAATGCACACTAACATTATTCTCTCTCTGCGTGTACTCTCCTATATGTCTGAAATTCTTATATAGTAAAAAGTTGAGTTTTTTAAATCTGATTCCCAAAGTGGCCACACCAATAAGCAGTGTCTTTTAGGCAATATCAGTTGTTTTCACTGGAGTATGACACATTCCTGTGGCAGACAAATTTTAAAATTCAAATGAAAACAACCTCTTTTGAAATGCTTATTAGTTCTATTACCTAACTCTAAACAAATGATTAGCATACACATTTTTGTATAGTCTTGGCTTTTCAAAAAATCATTGTTAGTAATAGTAAAACAGAAGCTTACCCACCAAAAGTTTATTTTGTGTGTACCATTGGTTGAACATCTTTATTAATTTTTCAGGAAAAAAATCATTTGGTCTGGAAACAATGCCATTATTGAGAATACATTTTCCTAATACCCAATTTTCGTGTGTGTGTGTGTGTGTGTGTATTCTGATTCTTTTTTTATTATTATTACACTTCAAGTTCCAGGGTATATGTGCACAATGTGCAAGTTTGTTACATACGTATACATGTGCCATGTTGGTGTGCTGCACCTGTTAACTTGTCATTTACATTAGGTATATCTCCTAATGCTATTCCTCCCCGCTCTCCCCACCCCATGACAGACCCCAGTGTGTGATGTCCCCCACCCTGTGTCCAAGTGTTCTCATTGTTCAATTCCAACCTATGAGTGAGAACATGCAGTGTTTGGTTTTCTGTCCTTGTGATACTTTGGTCAGAATGATGGTTTCCAGCTTCATCCATATCCCTACAAAGGACACGAGCTCATCCTTTTTTATGGCTGCATAGTATTCCATGGTGTATATGTGCCACATTTTCTTAATCCAGTCTATCATTGATGGACATTTGGGTTGGTTCCAAGTCTTTGCTATTGTGAATAGTGTTGCAATAAACATATGTGTGCAAGTATCTTTATGGCAGCATGATTTACAATCCTTTGGAATACCCTATTTTCTATAGGTATCAAATATCCTTTTCAAGATTTTGTGACATTTTTACAATGATTTACACCATTTATAATTACGATATTTTGGGCTTCTAACGTGGCCAAACAGGAACAGCTCCAATCTACAGCTCCCAGTGAGATTGACACAGAAGACGGGTGATTTCCGCTATTCCAACTGAAGTACGTGGTTCATCTCACTGGGAGTGGTTGGAGAGTGGGTGCAGCCCACAGAGGGCATGCCAAGGCAGGGTGGGTCATCACCCCACCCAGGAAGCACAAGGGGTCAGGGGATTTCCCTTTCCTAGCCAAGGGAAGCCATGAGTTTCTATAACTGGAGGAGCGGTACACTTCTGCCCAAATACTGCACTTTTCCCACAGTCATTGCAACCAGGAGATTCCCTCCTGTGCTTGACTCAGTGGGTCCAATGCCCATGGAGCCTTGCTGGCTGCTAGTGCAGCAGTCTGAGATCAACCTGGGACCCTGGAACTTGGTGGGGGGAGGGTTGTCCACCATTGCTGAGGCTTGAATAGGCAGTTCTATGTTCACAGTGTAAACAAAGCTTGAACTGGGCAGAGCACACCACAGCTCAGCAAGACCTACTGCCTCTCTAGATTCCACCTCTGGGGGCAGGGCATATCTGAACAAAAGGCAGCAGACAGCTTCTCCAACTTAAATGTCCCTGCCTCACAGCTCTGAAGAGAGGAGTGGTTCTCCCAGCATGGAGTTCAAGCTCTGTTAATGGACAGACTGCCTCCTCAAGTGGGTCCCTGACCCCTGGGTAGCCTGACCAGAGATACCTCCCACTAGGGTCCAACAGACACCTCATACAGGTGGATGCCCCTCTGGGACAAAGCTTCCAGAGGAAGGATCAGGCAGCAATATTTGCAGTTCTGCAGCCTCTACTGGTGATACACAGGCAAACAGGGTCTGGAGTGGACCTCTAGCAAACTCCAACAGACCTGCAACTGAGAGGCCTGTCTGTAAGAAGGAAAACTAACAAACAGAAATAAATAACAGCAACATCAACAAAAGGGACATCCACACCAAAACCCCATCCAAAGGTCACCAACATCAAACATCAGAGGTAGATAAAACCACAAAGAGAGGGAGAAACCAAAGCAGAAAGGCTGAAAATTCCAAAAACCTGAACACCTCTTCTCCTCCAAAGGAACACAACTCCTCACCAGCAAGGGAACAAAACTGAACGGAGAATGAGTGAGATGAGTTGACAGAAGTAGGCCTCAGAAGGTCAGTAATAACAAACTTCTCCGAGCTAAAGGAACATGTTCTAACCCATTGCAAGGAAGCTAAAAACCTTGAAAAAAATGTTAGATGAATGGCTAACTAGAATAACCAGTGTAGAGAACAGCTTAAATGACCTGATGGAGCTGAAAGCCACAGTACAAGAACTTTGTGAAGCATACACAAGTTTCAATGCCAATTCGATCAAGCAGAAGAAAGGATATCAGTGATTGAAGATCAAATTAATGAAATAAAGTGAGAAGACAAGATTAGAGAAAAAAGAGTGAAAAGAAACAAACAAAGCCTCCAAGTAATATATGACTATGTGAAAAGATCAAATCTACGCGTGATTGGTGTACCTGAAAGTGACAGGGAGAATACAACCACGTTATAACACACTCCTCAGGATATTATCCAGGAGAACTTCCCCAACCTATCAAGGCAGGCCAATATTCAAATTCAGGAAACCACAGAGAACACCACGAAGATACTCCTTGAGAAGAGCAACTCCAAGACACATAATTGTCAGATTCACCAAGGTTGAAAGGAAGGAAAAAATGTTAAGAGCAGCCAGAAAGAAAGGTCAGGTTACCCACCAATGGAAGCCCATCAGACTAACAGCAGATCTCTTGGCAGAAACCCTACAAGTCAGAAGAGGGAGGGGGTCCATATTCAACATTCTTAAAGAAAAGAATTTTCAACCCAGAATTTCATGTCCAGCCAAACTAAATTTCATAAGTGAAGGAGAAATAACAGACAAGCAAATGCTGAGAGATTTTGTCACCACCAGGCCTGCCTCACATGAGTTCCTGAAGGAAGCACTAAACATGGAAAGGAACAACCAGTACCAGTCACTGCAAAACATACCAAATTGTAAAGACCATTGACACTAGGAAGAAACTGCATCAACTAACGAGCAAAATAACCAGCTAACATCATAATAACAGAATTAAATTCACACATAACAATATTAACCTTAAATGTAAAAGGGCTAAATGCCCTAATTAAAAGACACAGACTGGCAAATTGGATAGAGTCAAGACCAATCTGTGTGCTGTATTCAGGAGACCCATCTCATGTGCAAAGACACACATAGGCTCAAAATAAAGGGATAGAGGAAGATCTACCAAGCAAATGGAAAAAA
>NW_016807908.1:182565-193590 GCF_001698545.2 Rhinopithecus bieti
AATGGGGAAAGGATTCCCTATTTAACAAATGGTGCTGGGAAAACTGGCTAGTCACATGTAGAAAGTTGAAACTGGATCCCTTCCTTACACCTTAAACAAAAATTAACTCAAGATGGATTAAAGACTTAGATGTTAGACCTAAAACCATAAAAACCCTAGAAGAAAACCTAGGCAATACCATTCAGGACATAGGCACGGGCAAGGACTTCATGTCTGAAACACCAAAAGCAATGGCAACGAAAGCCAAAATTGACAAATGGGATCTAATTAAAGTAAAGAGCTTCTGCACAGCAAAAGAAACTACCATCAGAGTGAACAGGCAACCTACAGAATGGGAGAAATTTTTTGCAATCTACTCATCTGACAAAGGGCTAATATCCAGAATCTACAAAGAACTCAAACAAATTTACAAGAAAAAAACAAACAACCCCATCAACAAGTCGGCAGAGGATACGAACAGACACTTCTCAAAAGAAGACATTTATGCAGCCAACAGACATATGAAAAAATGTTCATCATCACTAGCCATCAGAGAAATGCAAATCAAAACCACAATGAGATACCATCTCACACCAGTTAGAATGGCAATCATTAAAAGTCAGGAAACAACAAGTGCTGGAGAGGATGTGGAGAAATAGGAACACTTTTACACTGTTGGTGGGACTGTAAACTAGTTCAACTATTGTGGAAGACAGTGTGGTGATTCTTCAGGGATCTAGAACTAGAAATACCATTTGACCCAGCCATCCCATTACTGGGTATATACCAAAGGATTATAAATCATGCTGCTGTAAAGACACAGGCACACGTATGTTTATTGTGGCACTATTCACAATAGCAAAGACTTGGACCCAACCCAAATATCCAACAATGATAGACTGGATTAAAAAAATGTGGCATGTATACACGATGGAATACTATGCAGCCATAAAAAAATGATGAGCTCATGTCCTTTGTAGGGACATGGATGAAGGTGGAAACCATCATTCTCAGCAAACTATGATAAGGACTAAAAACCAAACACCACATGTTCTCACTCATAGGTGGGAATTGAACAACGAGAACACTTGGACACAGGAAGGTGAACATCACACCGGGGCCTGTTGTGGGGTGGGGGGAGAGGGGAGGGATAGCATTAGGAGACACACCCAATGTAAATGATGAGTTAATGGGTGCAACACACCAACATGGCACAGGTATACGTATGTATACAACCTGCACGTTGTGCACGTGTACCCTAGAAATTAAAGTATAATAAAAAATATATAAAAAGAACAGAGGCCTCAGAAATAATACCACACATCTACAACCATCTGATCTTTGACAAACTTGGCAAAAACAAGCAATGGGGAACATATTCCCTATTTAATAAATAGTGCTGGGAAAACTGGCTAGCCATATGTAGAAAGCTTAAACTGGATCCCTTCCTTACACCTTAAACAAAAATTAACTCAAGATGGATTAAAGACTTAAATGTAAGATCTGAAATCATAAAAACCCTAGAAGAAAACCTAGGCAATACCATCCAAGACATAGGCATGGGCAAAGACTTCATGACTAAAACACCTAAAACACCAAAAGCATATGCGCCCAACAAAAGCCAAAATAGCACAAATGGCGATCCAATTAAACTAAAGAAGCTTCTGCACACAAAAAAATTATCATCAGAGGGAACAGGCAACCCTACAGAATGGGAGAAAATTGTTGCAATCTACCTCATCTGATCAAAGGCGCTAACGTATCCAGAATCTACAAAGAACTTAACAAATTTACAAAGCAAAAAAACAAACACCCCATTCAAAAAGTGGCAAATTGATATGAACAGACACTTCTCAAAAGAAGACACTTTTATGCAGCCAACCAGACATATGGGAAAAAATGGCTCATCATCGAATGGTCATCAGGGAAAGGCAAATCAAAACCACAATCAGCCTACCATCTCATGCCAGTTAGAATGGCGATCATTAAAAAGTCAGGAAACAACAGATTCTGGAGCAGGCGATGTGGAGAAATTAGCGAATGCCCTCTTGACACTGCGTTGGTGGGAGTGTAAATTAGTCTCAACCATATGTGGAAGACCGCGGAAAAATGGACAGGGTGTGGCAGATTCCTCAAGGCGATCTAGAACTAGAAATACCATTTGACTCAGCAATCCCACTTTACTGCATATAACACCCAAAGGACTATTCATAAATCTTCTACTATAAAGACACAATGACACATATTGTTCTATTGCAGCACTATTCACAATAACAAAAGACTTGGCAACCAACCCAAATGTCCATCAGAATGAATAGACTGGATAAGAAAATGCTGGCCCATGAACACCATGGAATACTATGCAGCCATTAGGAAAAAAGATGGAGTTCATGTGAGTTCATGTCCTTTGTATGGGACATGGATGAAGCTGGAAACCATCATTCTCACGCATCAATATCACAGCACAGAAAACCAAACACTGCTGTTCTCACTCATGTTGGGAGGTGGACAGATGAGAACACATGCCCCGACACAGGGAGGGCGAACACTGGGGCCTGTTGGGGTGGGGTTGGGGAAGGATAGCATTAGGAGAAATACATAATGTAAATGATGTAGGCTGATGGGTGCAGCAAACCAACATGGCACATGTATACCTGTGTAACAAACCTGCATGTTGTGCACACGTACCCTAGAACTACACTAGTATAATAAAAAAAAAAAGAAAGAAAGAAAGAAATGAAGTTTGTGGAGCACTTCTCCATTAATCTGTAAAATTTATTCTGGTTCTTATAAAATGAAGATGCTCTATGGAGAGCAAAACAGTAAGTAACATGCTTTTTGGTTGCATAAATTGACTTCAGATTCCTTCATCTCTGTGTTACCGAGTGTAAGTGTATCAACTATTCATTCTAAAACTACCAATGGTGACAATAAATCTAGAGGAGGCACCCAGAACATCATATATTGTATCTAATACAACATCAGTAGAGGTTATATCATTTCCGTTTCTTGACCTGATTTGCCTAAATGCCTTTAGTCTATCAAGATGGAAATGCACTAACGAAAGTTGGATTATTTTTTATGTCCAACGTTCAGTATTTTAAAAAGCATATTGTCTATCAAGTAACTAATCCAGGCATATTGTATTCATTATATACAATAGCATACAAATTATCCTCTCATAATAAAGTGAATTATTTTATTAGTTAAGATAATTTGGTTGCAAGACATAGAAATGGCCTGGCTAACTCATGCAGAAAAAGAAATGTATGGGGGAAAGATGGGATAACTCACAAAATGGAATTGAATGGGGAATAAACATGCTCAGAAAGGGCAGGAACTAAGGCAACCTCAGGCAAAAGCAGAAGCGTGACCTGAGGCATGTCACTTCAGGGAGTACTGCAGAGATTACGAAGGAAAAGTGCCCGATATTTTGGGTGTTTATATCACTCTTCTCACAAATGTAAATGCCTTCCAGTCATCAGGTCACTGATTGATAGCCCCACAAAAGCAAAATAGGGTGCTGTTAAGAAGAGGGATAGCTAGTAGGAGGCAAGAAAAGCAAATGCTCACTGCAATCATTAATTTTTAAAACGGGCAAAATACCACTTAAAAGCAAGCCAATTATGGGAATCCCTTATTCAAGAAGTGAAGGCCACCAAGAAAGTTGTTCGTAACCCAAAGCCTGTTACCTTTTTAGTTCTGGTTATATAATTGAAGACACATACACATACATATACACATCCAAAATATGAGTAAAATTATAAAGTATGTAAGTGTGAATCATATTCAGCCTAATAATACAGAAAGTTCATTCATTTATTTATCCACAAATATTTAGACACTGTTCTAAATAGTAAGGATGCAGCATTGAAAAAAAAAAGTTTTTAAAGCCCTGCCTTGCAGAACTTATATATTAATCAGAGGGAGACAAACAAAAGACAAAATAAGTAGGTTATGTAGTATCTTAGAAGGTGATAATTGCTACAGAGGAAAACAAATAAGGGAAGACTGATAGGGAGTACCAGGTCAGGGCTATGAATCTAAAGAGAGTGGCAGGAAAGATCTTACTGAGATGACAGTGGAACAAAGACTTGTAGGAAGAGAGGGAGTAAGTCAGGCAAACATCTGAAGGAAAGTGTTACAGGAAGAAGGTATTCCAGTAAGTGCAAGGCATTGAGCCTAGTCACATAAGGCCTACGGGCCACTGTGAAGCCTTTGGCTTTTTCTCTAAGTGACATGGGAAACCCACGTTGCAGAGAATTAATATCCCACCCAAAAATGTATCCTTCTTTTGAATCATCTTTCTAAGCCAAAACCTGTCAAACGACATTCTCTTCCCCCTTGCTCTCAAAGCCTATCTCTACTCTTTCTAGACTACTAAAGATTTCTGCAATAGCCAGGCATTGTCTTCTTCCCATACATTCCTTTTTCTGCTTAAGTTAGCCAGGCCATTTCTACTTCTTGCAACCAAATCATCTTAATTGATAAAAATAATTCACTTCATCATTAGAAAAGAATTTGTATATTATATAGATTGAATGCAATGTGCCTGGATGAGTTGTTTTGTAGAAAATACGCTTGCTAAGGTATTGAATATTTAACACTAAAAAGCCAACTTTCAGTACTGCATTTTAATCCTGTTAGACTAAAGTCATTTAGGCAAATCAGATGAAGAAGTAGCAATGGGCTGGGTGCAGTAGTTCATGCCTGTAATCCCAGAGCTTTAGGAGGCCAAGGCAGGATGATCACTTGAAGCCAGCAGTTGGGGACCAGCCCGGGCAACATAGCAAGATCCTAGCTCTACAAAAATAAAAAGGTGTGGTGGCACATGCCTATAGTCCTAGCTACGTAGGAGGTTGAGGTAGGAGGATTGTTTGAGCCCAGGAGTTCAAAGGCTGCAGTAAGCTAGGATCACACTACTGCACACCAGCCTGGGTGACAGAGTTAAGACCCTGTCTCAAAAAAGAAGAAGAAGAAGAAGAAGAAGAAGAAGAAGAAGAAGAAGAAGAAGAAGAAGAAGAGGAAGAGGAAGAGGAAGAGGAAGAGGAAGAGGAAGAGGAAGAGGAGGAGGAGGAGGAGGAGGAGGAGGAGGACGAAGAGGAAGGAGGAGGAGGAGGAGGAAGAAGGAAGAAGGAAGAAGGAAGAAGGAAGAAGAAGAAGAAGAAGAAGAAGAAGAAGAAGAAGAAGAAGAAATAATGCAACCTACTCAACTCTACAAGTCAATGTCCAACCAGGAGACAGAAACTACATAATAATTTTAACAGGGAACGTTTATAACAGAAGATTAGAGTTCTGATGGATAAGCTAATAAGAAGTAAAGAAAATTCTAAAGAATACAGATATTACAAATATCACCCCTAGGCTGAGACAGAGTACCCAAGAAAGAACTCCTCTCCTTCTAGGGCTGATATCCAGACCTTGTTGGAGAGAGCACCGTCATAGCACACTGGATAGAGAGAAGTCAACAAGGTGCCATACTGGTGGAACTTTCTGGAAATCTGTCTGGGGCACCAGAGAAAGCCATACACAGGGAGATGTCCTGCATTGGAACTTGTTGCAGAACTGCCAAGGGACTACCAGGGGATGATGCTGGATGCTGAAATGCTGTTGGTTGCCATGCACTGCAGAAGCTGAGCCCTGGAGAAGCCATTCACTAAAGGAGCCCAATGCTGGAGGAGACATACTTTGCAGAAACTGAGTACTGAAGAAAGCTGTGCCCTGTATACACTGACAGAATGGCAAGGCAAATGCCATGCACAGAGCAGGAGCCTATCAAGAAAAGACACTGGAACTAGGAAGAAAAACATACTCTTCTGCAATATTTCTCCAGCACCCTCTATTGACAAAGCTTAACATCATACCAGCTGGCAAAACAGAAAAATTTCAAGGGCCCTTCTCCATTTTCAAAGAGCAGGCAATAAATAGTGCATTTGAACCTGAGAAGCAGTAAATTAGTAACTGGCAAACAATCTGCTCTTGTTTGAATACAATACTCAAGTATAACTATAGATTAATTGCAATATTATACTTCTGTAAATGTTGCTACTTTCCATTGCAAGGTACTCTCCCAGCTAAAGAAATCCAAAACCATGCATAAGTGTGAAGCTCCAGGTTCTGAAAAGTATAGTCTATCTGGTCTGAAAATTCTACACTTATACATGAATGTCTGTTTAGGGCTTTGGAGAATTCCCTCATCAAAGAATCTTTTGCATAGATTTGGATGCATGCTGTTCTATCTAATCATAAATTCAAATGATTTGTATTCATTTTAAATTCTTGCCTCTTGATATTTGAGTATTTTTTCTTTCTGAGATAAGCACATAATTGTTGTCTACCTTTACCTGGATACATTATGAACAACAGCAGAGTAAGATAAGATATATCATGATGGAAAACCATTGGCTCTATGTCAGACAGACTTGGTTTTAAGTTCTGACTCCACCACTTGCCAGGTGTGTGGCCTCAAGTAGATCATTGTTTCTCTGTGAACTTCAATTTCCTCACCTCTTACTTGGGATGATAACACCCACTTTGCAGGATTTAAAGTTACTGTATAGAACACCTAGTAAAATACTTGCCCCAGAAAAAGCATCTATTTTAAAAGATGGCCTGGATCTGGGAATTACACTGCTTTGATAACATTAGGGGTTTTATTCACCTGCCCATAGTGGACATTGCTAGCATGCTAAGTTAATTCAAACTTTCATTCCAAAGACGATTATGGTGGCATAAAATAAAGCTTTATCAAATGCTCCATTAATGACAATAGAAATTTTAAACAATATTCCAGAGTTATAGGAAAAAACACCAAAGGTTAATAGAGACTCTTGGAAATATTAGTTTTCCCTTTGATGCCTCTCCCTGACTTTTGTTATTCTTCATAAGTGAGAGATGATTTTAAAAGTAAAATTCCCTTTCCTCTTAAAAGCATCTTGCTATAATAATTCTATTCCCCACTTAGAAAATTCAAATAACTACTTAAGGGAAAATAAACCACTTCTTTACATTAAATGCAGCTGTTTACAAGAGCTTACCAAATGGAATCAGATGCTGTGCTAAAGAACTGTGAAAATAAAACTCAAACTTGAGATCTGTATACTTTGCTTAAAAATGCCGGAATGAGGCCAGACATGGTGGCTCCTGCCTGTAATCCCAATATTTGGGGAGGCCAAGGCAGGAGGATTGCTTAAACCTAGGAGTTCAGGACCCACCTGGGCAACATGGCAAGATCCTCTCTCCATTCAACATACATTTTTTTTTAGATGGAGTCTTGATCTGTCACCTAGACTGGAGTGCAGTGGTGCAGTCTTGGCTCGCTGCAACCTCCACCTCCCAGGTTCAAGCAATTCTCCTGCCTCAGCCTCCAAAGTAGCTGGGATTACAGGTGCCCACCACCATGCCTGCTAATTTTTGTATTTTTAGCAGAGATGGAGTTTCACCATGTTGGCCAGGCTGGTCTCAAACTCCTGACCTCAGGTGATCTGCCCACCTCAGCCTCCCAAAGTGTTGGGATTACAGGCATGAGCCACCACACCTGGTCCATAAAATATTAATTTTTTTAAAACCACCAGAATTAACTCACTCTCAAGTTTTTCATCACAATAAACAAATTGTTAGAACTTTCATCCAGTTTAATCTCTATTTCCAAAAACCACAATGGACTTTCTAGCCTGTATGTTCCTCGGTTCATTTTACATTACCAATGTCTTTCATATTCAGACCACACAGGATGCCAAATATTTTTTCTCTTTTTAAAAATAGACGTCAGCTAGAGGGGAACATAGCTCTTCTTTGGCAACAGAGTTCTGAAGTTTCCTCTAAACCGATGGAATTCTTGACAAGATCACAAAAACAAGAGTATAATGGAATCCAGGTGTTAGACTAATTATTAATTTAACCATTAATGAAGGAAAGAAAAATATTAATCCTTGATGCAAGTTGTTGTGTTATTGCAGAATCCATCATAATGAAGTAATGACCCCACTTTGCTCAGAGGTTAACTGTACAAATGGTAGTGTATTGACCAAATGTTAATGAGTTGTGTGTATGGCATCAGGTAAGCTGGAGATGGCAGAGGAAGCTATTGTGATAGACAGATAATTACAATGGAAGTCATGTCTTGGGTAATGAGCAGGATTCACATCACACCTTTCCAGTCACAGCACAATTTCTTTAGCTCTGTTTATAGTAATCTGTGGGATTATCTGACAGCAAGGTGACATTTTGACTTTGGAACAATTTTTTCTCATAGAAAGCACAATTACCCACTGATATTGTGATATGCAATTAAACACAGCCATGTGGGGTAATTTAGATTTTTTTAATGTACAAATAGTGAATATATTATTGTTCATTAGCACATGAGATTATTTAGTCCTTGTATGTAGCCCTTTTGGTCTAAATGTCTTGGTAATATGCAAATTGATACATTCTGAAATTTTTTAATTGCCTATTATTTAAACAAGAAGTTTCAATTTTCTAAATATAGGAGAACACTGGGAGCTAAAAGTAGTATCTGTGATGGATCAGATCTTTACTGTATGTAGACACTGTGTTTCAAGGAACATTATTTGGCTCATATTCTACCTAAACCCATTTAACCAAAAAATCTATATTATATAAGAATTTTATCACAGTGTAAAATTTGATATGCTGGAAATATGTATTAATTATTATGAGTCTCGTTATTTTATTTAAACTCACTGAGATATCAATAATGCATCACACTGAGTATGCAAAAGAGGGAAACCTCTTTTTGTATCTTTTCTAGGCTTTGTCAAGTTCAGGGGCAATCCTCTCCCTTGAGAGAGTGTGTGTGTTTGTGTGTGTGTGTGTGCACATTCACGCACATACATGCATTCATATTTGTCTACATTTAGCCCTCTTTCAATTAATTGCATGTAAAGTGATAAAGTTTCACCCCACATTAGTTTCTCTTGCTATTTCTCAGAACCAACCTCATCTCTCCTTAAAGTGTATTCAGGAGAAATCAGTATTTTGTGTGTGTGCGTGTGTGTGTGTGTGATTTTTAATTTTTTTTAATTTTTATTATACTTTAAGTTCTGGGTTAAATGTGCAGAAAGTGCAGTTTTATTACATAGGTATACACGAGCCCTGGTGTTTTGCTGCACCCATCAACCCATCACCTACATTAGGTATTTCTCCTAATGTTATCCCTCCCCTAGACCCCTCCCCACAACAGGCCCCAGTGTGTGATGTTCCCCTCCCTGTGTCCACATGTTCTCATTGTTCAACTCCCACTTGTGAGTGAGAACACGCAGTGTTTGGTTTTCTGATCTTGTGATAGTTTTCTGAGAATGATGGTTACCAGCTTCATCTATGTCCGTGCAAAGGACATGAACTCATCCTTTTTTATGGCTGCATAGTATCCATGGTGTAAATGTGCCACATTTTCTTAATCCAGTCGGTCATTTATGGATATTTGCATTGGTTCCAGGTCTTTGTTATTGTGAATAGTGCTGCAATAAACATACGTGTGCATATGTCTTTATCATAGAATGATATATAATCCTTTGGGTATATGCCCAGTAATGGGATTGCTGGGTCAAAGCGTTATTTCAAATTCTAGATCCTTGAGGAATTGCCACACTGTCTTCCACTATGGTTGAACTAATTTACACTCCTACCAACAGGGTAAAATTTTTCCTGTTTCTTCACATCCTCTCTAGCATCTGTCATTTCCTTACTTTTTAATGATCACCATTCTTATTGGCGTGAGATGGTATCTCATTGTGGTTGTGATTTGCATTTCTCTAATGACCTGTGATGATGAGCATTTTTTTTCTTTTTTCTTTTTTTTTTTTTTAAGAAATCAGTATATTTGGAGTAGTGCCAAGATGGCCAAATAGGAACAGCTCCAGCCTCTGGCTCCCAGTGTGAGCAACACAGAAGACGGGTGATTTCTGCATTTCCAACTGAGGTACCGGGTTCATCTCACTGGGGCATGTTGGACAGTGGGTGCAGGACAGTGGTCACAGCCCAACAAGCGAGGGACGAAGCAGGGTGTGGCATCACCACACCCGGGAAGCACAAGCAGGAAGGGAATTACCCTTCCTAGCCAAGGGAAACCACGACACACAACACTTGGAAAATCGGGTCACTCCCACCCTAACACTGCACTTTACCAAGGGTCTTAGCAAATGGCACACCAGGAGAGTATATCCCGCACCTGGCTCAGAGGGTCCCACGCCCACAGAGCCTCCCTCATTGCTAGCACAGCAGTCTGACATCTAACTGCAAGGCTGCAGTGAGGCTGGGGGAAGGGTGCTCACCATTACTGAGGCTTAAGTAGGTAAACAAAGTGGCCAGGAAGCTCTAACTGGGTGGAGCCCACCACAGCTCAAGGAGGCCTGACTGCCTCTGTAGACTCTACCTCTGGGGACAGGACATAGCTAAACAAAAGGCAGCAGAAACCTCTGCAGATGTAAATGTCCCTGTCTGACAGCTTTGAAGAGAGTAGTGGTTCTCCCAACACGGAGTTTGAGATCTGAGAACAGATAGACTGCCTGCTCAAGTGGGTCCCTGACCTCTGAGTAGCCTAACTGAGAGACATCCCCTACTAGGGGCAGACTGATACCTCACACCTCACACAGCCGGGTACACCTCTGAGACGAAGCTTCCAGAGGAACAATCAGACAGCAACATTTGCTGTTCAGCAATATTCACTCTTCTGTAGCTTCCACTGCTGATACCCAGGCAAACAGCGTCCAGAGTGGACCTTGAGCAAACTCCAAGAGACCTGCAGCTGAGGGTCCTGACTGTTAGAAGGAAAACTAACAAACAGAAAGGACACCCACACCAAAACCCCATCTGTACGTCACCATCATCAAAGACCAAAGGTAGATAAAACCACAAAGATGGGGAAAAGCAGAGCAGAAAAGCTGAAAATTCTAAAAATCAGAGCGCCTCTCCCTCTCCAAAGGGATGCAGCTCCTCGCAAGCAACAGAGCAAAGCTGGACACAGAATGACCAATGAGTTGAGAGAAGAAGGCTTCAGATGATCAAACTTCTCTGAGCTAAAGG
>NW_016807909.1:0-1572 GCF_001698545.2 Rhinopithecus bieti
GGCAAGTTTTGTTTAACATATGCAAATCAATGAATGTGATTCATACCATAAACAGAAGTAAAACATAAAACGTGATTATCTCAATAGACGCAGAAAAGGTTTTTGATAGAATTCAACATCACTTCATGTTAAAAACTCTTGGTAAACAAGGTATTCATGCAACATACCTCAGAATAATAAAAAACATATGAAAAACCCACAGCCAGTATCACACTGAATGGACAAAAGCTGGAAGCATTCCCCTTAAAAGTGGACACAAGACAAGCATGCCCTCTCTCACCACTCCTGTTAAACATAATATTGGAAGTTCCGGTCAGGATAATCAGGCAAGAGAAAGAAATAAAGAGTAATGAAATAGGAAGAGAGGAAGTCAAACTTTTTTTGTTTGCAGATGACATGATCCTATATTCAAAACACCATCATGTCATCCCAAAAGCTTTCTAAGCTGATAAGCAACTTTAAGCAAAGTCTCAGGATGTAAAATCAATGTGCAGAAATCGCAAATATTCCTATACAATAACAAGCAGAGACACAAATTATTAATAAATTTCCATTCATAGTTGCTACAAAAAGAGTAAAATACCTAAGAATACATCGAACAAGGGAAGTGAAGGACCTCTTCAAGGAGAGCTACAAACCACTGCTCAAATAAATCAGGGAGGACACAAATAAAAAAACTTCCATGCTCACGGATACAAATATTAATTTGAAAATGGCTATACTGCCCAAAGTAATTGATAGAGTCAATGTTATTCCTATTAAAGTACCATTGAAATTCTTCACACAACTAGAAAAAAAACTAATTTAAAATTCCTATGGAACCAAAAAAGAGCTCAAATTGCCAAGACAATCCTAAGCAAAAAGAACAAGGCAAGAGGCATCACTCTACCTGACTTCAAACTATACTACAAGGCTACAGTAATCAAAACAGCATGGTATTGGTACAAGAACAGACACATAGACCAATGGAACACAAAAGAGATCTCAGAAATAAGATTGCACACCTACAACCATCTGATCTTCGACAAACCTGACAAAAATGGGCAATAGGGAAAGGATTTTATATTTAATGAATGGTGCTGGAAGAATTGGCTGGCCGTATGCAGAAAATTGAAACTGCACCCCTTCCTTACATGATATACAAAACTCAACTCAAGATACATTAAAGGCTTAAACATAAAACCCCAAACTACAAAAAAAACCCAGAAGAATATCTAGGCAATACCACTAAGGACATAGGCACGGGCAAAAATTTCATGATGGAAACATCAAAGGCAATTGCAACAAAAGCAAAAATTGACAATTAGGATCTAATTAAAGAGCTTCTCCACATCAAAGGAAATAATCATCAGCGTGAACAGACCAATTACAGAACGGGAGAAAAATTTTCCAATGTATTCATCTGACGATGGTCTAATATCAAGAGTCTACAAGAAACTAAAACTCACAACAACAAAATAAACAAATAATCCAATTAAAAAGTGGGCAAAGAACATAAATAGACACTTCTCAAAACAAGACATATATGGCCAAAAAACATGAAAAAAAGTTCAACATCACTGATCATTAGAG
>NW_016807910.1:0-240 GCF_001698545.2 Rhinopithecus bieti
AGGATTTGATGCCTTTCTCTCAGCATAGGTATGCTTACTATGACCTTCCAAGTTTGACTTGTAAAACATCACTGTCAAACTTTGTCACCCTAACTTCGTATTTTTTGATACGCACTTTGCAGGATGACCTCAGGGCTATGTGGATTGAGTAATGGGATTTGAATCAATGTATTAATATCTCCATAGCTGGGAAACGTGGGTTCAATTTACCATTGGTTTCTGAAAATATTCACATCATTT
>NW_016807911.1:0-1260 GCF_001698545.2 Rhinopithecus bieti
TCCTTCCTTCCTTCCTTCCTTCCTTCCTTCCTTCCCTCCTTTGTTTCTCTCCCCAGCACTTTTTCTCTTTTATATCAAGGGTATAAGGTTAAGTTTGTTGGAGCATTTAAAAAAATAATTCTGCCTGGATATCACTAAAGATATTTTAGTTATGAATCACTCACTGAGAATTTGGCATTACTGCTGGTAGGTAAATTTACATATTGACATTTTACTTGGACAAGACAAGGATTGGTAAGAAACTGAGTTATAACATAGGTGAAGAGCTGTGCTTTACAAGTACTTTTTATTTTGTTGTGTCACTGAAACTCCAAATATGCTCTTTTAATATAAAACTGGAATTGATGTCACAAATGGCTCAGATTTATTAACCCAAAGAAGACACAGATTGCGTATGTTCAACTCCCGTAGACCAGTGCACAAATCTAAAGAAACTCATCATTTGTTTGTGCTTTTTATAATTTATTTTGCTCCTCTTTCTTCAGCAATGAGAACAGTTCCTTGCAAAAAAAAACCCAAACCCAAACCAAAACAAAACCAAAACTAAATCCCAAAGAGTTCTCTATTTGTCCCTAACCAGCAGGGAAAGAGTTTTCTTCAGTCAGTGAGACCAGAGAGAACATCTGGCTGATTAGCAGATGTTAATGCCAGAATAGCTTTGGTTTGATCAACGATGTAATCAATCACGAAAGTTATAATTTTAGCAAGGTTTAGACTGTTCCATTAAATAAAGATGGAACATGTCTAATGTTTCAGATTTTCAGAAAAAAAATATATTTCTCTAAAAACAGTATTTTCAGAACATCTGCCTGCATATAATTTTAGATGTGATTTTTAACATGTCCATATGGCAACTACCTTACCTAAAATGAAATTGGGGAAGGTAAAGATTTATTTTTTCCTTGTGCTTGGGGGAGTACACAAGTTTTATGCATTATTAATTTTATGCATTGAAGAGACAGTAGGGAAAATAGAGACTGAAATATTGAGATTCAATTAGTTTATTTAGGAGGAAATTGTTTAATGGATATTTTATGTTTTATACTTTATGCATTCATATTACAGTATTTGAACATGGATTTTACTTTTGTCTTCTTTAACTGGACAAAATAAAGAACAAGAAAATAGCACAACAGAATGAAAAATTAAAGAGAAGCCAAAGCAAAATGACAGTAAAACAGTCAATGCCAATTATTCTACAAGGGGAAATTATGATGCCAGAGTATTAGTTAAAAAAAAAAAAAAAAAAAAAAAAAAAAA
>NW_016807912.1:0-4334 GCF_001698545.2 Rhinopithecus bieti
TTTCATCAAAGTCTTCTCTGCTGGCCAAGCTCTGTGTTCTGAAGGCTGATTCCTTTTCTAGTGTTCACACATACAACTTTTCCAGTAATGATTCTGTATAGAATTTCAACAAACAAAGCTTTTCAGGAAATTTTTACTCCAAGTTAAAACAAGAATGCTGACCTGTATTTACAGAGTATCTAGGTAGTCATAATGAATTCCGTTGACTCTCCTTGGTCATAATTACTGACAATGCTGTTCTGGTTAGATACGATGTTAACCAGTGTGATTTGCAGAAATGACATGGAAATAGAGATTTAGCTATTTACTCTTAAAAAACAGAGAGTGGGATAAAGAGCTGATTTTAGAAGCCAAAGTTAGGTTTGTCTTTAGTTTCTGGTAAACTCAGTCAGATTCTGTTCACTCTCATGTCAGATTCAACTCCTCCTCAGTGTTCTCATGCTCCATTCTCCCGGATGTTATGGAGAGGTTAAAAGGAAACTTAGAGGGCATCCTGACTCCAAGTTCAGAGATGGAGGGAATTTGCTCCTTACCATCTTGTCTTGACATCTGCAGTATAAAAGTCTTACTGGCTAGTCGTTGAATATCAAGGGGCTCTCCCCATCAAATTTCATGTAGCCCCAAAGGGGCACAGCAGAACATCCTTAAGGCTTTCTAAATTCCAGTGAAAAGTCACTAAAGTAGCTGAGATAGGACAGAAATTTAGGAGGAAGTTTAAGTCTTGGGTAAAGTGTGTGTTTTCTATCTGTTGCCACCACCAGCTAAGGAAAACTTAATTTATTCTTTATTGGTTATTAACACTGGCTAGGCAAGTTTTCTCCAAAAACTATGGTTTATATCAGAACAATAGAATCAAAACAGTAAAATATCTGACAAAAAGAGTATGTTGAAAAAACTAGACGAACTTTCTTTTCCTTGCATTCAGGGTATAGCAACCCCACCCAGCGTGCAGTGAGCTTAGAAAGCTTTAGCACTGGAAATTAGGTGAGGGTAATGGAGTGAGGTGACCTGGGTTAATATGGCAAACTATCAGCCTATTGTACCTGATGAGGAAAACCTAGCATTAGCTCTGATGGAAACAATCTAATTTGTGATTTTGTGGGAAAGTTCAAATTTTACATAATGAATAAAGACATCGTATTAAAACTCATATCTTACCTTGGACATTTTGAGATGAAAAATTATGATTACTTTGAGATATCTCTATATTTCTGAGTGAAATAGTGTTCAAGGGATAGAAGGGAATGGGTCAGGTAAGAAAATCATAACTGTCCATTCCTTCTCATGTAGGCCTTTAAGTCAGGAGTATATTAATTAGTTGAAATCAACATCACAGCTATCTGAAAGACCATTATTTCAATTAAAGTTCACAATGAACATTACAAAGGAAAACAATTTTGGCTACTCTGTCATTATGAACTATTCATGCCTCTGCCTTCTTCCATAAATGCAGATGAAGAAGAATTGACTGAACATGACATTGGATTCATTTATGCAAGTTCAAACACCTGACATGCAAAAAAAACAAGACAAATACCCACTCACTGTGTCAAGAATTACCCCCTGGGGTACCCCATACCCCATGATTGTTAAATCATGTGTAATGTATCTTAAGCACTGTTTGCTTAACTCGTGACAAACACTCTTCAAAATGGCTTGCCTACAGGGTCATTCAGAGTTAGCATTTTAATAATTCACACACATGCATATACATATATATGTATACTTACATATATATGTAGAGAATACATAGAGAATACATATACACACACACATATACGGTGGTGGCGGGGGAGCGGAATACTATCTTAAACGGTTAAGCAGGAGGTTGCTTCCTAGGGATCGCTCCTTGCAATTAGAAATATTTCTATTTTTAATAGTTTTCCTTTCTCAAGGGTATGGGGTGTGTCTGAATACGAATTAATAAACTTTAGGCTTTTCGGTGTTTTCTGGCTTTTTCACAACTCCTAGGTGCCTATTAATGCATCTTCAACATACATGTCCCCCAGTCTGGCATTAGCAAACCACCTTGATCGCATCTCAGCATTCTATACATTTCAGGTCATATGATGGAGGATTGGGGATTGGGGTGGGTATAAGGCATGACATCATTAGACACAGTGTTGTACAGATGGAAATAGCAAAGGAATGACAATGGTGTTTCTAAGTATAGCTGTCTACATGGTTTATTTGAGTTCTGACTTTTCAATTTAGGAAAATTATTGACCCAGATTATAATGATCACTTCCTCTCAATTACATGATACTTTCAAAATACCCATTAGTTCAGTTTGTTTACTGACTTGGTAATGTTTTCAAATTGAATAAAATTAAAATTGAAGATTTCCTCAATAATATGCCTTACTTAATATTATTGTGTGTTTTCTCCTCAGAAATAATCCTTTTAAAATGAACTTGTGATTATCTTCTGAGAGAGGGTATGGTGAAAAGACTTCATGTTAGTGCATATTGAATTGTCACTGACTCAATTAAGTGGTTATGTGGAAGTAAATAATCTTTATTTATTCTGACCAAGCAGGAAATGATGAAGTGTTCAGTGCACTCAGTGAATTACACTTTTTCCTCTTAGAGTAGTATGAACCAGCAACCAAGTGACAAAGTGATAAGGCAATAAAGTCTTTCTCCCATCTGAAACTGCTGTCTTCACCCAGTAACTTTCAAGTAAGGAGGCAGGCTGAATTAACTGGAGACTTTTAAACTCCTTCTGAGTTAGATTTTTACATAGTTGCTTTATTATTTAGTTAAAAGTTGTGATTATCCAAGATACTAGACATTTCAATAATTCTATATATTATATAATATGTAATATATAATGTATAATATGTAATACTTTTAATATATAATGTATAATAGGTATATACGTACACACAAACACTAAATCATCTCATAAATTGCACATTTTATTTTCTAATAGTATTTACTGGATATCTCTGATATTTCTGATACTGCTCTAGATGCTAAAGAACAGTGATGAACAATACAAGCAAAGCCCCTATTTGCATGGAGCTACCGTTCTAGTGGAGTTAGAAAATGAATAAAGTAATTGAATTGGGATGTTTCCTGGGAAGTTCTCCTGTTACCCTGGATTTTCAAATGAAGTCACAAACCTGAGAATTATCTATAGATAATTATATTTCCATGTTATGAAAGTAGTTGCTGTGCCATTTATTTAAGACTCTCTAAATACAGTATTCAGAGTATATCTAGCTGATACAGCAAATAAACCCTAAATTTGTAATGGCTAAACACAGTAAAAGTTTTTAACAATTGTAACATTCTAGTGAATGTGTCCCTGGTTGGTGGGTGGCATACTCCTTGTTGTGATTCAGGGAGCCAGGGTTGTTCCATCTTGTGATTCCTTCCTTTTTAGGGACTCAGAGGTCCCTACATGTAGCTGGAGAAAAAGAAAGCAGAGAGAAGAGAATTTCCAATAGTTTTAATGGCCGTGACATACAGGTGACACACCACTTTCACTCACATACAATTGGAGAAAACTAGTGACACAGCTAAGCCCAGGTGAAAGAGGCTCTGGGAAATGGAATCTCTAGTTGGACAGCCACTGCCAAGTGACATCTTCATGTCATGAAAGGGGAACATAGGATTTTAGTGGAGAGATATTGCAGGATCTGGCCAGCAGCCCACAATGCAATGGAGCTCTCTCTTTGTTCCCAGGTGGATTAGCAGGTTGAGAAATAATAGACACACACAAGATAGTGAAAGCTGGGTCCAGGGGGGTCACCACCTTCTGCTCCAGCAGTGCCAACAATGCACTGGATATGCCAGCATTTATTAAGTTTAGTGAGGGCGGGGTAGGTTAGTGAGGGATTTAGGGTCATTTGATTATGAGGTGAGATGGTCACATGGGGATAAAGTAATTCTTTAACATAACATCTGTATGCAGAAGTACAGTATACAGATATAAGAATTTACAATATAGTGTGTGCATCAGTAATTTCTAACAGAGCCTTAAAATAGAAACATAGTCTTTCCATAACCTATGATTAGCAAGATATTAATCAGCAGTAACAGTTACAGCAAAAGCTGGTTACAAACAATCCATAGAAACAGGACGTGAAGGTAGACAACCGGTTAGACCAGAAATTCTCGGAAGGGAGTATGCCTTAACCCTGAAGAGGCCTAGAAGAGCCGTGGCAAGATGAGGGCATTTATAGCCCTATCTTATCCATATGGACAGGTGCCCCCCATGCATCCGTTTATAGGCTCTCCACGAGGGTTGCATTCCATTCCCAGAGCTATGAACATCTGCTTTTCTGGGATAGGAATCCTGGTGATGTGAAACCTCCCTGACTGCAC
>NW_016807912.1:6524-9555 GCF_001698545.2 Rhinopithecus bieti
AAAAAAAAATCAGTCAAAACTGATTTATTTTTAATTCTGAACACAAATTAACTTTAAAAGCCTACTCATGAAAGTGGAGGAATATGCCATTTGCAAAACAGACACCAGCCAAGTATTTCAAACGTTTTTATAGATAAAGTATTCACAGAATTCAATGGACTGTGTACTTCTCATTTAGTAAGAGTTCTTTATAAAATAACACGGAATTGTTTTAAATATAATTTTAATGTTTTATTTTGTATGTTATTTTCTCAAAATGGTTATGCATTTCTGTAATCATACAGATAACCTAAGAAAGTTGTTTCAAGAATAAACATGAGTTTTGATCATCTTATAAAATAAGAGATAACAAAATTTCTTCTCTTTAACTTACTGAACATATCAAATACTTTAAAGATGTAATTTTACAACCTTAAAAAATACTGATATTTAGAAAAGCAACCTTCCCTGAAATTTTGAAGATATTTTGGCAGGTGAATATTTAAAATACAAATTATTCATTATGTTTAAGGTGTCATTTAAGTTTTCTGTTTAAACCTAGAAGAAAATAATATCCAAACAATAATGAAATTTAGAAATCATTTTGTAATATTATAGTTACATTTGAGATACTTTCTACCATACTAGAAATATAGTACAGTTAATTAGAAACTTAAAGCTTTTGACTATAGTGAAACATTTATTTCTATTGAGTCTTGCTATTTTCAAAACTCTGAATAATAATTAGATTCCAGAGACTTTCAAGAGATTGCAGTACTGGTAACGCTAAGCATTCAACGATTGCTCTCTGGAAGGCTGCTCTGTGAAGGATTTTGAGGATGTGTCCAGACCTACTGAATAAGAGTGAAGTGATCAGTTAATAGTATTTGTCGTGGATGTTGCAAGGATGCCAAAGAGGAGCTGTGATTTAAGTGCTCCATAGACACCATCTGTATTTTCCACTCGTAAGATCTGGCCAGCTGTAGAATGTTATGACACTTTTGTAGCACGAGAGCATGGTCTCGTTAGATAGGTTGTAGTTTACACAGAAAATAGTAGGTTTAATGTGATTTTGTTCCATTTTGTTTTCAAGACTTATATATGTAATAAGACCTCAGGTAGTTCTATATTCCAATATTTATTCCTCTTTAGACCAGAATCTAAATCTGAATCTAATGTGTAGGTCTCAACATGTGAGTGAGTCAAAACTAGCATTATTTTTTTCAGGAAATAGAATAGAATAAAAGGTAGTAGGAAGTATCAGAAAATATTACATGTGGTAAATGCAGGGATTGTTTTGTAAAACTTTTGTGATATGTGTATGTGAACCGTATTGTGATATAAAACAAATTATTCTGGGTTGTGGTTAAAACATTTTGAAACTCAGTGGTTTAGATTCTAGCATTTTACTTCTATGACAGGCTACAGCATTCTGTTGAACGGACTCTGTTCTTCTCTGAATAATGTCTGAGTAGTAGACCAGGACAAATGTCTAGGCCAATTGTGTCATTTCCATATTGTGTCTTAAACCCTGAGCAAAATCTCTAGGCTCATATTGGGTTGATAGTATTTGTTATCTTGGCATACCCTTTTCATAGTTGTTCTTATTTTGACCATTGGAAACTTATTTGGAGGCCAGGTCCTCTATCAACTTTATAAAATATGCCAGATTACCTGGGAAATTAGTCACTGTTCAGTATTTTACATTTTACACTTTTATTTTGCCTTCTTTATAATTATGAGCATTGAATATTTTGCTGTAGATGTTTAAATGCCCACTTATTTTAAGAATTCATAATTCTAATACCTCCTGAAACCATTGTAGAAGACTATTTTTTCATTGCATTTATAATCAACACTGATTTCTAATAAGTGATATCTGCTCTAATCTAATTGTTAATTTGTATATATGCTTGGTTTCCATCTTTCTTCACCGGACGTTGTTCACCACACTAAATGTTGTTTCCATTCCTCTAAAATGTAGCATCCCTCCAACTCATTTATTTATTAGAGGTGATCAGGCTAGGTCCTCTGAAACAGCCATAGACAAAGCTGTAATATCTACCTTGAAGATATGTTCCCAGAAGCTTAGTAAGAATTTTTTGTCACCCTTGTAAAGTGATTTGATAAATTTCATAACAGCTTCATGTTCTAAAGTACGTTTATTACCAAGCTTTGATTTATAATTGAAATGCTCAGCCTTCTCCATTTCTTTAGGTTAAAACATTTAGGCAACTGGAATTTGTTAAAATTGAGATGTGTCCTGTCTACTAATTATTTTGACTACATTTGCTTTAATTATAGCTTTTGACATAGTGGAGATCATGGCTGAAATGGGGTGCATTACAAGTCATTAGCCAGGATGGGTCAGTATGAGGATCAGGAAATATCTTAGAACTTAAAGAGTGCCTTCCGGAGCTAAGACAGTGTACCTTGGGGAAGGACAGGACAAACAAGAACAAAAGGAAGAAATCTAAACAGAAAGATGTATCATCAACATAATTTGACTTTTAGTTTAGATTGTCCCTACTACTTGATGCAAAGGTACGTTGCCACTTTAGGTGTTTCCTTTGAATCAGCAGCAGCAGCATCATGTGGAAACTTTCTAGAAATATAAATTTCAGACCCCATCCCAGATCTACTGAATCTCTGGGATGGAGAAGGGGTGTGGGGAGAGGTGGATAAAATCTGTCTTTTAGCAGACTCTGCTGGTTATTCTTAAGTGTGATAAAGTTTGAGTACCATTCCTAGAGTAAACACTGAAAATGGACTTCATAGAAATAATGAGACCAGTGAAAATATTTTTTAAATGTAATTTTACAAATAGTTTTCATCCATTTAGTTACATGGAACTCTGTGTAGTATTTGCTGTTGAAAAAAATAAGGTTACAATTTATCAAGGCTAATGAAAGAAAACATATAAGAGATTCAAAGCTAGTGAGATGTATTCAATAGTGTATCAAGGAAAAAAATAAAACAAATGGCCTTATATTATGTAATAATTTCCTTTACATTTCTTTTCATAGTATAATGACTCCATGCTGACACTAAA
>NW_016807912.1:13720-16823 GCF_001698545.2 Rhinopithecus bieti
TATGGTGATTATTCCATTCTTTTATTACAGATTTGATACCTAAATATTTTAATCTTAATTACTCTATGTTGTTAGCAAGAAACAGTAAAGAGCTATGAAAACTATACATAGATAAAATTATGTTATTATGTTATACTTTAACATTACAAAAAATGAAGATGACAAGTTGGATGCTGTACATTAAAACCGTTAGAATTGATAGTTGAGAGTTATGAACACTCATTTATTATTTGCTTAGAGCATAGTCACATATTTTGGGCATTTACTCATCATCAATTCGGATCTTGTTAATGTTATGAATGAAAACTTTGTGCGTTTATTACTCTATTATTACAACTAGACTGTGTTAGCTGTTTTGGCTGGATTTAGCATTTGTAAAACAATAAGTAAACATTATTCCTAAAACTGGAATATATTCTAATATCTAATATGGGATAACATTAGGTCTCAAAATAGAGAGCCAAGGATTATTTAATTTAGTAAAATGTCATTAGTTCATACATAATTATTTTGATTTTGAAACTAAAAGAAGTCATTATATTAGCTTCCTAGGGTTGCCATAACAAGCACCATAAACTAGGTGACTTAAGACCACAAAAAATGTATTGTCTCACAGTTCTGAAGGCTAGAAGTTTAAAATCAAGGGTTCACCATGACCATGCTCCTTCTGAAACCTGTAAGGGATAATTCTTTGTCTCTTGTAGCTTCTATTTCTTCTTCTTTTTTTTTTTTTATGTTTTAGAGACAGGGTCTTGCTCTGTCACTGAGGCTGGAGTGCAGTGGCACAATCATGGTTCACTGCAGCCTCAAACTCCTGAGCTATAGCAATCATTCTGCCTCAGCCTCCCAAGTAGCTAGGACTACAGGCAAGCCACCATGCCTGGCTATTTTAAAATTTTTTGTAGAGATAGGGTCTTGCTGTGTTGCTCAGGCTTGTCTTGAACTCCTGGCCTCAAGTGACCCTCCAGACTCAGCTTCCCAAAGCACTGGGATTACAGGCATGAGCAACTGTGCCTGGTCTCTTTTAGCTTCTTGTACTTGCCAGCATCCTTTGGCTTTCTGTGACTTGTAGATACATCACTCTAATCTCTACTTCCACTATTACATGGCCATCTTCTGTGTATCTTCACATGATTCTATTTACAAAGACACGAGTCATACTGGATTAAGGGCCTGTCTTACTCCAATAAGACATTATCTTAACTAGTTATATATGCAGTGACTCTATTTCCAGATAATATCACATTCTGAAGTACTAGGAATTAAGACTTCAATATATCTTATGGGGTGGCATATTTTAATTCTAGGGGTCATCAAGTTTATGGAATTAACACTAAATAAGTTTATGAATACCAGCAACTTTACTGGCTTTTTTTTTTCTCCCAGGCATGTCACTCAGATCATTCCCTTGGTTAATCATACACATGAAACCTTAATATTGCACGCAACAAACAGTAATCCTGATAATTTTGTCCTGGATATTAATGGAAAATCACAAGTAAGTAAATTCAGAGAGCCATTAAATTTACTGCTGCTGAAGTATTTTCCAATTCTGATTTGGGGACACTGGTGGAGTATTATCACTTGAATTATTACTAAGAATTTAAATTTCTAAAATTTAAAATTGAATTTTATACGCCCAGCATGGTGTCTCATGCCTGTAATCCCAGCACTTTGGGAGGCTAAGGCAAGCAGATCACTTGAGGCCAGGAGTTTGAGACCAGCCTGGCCAACATGATGAAACCCCGTCTCCACTAAAAATACAAAAATTAGCCAGACGTGGTGTCACGTGCCGGTAATCCCAGCTACTCGGGAGGCTGAGGAATGAGAATCGCTTGAACCCAGCCTAGGCAACAGAGCAAAACTCTGTCTCCAAAAATAACTTTTAAAAAAAAGGAATTTATTTTATATACTTCTCCCCTTGAATTTTAATTTATCAACAAAACAATATCATGTTAATATAAATTTTGTAAATTATATATGCTAGAGTCATGCTCATGATTTCTTCATTCTAATAAATTGCTTGTGTTTTCTTTCTCACCATTTTAATAATCAGTTTTGTAACAGTTTCCAGTATTATGATTATTAACTCTATTGTCATTATTTGTTATTAGGGCTCCAAGAGTTTAGTTGTTTTCTAGCCTTTCCTGAGTTCTTGCCCATCCCCATTCCTCACCCCTGACACAGACACATACTTTCAGACAATGCTGACAACTCTACCCCTCTCTGCTTTTTTCTCTGCCCAACTTTCTCATTCTTAGATCCTGGCAGAGGCTAGGTCCAGTCAATGACACTAAATCACTCTTCTCCTTCCTGCAAGTTACAAAATAAGATCCTAAGGTTTAGCATGACTGTCTCTGTTTCTAAAGCATAGGACACCATTTATTTGCAGTGAGTGTCATACTTTCAGGTAACCATCAAAATGATAATTCCAGTAGACTGTTTTATCAACGGACTTCAAAGTAAATCATGAAGCCCTGCTCGTAGATATAGTATTTAAATAAAGGCTTTTACATTTGTTGTTTAATGATTAACAGGTCTACACTTTGATTTATTTATTTCTATCTTAACATCTGTCTCTTGTCAGTTACTGATTGCCAGCATATGTAATGATATGAAAGTAGTTCTTAGCTATCATAATATGTCAAATTAGAAATCACTAATTACTATATTGCTAAAATTGGTGTATATGCTTTAATCTTAAAAGAGTGTATTAAAATGTACACACATTATTGTATCATTCAATACATTTTCCATAAATTATATAAAGTCTGATATTCAGGATATAATTTGCATATTACTGAAATTCCTCATTAGATAGTGGTGTTTTGTATCCTGTATGTCTCTACTTTTGGAGAACAATCTAATCTGTGGTCCAAGGGAAAATAAATGTAATATATTGCACATCCAAACTTACATTACATAATCAAGAATATAAACTCTGTTTTAACATTTCCAACCATTACTTTCTAGTCCGTTAATTCTTCTATTCATTTATCAGACATTATTGATCACTGAATATATAATTAACTCTAATATTAGAAAACAACTCAAAATTTATTTATGAGAAAATACTATCACATTTTAGAAAGAAAATTGGAAC
>NW_016807913.1:0-1363 GCF_001698545.2 Rhinopithecus bieti
TTTAGAGACAGGGTCTTGCTCTGTCATCCAGTCTGGAGTGCAGTGGTGCCATCACAGCTCACTGCAGCCTTGACCTCCTGGGCTCAAGTAATCCTCCTGCCTCAACCTCCTGAGTAGCTAGAACTACAGGCACCAGATACCACTCCCGGCTAATTTTTTAAATTTTGTGTAGAGATGGGGTCTTGCTATGTTGCCCAGGCTGGTTTTGAACTTCTAGCCTCAAGCAGTCCTCCCGCTTTGGCCTCCCAAAGTGCTGGAGTTATAGGCGTGAGCCACTATACCAGGCTGCAGATGATAATACTTTTGTGTATTATCCTGTCCATTGCCATTATTATTCTGTTTTAGTACTCACGGTGTCACATTTTTGGCCAGCTTCTTCAAACTGGCTGAGTCAAAAAGACTTATACGACCTAGTCATCACTGATAACTTCTGTGCTTTTGCTGTGAAAGATCTGAGCTCTTCTACTTTTGTGTCCCAGACCTTAAGTCAGCCATTTTCAGAGGAGTCCTGGTTATTTTAGTGGAAAATTATATTTAGCATTCTTTTAATGGATATATCACTGAAAGTACAAGATATTATTTTAGTTTTAAAATTATGAAAGTAATGAAGCTATGTTATGTTTCATTTTAAAGTTACAGAGTTTCTGTTCTTTAACAGGATTGGCGAGCGTGCTATTCTACTGGGAGGACTCATCATTGTATGGGTTGGCTTCTTTATCTTGTTACCTTGGGGAAACCAATTTCCCAGAATACAGTGGGAAGGTATAGCCATACATAATTATATAATGTTAGCCTCTGTTATTTATCTAAAATCAACAAGTAATGCACTGCAATGATTTTGTTTTTACAGATTTGCACAATAATTCAATCCCTAATACCACATTTGGGGAAATTATTATTGGTCTTTGGAAGTCTCCAATGGAAGATGGCAATGAAAGACCAACTGGTTGCTGGATTGAACAAGCCTGGTGCCTCTACACCCCAGTGATCCATCTGGCCCAATTCCTTACATCAGTTGTGCTAATTGGAGTAGGCTATCCAGTCTGTAACCTTATGTCCTATACTCTATATTCAAAAGTTCTAGGACCAAAACCTCAGGTAAGCCAGGTAGCCTGACATTGCAATTATAGAAAATATACTTGTAAGCACTCACATTTTTTGCTGCCATTCTCTATTTTTACACAGACTGATTTGAGGGATTTTTATCATATTTAGCATTTAAAATTTTAAAATCCCACAACTTCTGTAAAGTGTTTGCAAGATTTATATGTTGAAATTTACAAACAGTACCCTAAGCTATAACTCCTTTGTTTTGAATTCAGAGGTTAGGGAGCTCAAAATCATTTTCATAGGAAAAAAAAAA
>NW_016807914.1:0-3666 GCF_001698545.2 Rhinopithecus bieti
TACAAAATTAGTTGGGCTTAGTGGCATGTGCCTGTAATCCTAGCTACTTGGGAGACTGAGGCAGGAGAATCGCTTGAACCCAGGAGGCGGAGGTTGCAGTGAGCTGAGATCACGCCAGCCTGGGAAACGAGCGAGACTCCGTCTCAAAAAAAAAAAAAAAAAAAAAAAGGGCCTGGCAAAAAAGGATATGATTTAAACCTAGCAAGGCCTATTTTTTTAGATTTTTCTTGGCCTCTCTGTGCGGCATTCCCTCCTCCCAGGTATGGGGCGGGATCTCTTCTGAAATGGAGGTCTTATAACCTATGCTGAAATCAAATAAAATATACAGATAAATCTGAAATTAAAACGTTTTATTTGGGAAGAAAGAATTGCAATTCAGAGCATATATGCAGACTGGCCGGTCTTCAGTATGTCTGAAGAACAAAGAGAAGGTTAGAGGTTTTACGGAAAGGGGAAATGTTACATATTACTCTTTGAGGAAGCTCATTGGCACTAGTAAAGTTTCAGAGAGCTGGGAAGCAAGCTCTGATTGGAGAGTGATGGCAGTGTGTAGAACTAGTCTTAGAGTTGCAGCAGTTTGCTTCAGAAGCCATGAGATAAAACTGGTTTCAAGGCCAGGCGTGCTGGCTCACGCCTGTAATCTCAGCACTTTGGGAGACTGAGGTGGGTAAATCACTTAAGGTCAGGGGTTCGAGACCATCCTGGCCAACATGGTGAAACCCTGTCACTACTAAAATTACAAAAATTAGTCAGCCGTGGTGGCAGGCACCTGTAATCCCAGCTACTCGGGAGTCTGAGGCAGGAGAATAGCTTGAACGCAGGAGGTGGGGATTGCAGTGGACTGAGATCAGACCACTGCACTTCAGCTTGGGCGACAAAGTGAGTCTCCATCTCAAACAAAGCAAAACAAAACAAAAAACTGGTTTCAGGTCATAGCAAGCAGTTTCAGCAGCCAGGCTTGCAGATAATTACTTTTTTGGAGCAATGTTATGTGCCCGGACTGCTTCCCCCTGACCTCCTGACTGTTTCAGCTGGGTATGTCAAGAATGACCCAATTCGTATGATTTCTTTCTTTCTTTCTTTCTTTCTTTCTTTCTTTCTTTCTTTCTTTCTTTCTTTCTTTCTTTCTTTCTTTCTTTCTTTCTTTTTCTTTCTTTCTCTCTCTCTTTCTTTCTCTCTTTCTCTCTCTCTTTCTTTTCTTTTTCTTTCTTTCTTTCTTCTTTTCTTCCTTTCTTCCTTTCTTTTCTTTCCTCCCTCCTTGCCTTGCTTTCTTTTCTTTCCTTTCTTTCTCTGTGTCTTGCTCTATTACCCAGGCTGGAATACAGTGGTGCAATCATGGCTCACTGCAGCCTCCACCTCCTGAGCTCAAGCAATTCTTGGCCTCCCAAGTATCTGGGACTACAGGCACGTGCCAACATGCCCAGCTAATTTTTTGTATTTTTTGTAGACATGGGGTTTCACCTTGTTGCCCAAGCTGGTCTCAAATTCCTAGGCTTGAGTGATCCACCCTCAGCCTCTCAAAGTGCTGGGATTACAAGCATGAGCCACCACGCCCAGCTGAAGTATGATCAACTTTTACAACTACAATCACACATGATAGGACAGATCATTTCTTTTTTTTTTCTTTTTTGAGACAGAGTCTTGCTCTGTCGCCAGGCTGGAGTGCAGTGGTTCAATCTTGGCTCATTGCAATCTCTGCCTCCTGAGTTCAAGTGATTCCCCTGCCTCAGCCTCCTGAGTAGCTGGGACTACAGGTGTACACCACCACACACAGCTAATTTTTTGTATTTTAGTAGGGACTGGGTTTCACCGTGTTGGCCAGGATATTCTCAATCTCCTGACCTTGTGATCCACCCACCTTGGCCTCCCAAAGTGCTGGGATTACAGGGGTGAACCACCTCACATGGCCAGAGAATTTTTTTATAGCCAGCTCCAAGACAGGTCATTTATAAAGAAAAGAGGTTTATTTGGCTCAAGGCAGGAGAATATTAGAGTATATTTTAGTTTCTAAGGTACTATGGTTTGGATACTTAATCCCTCCAAATTTAATGTGGAAATGTGGCCCCCAGTATTGGAGGTGGGGCCTTGTGGGAGGTGTTTGGGTCATGGGGGTGGATCCCTTGGGAATAGCTTGGTGCTGTCCTCACTGTAATGAGTGAGTTCTCACTCTCTGAGTTCCCACAAGAGCTGGTTGTTAAACAGAGCCTGGCACCTCCCTGCTCTCTCTGTCTTGCTTCCTCTCTCTCCATGTGATCTGCACACGCCATATCCCCTTCCCCTTCCGCCATGATTAGAAGCTTCCTGAGGCCTCACCAGAAGCAGATACTGGAGCCATGCTTCTTGTATAGCCCACAGAACTGTGAGCCAAATAAACCTCTTTTCTTTATAAACTACCAGCTTCAGGAATCCCTTTACAGCAATGCAAAAGAACTAAGATATACAGCCTGCCCTGGGGAGAAAAGGGAGTAGGTGAAAGGAGGGCAGGAGACGCTCAGAGAGAGATTCTGTTTTCTGAGGCCTAAAGCACTCCAATGTTATGACAAAAGACTGTCTTTCACCTTTGTGGCTCTGAAGGCTGTTCTGAAGCTGCTTCAGGAACCAAGGACAAAAGGCCAAATGTTATTTATTTATTTATTTATTTATTTATATTTTATTTCTTTTAAGATGGAGTCTCACTCTGTTGCCCAGGCTGGAGTGCAGTGGTGTGATCTTGGCTCACTGCAACCTCTGCCTCCTGGGTTCAAGCCATTCTCATGCCTCAGCCTCCAGAGTAGCTGGGATTACAGGTGCCCACCACCATATCTGGCTAATTTCTTTTTGCATTTTTAGTAGAGACGGGGTTCCACCATGTTGGCCAGGCTGGTCTTGAACTCCTGACCTCAAGTGATCTGCCCACCTCGGCCTCCCAAAGTGCTGGGATTATAGGCATGAGCCACCGCGCCCAGCCCAAATGCTTTAAAAATATATGCTTATTGTTTTAGTCACTTAGGAAATAACAAGGGCTATGGCACTTATCAACCAGGAAGTGTGAACAAAAACCTATATATATATCATAACATCACAACATCCAAGCCCAATGTGCCATTACAATGTTGGCTGGAACATCGTGCACTACTTATAAGACTGGGCCTTTGCCAGGTGTGGTGGCTCACACCTGTAATCCCAGCACTTTGGGAGGCCAAGGCAAGCGGATCACCTGAGGTCAGGAGTTCCAGACGAACCCGACCAACATGGAGAAACCCTGTCTCTACTAAAAATACAAAATTAGCTGGACGTGATGGTGCATCCCTGTAATCCCAGCTACTCAGGGGGCTTGAGGCAGGAGAATGGCTTGAACCCGGGAGGCAGAGGTTGTGGTGAGCTGAGATCTCACCATTGCACTCTAGCCTGGGCGACAAAAGCGAAACTGCATCTCAAAAAACAAAACAAAACAAAACAAGACACCCCAAAAGGACTGAGTTCTGGGAGCTTCTGAATATCTGCACGTGTGGAGGTTCCTGGAGGGTGGTACACCCAGAGGGGGCATGGAAGCTCTGCACCCCTTCCCCCATACCTTGCCCTACATATCTCTTCATCTGTATCTTTTGTAATATCCTTGATAATAAACTGGTAAATGTGTTTCCCTGAGTTCTGGGAGCCCCTGTAGCAATTTTTTTTTTTTTTTTT
>NW_016807914.1:6815-10586 GCF_001698545.2 Rhinopithecus bieti
AAAAAAAAAAAAAAAAAAAAAAAAAGGAAATCTATAACCAGATAAGTGAGCATGGTGTGAGTTTAGCAAGCATCCAGGTAAATAAGTGTGCGTGACACATGAGAGCATAAAGTTGGAAAGGGAAGGGCATTTGAAAGCGCGTGTCATAAGACCAAAGAAAACACACCTGCAGTTTGTCTCAAAGCTACGTCTTGAGACTGAGGAGAAAGGAGGAAAGGAAAACAAGTTTTTAAAACACAGTTTGAAGCTAAGCTGGGTCTCACTCTATTGCCCAGGCTGGAGTACAGTGGCGCAATCATGGCTGACTGCAGCCTCGACTTCCCAGGACCAAGTGATCCTCCCACCTCAGCCTCCCAAGTAGCTGGGATTACAGGCGTGAGCCACCCCACCTGGTCTCGTTTTCTTTCTTGTTTTTAAAAGATATTTGAAATTTAGCTTTATATTCTGGTCAGGCACAGTAGCTCACACTTGTAAACCCAGTGCTTTGGGAGGCCGAGGCAGGAGGAATTCTTGGGCCCAGGAGTTTGAGACCAGCCTGAGGAATATAGCAAGACCCCATATCTACAAAAAATTAACAAAAAGTTAGCCAGGCATACTGGTGTGCGCCTGTGCTGTCCCAGCTACTCAGGAGGCTGGAAATGGGAAGGTCACTTGAGTCCTGGAAGCTGAGGTGCAGTGAGCTATGATCACGCCACTGCACTCCAGGTAGGCAACAGAGACCCTGTCTCTACAAAAAAGAAAAAAAAAATGGTCACAGCCATGCATCAGCAGATGTCCAATAATTCCAATGATAGCTGTAATAGTAAGAAAATGACAGGCCTGGCTGAGTGCCGTGGCTTACGTCTGTAATCCTGGTACTTTGGGATGCCGAGGTGGGCGGATCACCTGAGGTCAAGAGTTGGAGACCAGCCTGGCCAACATGGTGAAACCCCATCTCTACTAAAAATACAAAGGATTAGCCGGATATGGTGGTGGGCACCTGTAATCCCAGCTACTCAGGAGACTGAGGCATGAGAATCGCTTGAACCCGGGAGGCAGAGGTTGCAGTGCACTGAGATTGTACCACTGTACTCTAGCCTGGGCGACAGAGAGGGACTCCATCTCAAAAAAAGAAAGAAAGAAAGAAAGAAAATTAAAAAAGAAAATGACAGGCTAGGCGTGGTGGCTCGTGCCTGTAATCCCAGCACTTTGGGAGGCCCAGGTGGGAGGATGGCTTGAGCCCAGGAGTTCGAGACCAGCCTGGTCAACATAGTGATATGGTTTGGCTGTGTCCCCACCCAAATCTCATATTGAATTCCCACGTGGGAGGTAATTGAATCATGGGGGCAGGTCTTTCCCATGCTGTTCTCGTGATAGTGAATAAGTCTCACAAGATCTGATGGTTATAAAAAGGGGAGTTTCCCTGCACAAGCGCTCCTCTCTTTGCCTGCTGCCATCCACGTAAGATGTGACTTGCTCCTCCTTGCCTTCCTCCATGATTGTGAGGCTTCCCCAGTCACGTGGAACTGTAAGTCCAATTAAACCTCTTTCTTTTGTAGCTTGCCCAGTCTCTGGTATGTCTTTATCAGTAGCGTGAAAACGGACTAATACATATAGTGAGACCCTATCTCTACAAAAAATACACACATTAACTGAATGTAGTGGCTCGTGCCTTTGGTCCCATCTATTTGGGAGGCTGAGGTGGGAGGATCACTTGAGCTCGGGAGGTTGAGGCTGCAGGATTGCACCACTGCACTCCAGCCTGGGCGAGAGAGTGAGATCCTATCTCAAAAAAAAAAAAAAAAAAGAAAAGAAAAAAAGAAAACAACAACAAAAAAAACATGTCCTTAAGGGAGCCCTGAGATGGTGATTCCCTCTGTTCTCAGTGCGGCAGGGCAGGGTCCCTGGAATAGTCAACTCCAGATGTTTCAGAGGGCACCCCAGTGTGGTAGAGTCTGGCTGTGTCTCCCACACTCCCCACAGGTGGTGAGCACGTGTGACCAACTGGCCAAGGAGGGTTCTGCCATTAGACACTATTTCAGTGCCCCTTGTTATCATGGACAAGGGTCCACAGAACTGCCAGAGGCAGAAGGTTCTTCCAGGTTCCCAAAGGCTCAGGGCAGATCAAGGCGTGGCCAACAGATAGGGATGGGAAGAGGTGGCCTGGTAGGGTGGTACCTCCACACTATGCCCTAAAACACCATCATCACACAGATCAGAAACCTCTATCTTTTTGTGGCTGATGTGTAATTTTTTTTTTTTTTTTTGAGACAGAGTTTCACTCTTCTTGCCCAGGCTGGAGTACAACAGCGCAATCTTGGCTCACCGCAACCTCTGCCTTCTGGGTTCAAGCAATTCTCCTGCCTCAGCCTCCTGAGTAGCTGGGATTACAGGCATGCACCACCACACCCAGCTAATTTTTGTATTGTTTTAGTAGAAACGGGGGTTTCTCTATGTTGGTCAGGCTGGTCTCGAACTCCCAACTTCAGGTGATCCGCCCGCCTCAGCCTCCCAAAGTGCTGGGATTACAGGTACAAGTCACCGCGCCCACCCTGCTGGTGTGTAATTTTATGGTGCCCAAGCCAAATGCAGCACGGCTGCTCTCATAATGTATGTACCTCTGCAAATTAGACCTTCATCTTTGTTTTGTAATGTCTAATAGGAAAAGATATGTTCAGATTCAAAGTCAATTCACATTACATAAGAAATGTAAACATTCCACTTGTCCACAAAAGAAACAGCTGCCAGATTCTTAGTTTTTTGTTTTGTTTTGATTTTTTGGTTTTTTTCCAGACAGGGTCTCACTCTGTCAACCAGGTTGAAGTGCAGTGGTACTATCACGGCTCACTGCAGCCTCTGCCTCCTGGGTTCAAGTGATTCTCCTGCCTCAGCTTCCTGAGTAGCTGGAATTAGAGGCATGTGCCACCACGCCTGGCTACCAGGTTCTTTAAATATAATTTCAACTGTTGCAAAATTTTAAATGGATGATAAAAAATGTTAAACGTTAACTTGTGCTAACACAACTTCTTGATGGTAGGTATCAAGCATTTGAAGTTGGTCGGGAGTGGCTCACGCCTGTAATCTCAGCACTTTGGGAGGCTGAGGTGGGCAGATCACCTGAGGTCAGGAGTTCAAAACCAGCCTGGCCAACGTGGTGAAACCCATCTCTACTAAAAGTACAAAAATTAACTGGGCATGGCTGGGCGCGTTGGCTCACACCTGTAATCCCAGCACTTTGGGAGGTC
This sequence comes from Rhinopithecus bieti, assembly GCF_001698545.2. Lineage (NCBI taxonomy): Eukaryota > Metazoa > Chordata > Mammalia > Primates > Cercopithecidae > Rhinopithecus > Rhinopithecus bieti. The sequence goes on from NW_016807914.1 coordinate 10,040, forward strand.
AAGGCGGGCAGATCACCTGAGGTCAGGAGTTTGAGACCAACTTGATCAACATGGTAAAACCCCGTCTCTACTAAAAATACAAAAACTAGACGGGTAGGCCGGGCGCGGTGGCGCAAACCTGTAATCCCAGCACTTTGGGAGGCCGAGACGGGCGGATCACGAGGTCAGGAGATCGAGACCATCCTGGCTAACGCGGTGAAACCCCGTCTCTACTAAAAAATACAAAAAACTAGCCGGGCGAAGTGGCGGGCGCCTGTAGTCCCAGCTACTTGGGAGGCTGAGGCAGGAGAATGGCGTAAACCCGGGAGGCGGAGTTTGCAGTGAACTGAGATCCGGCCACTGCACTCCAGCCTGGGTGACAGAGCGAGACGAGACTCCGTCTCAAAAAAAAAAAATAGCCGGGAATGGTGGCGGGCGCCTGTAATCCCAGCTACTCAGGGATCTGAGGCAGGAGAATTGCTTGAACCTGGGAGGCGGAGGCAGAGGTTGCTGTGAGCCGAGATTGAGCCATCGCACTCCTGCCTGGGCAACAAGAGTGAGACTTCGT
>NW_016807914.1:14351-16628 GCF_001698545.2 Rhinopithecus bieti
ATAAGGTTATTACCTCCTTTTTATTTTTTGCACACTAATTAATAAATAAACTACTGCAACGGAAAAAGAGAAAGCAGGCAGAATGCAAACAGCCTCTCGGTGGCTCTGTTATATAAGAGGGATGCATGGAGGCTGCCTGGTGGTCAAAGAATTCCTCCAATGCCCGCTCCAAAGCGAAGCCCTGCAACGGCCTTAAATCAAAAGGAAAGCGGGCGTCAGCAGCAAGCACAGAAAGTGGGGCCTGGTTCAGCCAGAAACTAACACAGTATTCCTGCTGGAGTGGGGATGGGGGCACGACTATTACAAAACTAGGCCCCCCTGAAAGCGCCCTGCCCCACCTAACACACACATTCACTTCCTTGCAGGTTTGCGCTGCAGGCAGCTTCCATTGAACCATACCGGGACCTCCACTCCCATGACCAGAGTTGCTGGGGCTGGGAGCAGGCACCTGCCCCAAGCACTGGGCCACCAGCATCCCCTTGCCCAGGAATTTAGGACTGGGGTAGAGAAAGGGAAAACAGTGTCTATGGAAAGCGGGAGATCATCCTGTGTAAATAGGGGAGCTGGGGAGAGAGAGGCCACAGGGATTCTGCCTTCCGCCTCACTGCAGCATCCTCCCAGCATCTGTAACCATCCGTGTTTTCCGGTTCCCGAGGCACCTATGACCTATAACGTCCTTCTGAGGCTCAGTGAGCTAGAAACTTCTGTTACTTGCACCCAGCAGAGTTCTAAATAATATGCCCTCAAAACCAAGCTTGCTTTCTCATTTTACTTTTTTTTTTTTTTAATAGACTTTACTTTTTTCGAGCAGTTTTAGGTTCACAGCAAAATTGAGAGGAAGGTGCAGAGATTTCCCATATTCCTCCCTGCCCCTGCACAAGCTCAGCCTCCCCCCAGCAGCATCCCCTTCCAGATGAGCATGCATGGACACATCATTATCACCCAGGAACCACAGCTGACATTAGGGTTCACGCTTGCTGTGGTACATTCTGTGGGTTTGGACTAATGCATAATGCCACACATTACATTACATTATTGTATGACATACATACATTATTGTATGACATTACAGTGTCATACAGAGTATTTTCACTGCCCTAAAAATCCGCTGTGCTCCACCTATTCATCCCCCCTCCCCACAACACCTGGCAGCCGCTGAATTATTTTTCACCTTCTCCATAGTCTTGCTTTTTCCAGAATGCCATATAGTTGGAATCATACAGCATGCAGCCTTTTCAGATTGCCTTTCGCTTAGTAATTCCTTTTACTTTTGCAGTAAAAGTTTCCTGCTTACATTTTCCCAACCCTTCTTTCATGTAGTGTATGGTACATACACGGTACATCACATCTTCTAATTGAGGAGAAATCTCATTTCAGGCCTACAAAAAAATTAGAATCAAGTGTTTGTCCTTTCAGAAAAAGGAAATTAACATTTGTGGAAAACTTGAAATGAGAGATCCCAGCATTTCTATTTCCAGCCATAGTGCAACCTGTCTAAAGCGTTCTCTGATTTATCTTCAAGAGAGAGAGTTTTAAACACCTGGGGAAGCATGTGCAGAAGAGCGGTTTCCTCACCCAAGGATGGGCACCACCCTGTGGCCTGGCACCCATGGCACGGTTCTGAGGGCTTCCCCCTCCGCCCTGGCAGCGTGATTCCATCTGCCGTGAGGAGAGTCCAGCGGCACTCCGCACTGAAGCAAAGCCATGGAGCCCTGTTGCAGGAGCACCTGCAAACACTCATCGCCTCCTTATTTCTCCGGCGGTCATAATCGGTGTGCCATTGGCAGGTGTTTCTCTCATTTAATCCCCACTCTGTTTCTGCAACATTCTCCCGTCAGCCATAATAACAGCAACAGCAGTTTAAATGTACTGACTCTTGATTATGTTCCAGGCACCTTCCTTTTTTTAATTTAATTTTTTTGAGACGGAGCCTCACTCTGTCACCCAGGCTGGAGTGCAGCAGTGGGATCTCCGCTCACTGCAACCTCCGCCTCCTGGGTTCAAGTGATTCTCGTGCTTTAGCCTTCCGAGTAGCTGGAATTACAGGCACTCACCACCACATCTCGCACATCCAGCTAATTTTTGTATTTTTAGTAGAGATGAGGTTTCCCCATGTTGCCCAGGCTGGTCTTGAACTCCTGACCTCAGGTGATCCACCCGCTTCGGCCTCCCAAAGTGCTGGAATTACAAGCATGAGCCACCGCACCCAGTCTCCAGGCACCTTTTTAAGGGCTTTATTTTTATTTATTTACCATTTTTTTTTTTTTTTTTTTTTTT
>NW_016807914.1:20227-22386 GCF_001698545.2 Rhinopithecus bieti
CACGCCTGTAATCCCAGCACTTTGGGAGGCAGAAGTGGGTGGATCACCTGAGGTCAGGAGTTCGAGACCAGCCTGGCCAACGTGGCAAAACCCTGTCTCTACTAAAAATACAAAAAATTGGCTGGGTGTGGTGGCTCACGCCTGTAATCCCAGCATTTTGGGAGACCAAGGCGGGCAGATCGCCTAAGGTCAGGAGTTTGAGATTAGCCTGGCCAGCATGGTGAAAACTCATCTCTACTAAAATACAAAATTAGCTGGGCGTGGTGGCAGGCACCTGTAATCCCAGCTGCTCAGGAAGCTGAGGCAGGAGAATCACTTGAACTCGGGAGGCAGAGGTTGCAGTGAGCCAAGATCACACCATTGCACTCCAGCCTGGGCAACAGAGTGAGACTGTCTCAAAAAAAAATACAAAAAAAAAAAAAAAAAAATTAGCCAGGTGCAGTGATGTGCGCCTGTAATCCCAGCTACTTGGGAGGCAGAGTCGGGAGAATGGCTCAAACCCAGGAGGTGGAGGTTGCAGTGAGCCAAGATGGCGCCATTGCACTCAAGCCTGAGTGAAACTCCATCTAAATAAATAAATAAATAAATACATACATACATACATACTGAATTTGCATAAAATTCAGATAAAATGATTATAACAGAGCCCACTGGCCCAAGAGCAGGAAGCTGAGAGCGTTCCACCCGTCATGGGCAAGAGAGAAGCCTGGCCAAAGGGTCCCCATGTGGTGGTATATTATTTATCTATGGCTGTGTAACCAAACTTAGCAGCTTAAAGCAACAATAAATACTTATTATCACAGGGTCTGTGGGCCAGGAATATGGGCACAGCTGTCAGGGTCTCTCTGGAGGTTGCAGTCATGCCTGGGGTGCAGTCTTGAAGACTTGACTTGGGCTGGAGGACCCACTTCCAAGATGGCTGACTCACATGGCTGACAAGCTGGGGCTGGCTGTTAACTGTAGGCCAGGCATGGTGGCTCACATGTGTAATCCCAGTACTTTGGGAGGCCAAGGCAGGAGGATGGCTTGAAGCCAGGAATTCGAGACCAGCCTAGGCAATTTGGTGAGACCCCATCTCTATAAAACTTTTTAAAAATCTAGCAGGGTGGCCGGGCGAGGTGGCTCACACCTGTAATCCCAGCACTTTGGGAGGTTGAGGTGGGCAGATTGGCTGAGGTCAGGAGTTCAAGACCAGTCTGGCTAACATGGTAAAACCCCAATTCTACTAAAAAATACAAAAAATTAGCTGGGTGTGGTGGCAGGCGCCTGTAATCCCAGCTACTTGGGAGGCTGAGGCAGGAGAATCATTTGAACCTGGGAGGCTGAGGTTGCAGTAAGCCAAGATCACGCCATTGCACTCCAGCCTGGGTGACAGGAGCGAGACTTTGTCTCAAAAAAAAAAAGAAAAAAAAAAAAATTTAGCAGGGTGTGGTAGCTCACACCTGTAATTCTAGCACTTTGGGAGGCTGAGGCCAGTAGATTGCTTCAGCCCACGAGTTCAAGATCAGCCTGGGGGTCAGGCTGGGTGGCTCGCACCTATAATCCCAGTACCCTGGGAGGCTGAGGTGGGCAGATCACTTGAAGCCAGGAGTTCAAGACCAGCCTGGCCAACACGGTGAAACCCCACCTCGTCTCTACTAAAATACAAAATTAGGCCTGGGGTCAGGCTGGGTGGCTCGCACCTATAATCCCAGCACTTTGGGAGGCTGAGGTGGTCGGATCACTTGAGGTCAGGAGTTTCTAATATAAATATATTTTTAAATATAAAAAAATTAGCTGGGTGTGGTGGTGCTACTCGGGAGGCTGAGGCAGGAGAATTGCTTAAACCCAGGAGGCGGAGGTTGCAGGGAGCTCAGATAGCACCACTGCACTCCAGCCTGGGGGACAGAGCAAGACTCAAACAAAAATAAAACAAACAAAAATTAACTAGGGATGGTGGCATACACCTGTAGTTCCAGCTATTCGGGAGGCTGAAGTGGGAGGATTCCTCAATTCCTCACCACATGGGGCTCTCTATAGGGCTGCTCGAGTATTTTCACAGCGTGGCAGCTGGCTCTTCCCAGAACAAGTGATTCGAGAGAGAGCAAGATGATGTGAAAGGAAAATGAAAACTCATTGGGACCTCAATTCACTCTGCCAAAAAAAAAAAAAAAAAAAAA
>NW_016807914.1:25419-27953 GCF_001698545.2 Rhinopithecus bieti
AGGCGGAGGTTGCAGTGAGCCGAGATCGTGCCACTGCACTCCAGCCTAGGCAACAAGAGCAAAACTCTGTCTCAAAAAAAAAAAAAAAGTAAAGAAAAGAAAAAAAGAAAGTGCCTCATTGAGAGGCCAAGGTGGGCAGATTGCTTGAGCCCAGGAGTTCGAGACCAGGCTAGGCAACATGATGAAATCCCATCTCTGCAAAAAAATACAAAAATTGGCTGGGCATGGTGGCTCATGCCTGTAATCCCAGCACTTTGGGAGGCCAAGGTGGGCAGATCACTTGAGGTCAGGAGTTCAAGACCAGCCTTGCCAGCATGGTGAACCCTGTCTCTACTAAAACTACAAAAATTACCTGGGTGTGGTGACATGTGCCTGTAATCCCAGCAACTTGGGAGGCTGAGGCAGGAGAATCACTTGAGTCCAGGAGGTAGAGGTTGCAGTAAGCCGAGGTTGTGCCCCTGCACTCCAGCCTGGGCACTATAGCAAGACTCCATCTGAAAAAAACACACATTGAGCAAAAAAAGCAAGATACAAAATAATAAATGCTGCATGATTAGATTTCTATCTAACTATATAGAAAAGACAAATGTAATGTAGAGTGACAGCAGAAAAGGCCAGATGTGGTGGCTCACACCTGTAATCCCAGTGCTCTGGGAGGCCAAGGCAGGAGGATTGCTTAAGGCTGGGAGCTCATGATCAGCCTGGGCAGCATAATGAGACTCTATGTTTAACGTTTATTAAATAGAGATCATCTCTATTTCATACAAATTAATTTTTAAAAAACAGAATGCCTGGGAGGTGCTGGGGAGACTAGTAATAGAGTTATGTGAGAGCTGTCAGTGGTTTGGGTCACAGGAAGGAGAGAGGCTGTACTAAGGACATTATTTGGGTTTGATTTTTTTCAAGGACAGGAGGTACGGATCCTGTTTACCACCTGAGAGAATGATGTCTGGTGAAAGAGAGAAAGAAAACATACGAGGGATTTTGGAAATCAAGAAACACCCAAGAGACAGGCAATGAGTAGGATGGGTTCAAGGGCTGGGTCAGCCTTGGGAAGGTACATGACCACTCAGCCAGTCTGCTTCAGGAAGGGCACGTGGAGACACACACAGACACACACACACCCAGAGGTGAAGGCAAGGCCAGTTCACCAGGCCTGGGAAGAGGAGGCCCCAGTGAACTGCTCTGTAGGAGCCTGGGGCTGGGGGAGAGCCACGGCTTTGAACCTACTCTTAGGAAGAGCAGGGAGCCGCCTGGGATTGTCAGGCATAGAGCTGGAACTTATTAATCAGTAGTGAAGCCAGGCAGCGGGTTTATGGATTCTACCCTAGCAACCTGGGAGCAAAGCGGAGGAATAAACATTTCAGATGCCAGTTCCCTCGCAGTCCCCTGGACCGTGCTGGCTTCTCCCTGCAAGGCAGAATGTCTGCATGGGCCTGTCCCTGGTGGGGTGGGGAGGTTGCTGCCCAGATGAGGGTGCTGGCCTGTACCCTCCAGCAAGGCGCTCACCTCTCAAGGGCCTCTGCTTGTGTGTGTCTTAGCTGCTGTGCACTTGGCCATCTCAGACCCCTGACCAGGCCCTAGGTGTGTGTGGCGGTAGGTGAGACTGGATGTGGGGTGCATCTGCTGTGTTCACTCCCGGCCCCCAAGGTCCCTTTGCTCAAGGGGGAGAATGGGCAGAGGCTCCTGGAGGTCAGCTTCCTCCAGAGCCCAAACCTTTCATCTGCTTCTCAGTCATCCCCAGGGATTTACGTGAAAGCAGAGCCTCTGCTCTGAAGAAGGAAAACCCTCCCCTGAGGTGGCTTTCAGCCAGAGCCCCAGCACTTTTTATGCTTATCTGTCACATGACATCCTCCTCTGTTTAGTTTTTTCCACCCTTAATTATCTTATTGTTGCAAGATTACATGCTTATTGTCAGACATTCAAACTATGTGGAAAGGCTGGGCGCAGTAGCTCACGCCTGTAATCCCAGCAATTTGGGAGGAGGAGGTGGTCAGGAGTTTGAGACCAGCCTGGCCAACATGGTGAAATCCCATCTCTACTAAAAATACAAAAATTAGCCGGGCGTAGTGGTGCACGTCTGTAATCCCAGCTACTCAGGAGACTGAGGCAGGAGAATCGCTTGAACCTGGGAGTCGGAGGCTGCAGCAAACTGAGATCATGCCACTGCACTCCAGCCTGGGCGACAGAGCGAGACTCAGTCTCAGACAAAAAAGCCAAAAAGTTCCACAAACTATGTGGAAAGATCCTTTCTACAGGAGACAGCTAAAGAAAAAAGAAAGAAAGAAAGAAATGATGTGGAAATGATAGAATATTCGCTATACCCTCACCTTCCAGAAATGACCACTGTTCAGTCTAGTCTATATTCCTCAGGACGTATAAGAATATTCTTAGGCCGGGCGCAGTGGCTCAAGCCTGTAATCCCAGCACTTTGGGAGGCCGAGATGGGCGGATCACGAGGTCAGGAGATTGAGACCATCCTGGCAGACAAGGTGAAACCCCGTCTCTCCTAAAAAATACAAAAAAAAACTAGC
>NW_016807914.1:31539-32325 GCF_001698545.2 Rhinopithecus bieti
AAAAAAAAAAAAAAAAAATACAAAAATTAGCGGGTCGTGGTGGTGCACACCTGTAATCCCAACTATTTGAGAGGCTGAGGCAAAGGGAATCACTTGAACCTGGGAGGCAGAGGTTGCAGTGGGCAGAGATTGCACTCCAGCCTGGGCAAGAGAGCGAGTCTCCATCAAAAAAAAAAAATAGAAAAGAGAGAAAGCTGCCCAATTCATTTTATGGAGCTATTAGAATCCTGATATTCAGTCTACGGCCATACCACCCCGAATGCACCCAAATCCATCTGATCTCGGAAGCTAAGCAGGGTCGGGCCTGGTTAGTACTTGGATGGGAGAATCCTGATATTGAAACAAGAAAGTAGAGTAACGAGATAAGAAAGAAATAGGCTGAACTCACTTATGAACAGAAATCCAAAAATCCTAAATAAAATAATACCAAATTGAATTCAACAGTGTGTTAGGACACTAAAACATGGCCAAGCAGGATTATTGCAAGAATGCAAAGATGGCTCAACATCAGCAAATCTACCATGATATTCACTGTGTTGATAGAAGAAAACAGAAAGAACACTGGTATGGGCATTAAAAGACAGACTTAACTTCCATCTCTGTTCTGCCATTAACTAGCTGTGTAACATTTTACCTCTTTCCCATCCCCACATGGGTTCCCGGCTCTTCTCTGAGGAGGGGAGCACAGCGTTGAGAATCAGTCTGCTCCTCTCCCTGCCTCATTTTCTTCATCTGTAAAATGAAGAAACATTCGAATTTTATGATTTTGCAGGCTTTGTGAAGGAA
>NW_016807915.1:0-1371 GCF_001698545.2 Rhinopithecus bieti
AGGAGGAGGAGGAGGAGGAGGAGGAGGAGGAGGAGGCGGCGAAGGAGAAACAGTATCAGAAAGGGCTGGAAAAATGGCCTGTTCTCACCAGCTAACCTAGAAAACTTCCTAATTCACAAGGCATTGGTAGAATACTCAAAAAGGTCTTGCCTCAATAGTACGGAGTAATTAGCTTTAGACTAAACAGGGCTTGAGTCTCTTTTTATTTTTTCACCTCCCTCCCAGATGAATTGAGCCTCAACAAACAAATATTTAAAGCAAAACCCAAACGAACCAAACAGTTTCCAAGTAACTTAATTATGCCCTAGAACAAAGCCCAAGAATATTTATAGGAGTACAAAAATCTCTAACACTCAACTAGTAAAATTGTAGTGTCTGACATCAGTTGGGGATTACTAGGCATGCAAAGAATCAGGACACTGTGAGACATAAGGAGGAGAAAAATAATCAGTTGAAACTAACCAGAACTGACACATATGTTAGAATGAACAAAAAAAGTCATAAAAATTATAACTGTATCCTTGTGTTCAAAAATTAAGTAGAAATATTAAAAGTAGAAAAAAACATGAAATCTAAATTTCTAAAGATGAAAAATGCAATGCCTGAAATAAATACACTGAATACGCTTAATATAGCAGATTGGCTACTGCAGAAGATAAGATTAGTGAAACTGAAGACATAAGGATAGAAAATAACCAAAATCTTGGAGAAAAAACTTAAAAAATTAACAGACTATTAGTATTCAAATGGCCTAATATATGTGTAATTGGTGCCAAAAAAGAGTGGAGAAATAGAAAAAATGTTTGAAGGAAGAATGGTTGAAATGTTTTGAAACTTAATGAAACAATAAAACCATAGATGCAAGAAGTTCAATTAAAGCTAAACAAAAGAAACATGAAGAAAACTACTTCAAGGCACATCATAAGCAAATTGCACAAATCAGTGAAAAGAGAAACTCCTAAAAGCAGTCAGAGGGGAAAAAAAGACATGTTTGGTACAAGGGAAAGAAAAAAGAGAAGGATGACATCAATTTGTTAGAAACAATGTAAGCAGGCCGGGCGCGGTGGCTCAAGCCTGTAATCCCAGCACTTTGGGAGGCCGAGACGGGTGGATCACGAGGTCAGGAGATCGAGACCATCCTGGCTAACACGGTGAAACCCCGTCTCTACTAAAAAATACAAAAAACTAGCCAGGCGAGGTGGCGGCGCCTGTGGTCCCAGCCACTCGGGAGGCTGAGGCAGGAGAATGGCGTGAACCCGGGAGGCGGAGCTTGCAGTGAGCTGAGATCCGGCCACTGCACTCCAGCCCTGGCGACAGAGTGAGACTCCATCTCAAAAAAAAAAAAAAAAAAAAAAAAAAAAAAAAAAAAAA
>NW_016807915.1:2008-8364 GCF_001698545.2 Rhinopithecus bieti
AAAAAAAAAAAAAAAAAAAAAAAAAGAAAGAAACAATGTAAGCAAAGAAGACAGTAGAGGGGCCAGGCACAGTGGCTTATGCCTGTAATCCCAGCAGTTTGGAAGGCCAAGGCAGGGGGATCACTTGAGGCCAGGAGCTTCAGACCAGCCTGGCCAACACAGTAAAACTCTGTCTCTACCAAAACTACAAAAATTAGCCAGATGCGGTGACACATGCCTGTAATCCCAGCTACTTGGGAGGCTGAGGTACAAGAATCACTTGAACTCGGGAGGCAGAGGTTGCAGTGAGCCAAGATTGTGCCACTGCACTCTAGCCTGAGTGACAGAGTTAGCCTCTGTTTCAAAAAAAAAAAAAAAAAAAGACAGTGTGGGGACATCTTTAAAGCATCAACATGGGCAACCCCCTTTGGGAGCTCTTTCTTCACTCTATTAACTCTTGCAACTGCACACTCTTCTGGTCGGTGTTTGTTACGGCTCAAGCTGAGCTTTCGCTCGCCATCCACCACTGCTGTTTGCTGCCATCACAGACCCACCACTGACTTCCACCCCTCTGGATCCAGCAGGCTGTCTGCTGCGCTTCTAATCCAGTGAGGTGCCCATTGCCACTTCCGATTGGGTTAAAGGCTCGCCATTGTTCCTGCACGGCTAAGTGCTTGGGTTTGTCCTAATTGAGCTGAACACTAGTCGCTGGGTTCCACGGTTCTCTTCCATGACCCACGGCTTCTAATAGAGCTGTAACACTGACCGCATGGCCCAAGATTCCATTCCTTAGAATCCGTAAAGCCAAGAATCCCAGGTCAGAGAACAAGAGGCTTGCCACCATCTTGGAAGTGGCCCACCGCCATTTTGGGAGCCCTAAGAACAAGGACCCCCTGCGACTCTGGTACCATTTTAGTGACCACGATGGGACCTCCAAAGCGGTGACTAATATTGAACTGCTTTCGCTTGCTATCCTTCCTTAGAATTGGAGGAAAATACCGGGCACCTATCGGCCGGTTAAAAACGATTAGCATGGCTGCTGGACTTAAGACTCAGGTGTGAGGCTGTCTGGGAAAGGGCTTTCCAACAACCCCCAACCCTTCTGGGTTGGGAGCATTGGTCTGCCTGGAGCCAGCTTCCGCTTTCAATTTTCCTGGGAAAGCCGAGGGCTGACTAGAGGCAGAAAGCTGTCATCCCTAACTCCCGGCATTAGCTGGTTGAGATCGTGGTGCAGCCAGAAGTCTGTATTCAACAGTCGTCCATGTGTGCACCCCTACCTTTCTTTCTGAGCCATACCTCCTGGGTCCCAACCACAACTTTCTTGAAAATGTAACCCCAAAATTCTCCTTACCTCTGAATCTACTTCCTCCGATCCCTGCCTCCTAGGTACTAATGGTTCAGACTTTCATTTCCTCTCCCAAGTATTAGAACAAGTTGTATCTCCAAAGGGATCTAAGGAAGCTCTACACTGTGTCCTTAGGCATCTAGGCTATGAACCCAGGGAGTCTTGTCCCTGGTGTCCCTCCCAATTTAGGCATATAGCTCTCGACATGGGCAGCTATGTCAGACCTGTTCCCTACCACCCTTGCCAGGGCCCCAGGTTTGTAAATGGCTAGGAGGATTGCTCTCCCATTGTGTAAGATGCTCTCTTCCCCCGATTTCTACCCAGTTTACCCCTCTGGAATACAATCTCCAAGCCTTGGCTCCTTGGCCAGGGCCTTATAACTGATAACCCAGTACTTTAACTACTGGAACTGAGTCTACGGCAACATAATAGATCAGGATGAAAGCGAATTGAGTAAGTCAAGGAGAGAAGAGAGAGAGAGACAGAGACAGAGAGAGACAGAGAAAAGAGAGGGAGAGAGAGAAAAAAAGAGAGAAGTAGTAAAGAAAAAACAGTGTGCCCTATTCCTTTAAAAGCCAGGGTAAATTTAAAACCTATAATTGATAATTGAAGAGCTTCTCCATGACCCTATAACACTTCAATACTACCTTGTTGGCAGTGTAAACAAGGGCGTAGCCTGAAAACACTGAGACCACTGACAACCAGTAACCTTCCTATCAAAAATCCTTAACCCAGGAACCAAGGGATGGCCCAAATGCAGTCAATCTGTAGCGGCAACTGCTTTGCCAACAGAAAAAAGTAGAAAAGTAACTTTTAGAGGAAACCTCATTGTGAGCACACCTCACCAGTTCAGAATTATTCTAAGTCAAAAAAGCAAAAAGGTAGCTTACTAACTCAAAAATCTTAAAGTATGGGGCTGTTCTGTTAACAAAAAAACAAACAAAAAACATAATTTAACATTAACGACTGAAAATTCTCTTAACCTAGCAGATTTCCTAACAGGGGATTTAAATATTAATTACCATACAAAGGTCCGGTCAGACCTAGGAGGATCTCCCTTCAGGCCAGGACAATAGATGGTTCCTCCCGGGGATCGAAAAAAAAAAAAAAAACACAATGGGTATTCAGTAATTGATAGGGAGACTCTTGTGGAAACAGAGTTAGGAAAATTGCCTAATAATTGGTCTGCTCAAACTTGCGAGCTGTTTGCACTCAGCCAAGCCTTAAAGTACTTACAGAATAAAAAAAACTCTCTCTCAATCCTGACTCAAAACGTTACCTACACCCTCTGAAACGAATTTGCATAAGAACTATTGTTCATAGGAATGCATCTTGATGGGGCTGCTGGGTTGTTATGAAGTACTCAGGAACCCAGTCCAGCTTTAGGTCTCATCCCTGACCACAAGGGCAATGTTGGGCACACTGGTAAAGGACCACTAGAATCCAGCAGTCTGGACCCCTTTCTTTGTGGTCAAGAAAGGCAGGAAAACAGGGGCAGGACTGCTACATTGGTGAGCGTAACTAATCTGATAAGCAGAAGTCCATGGGTGATTATGCACCCTGGAAAGGAATAAGCCTTAGGACTATAGAGGATGCTCTAGGACTAATACTTATCGGAAAATGAGTGGGGGTGCTGGCATCCCTATGTGTTTTATTGTTTTGTTTTGTTTTGTTTTTCAGATGGGAAACATTCCCCGCAAGGCAAAAACACCCGTAAGATGTATTCTGGAGAATTCAGCCCAGTCAGAGTATATGTACCTTTTCCCCTCAGACTTGAAGCAAATTAAAATAGACATAGGTAAATGATCGGATAACCCTGATGGCTATACTGATGTTTTACAAGGGTTAGGACAATCCTTTGATCTGACATGGAGAGATATAATGTTACTGCTAGATCAGACACTAACCCCAAATGAGAGAAGTGCCACCATAACTGCAGCCCAAGAGTTCGGCGATCTCTGGTATCTCAGTCAGGTCAATGATAGGATGACAACAGAGGAAAGAGAACAATTCCACACAGGCCAGCAGGCAATTCCTAGTGTAGACCCTCATTGGGACGCAGAATCAGAACATGGAGACTGGTGCCGCAGACATTTACTAACTTGCGTGCTAGAAGGACTAAGGAAAACTAGGAAGAAGCCTATGAATTATTCAATGATGTCCACTGTAACACAGGGAAAGGAAGAAAATCCTACTGCCTTTCTGGAGAGACTAAGGGAGGCATTGAGGAAGCATACCTCCCTGTCACCTGACTCTATTGAAGGCCAACTTATCTTAAAGAATAAGTTTATCACTCAGTCAGCTGCAGACATTGGAAAAAAAAAAAACTTCATAGGTTCGCCTTAGGCCCAGAGCAAAACTTAGAAACCCTATTGAACTTGGCAACCTTGGTTTTTTATAATAGAGATCAGGAGGAGCAGGCAGAACAGGACAAATGAGATAAGAAAAAGGCCACCGCTTTAGTCATGGCCTCAGGCAAGCGGACTTTGGAGGCTCTGGAACACGGAAAGGCTGGGAAAAGCGGATGTCTAATAGGGCTTGCTTCCAATGCGGTCTACAAGGACACTTTAAAAAAAATTGTCTGAATAGAAATAAGCCACCCCTCATCCATGCCCCTTATGTCAAGGGAATCATGGAAGGACCAGTGCCCCAGGGGACTAAGGTCCTCTGAGTCAGAAGCCACTAACCAGATGATCCAGCAGCAGGACTAAGGGTGCCTGGGGCAAGCACCAGCCCATGCCATCACCCTCACAGAGCCCCGGGTATGTTTGACCATTGACGGCCAGGAGGTTAACTGTCTCCTGGACACTGGCGTGGCCTTCTCAGTCTTACTGTCCTGTCCTAGACAACTGTCCTCCAGTATCTGAGGGGTCCTAGGACATGCAGTCACTAGATACTTCTCCCAGCTACTAAGCTGTGACTGGGGACCTTTACTTTTTTCGAATGGCTTTCTAATTATGCCTGAAAGCCCCACTCCTTTGTTAGGGAGAGACATCCTAGCAAAAGCAAGGGCCATTATACAATAGAATTAGGAGAAGGAAAAGGGTAAATACATATACAGACTCTAAGTATGCTTACCTAGTCCTCCACGCCCACGCAGCAATATGGAAAGAAAGGAAATTCCTAACTTCTGTGGGAACACCAATCAAACATCAGGAAGCCATTAGGAGATTATTATTGGCTGTACTGAAACCTAAAGAGGTGGCAGTCTTACACTGTCGGGGTCATCAGAAAGGAAAGGAACGGGAAATAGAAGGGAACCGCCAAGTGGATATTGAAGCCAAAAGAGCCACAAGGCGGGACCCTCCATTAGAAATGCTTCTAGAAGGACCCCTAGTATGGGGTAATCCCCTCTGGGAAACCAAGCCCCACTACTCAGCAGGAGAAGTAGATGGTTTTCTTTTTTTTTTTTTTTTTTTTTGAGACAGAGTCTCGCTCTGTAGCCCAGGCTGGAGTGCAGTGGCGTGATCTCCGCTCATGCAAGCTCCACCTCCCAGGTTCATGCTATTCTCCTGCCTCAGCCTCCTGAGTAGCTAGGACTACAGGTGCCCGCCACCATGCCCAGCTAATTTTCTGTATTTTTAGTACAGACGGGGTTTCACCATGTTATCCAGGATGGTCTCGATCTCCTGACCTCGTGATCTGCCTGCCTCGGCCTCCCAAAGTGCGGGGACCACGCCCAGCCATAGATGGTTTTCACTCATGTCTGTGAGAAGAGACCACCAAACAGGCTTTGTGTGAGCAACAAGGCTGTTTATTTCACCTGGGTGCAGGCGGGCTGAGTCCAAAAACAGAGTCAGCAAAGGGAGATGGAGTGGGGTCATTTTTAAAGATTTGCTTAGGTAAAGGAAAACTATAGTCAAAGGGGGGTTGTTCTCTGGCAGACAGGGGTTGGGGGTCACAAGGAGCTCAGTGGGGGAGCTTTTGAGCCAGGATGAGCCAGGAGAAGGAATTTCACAAGGTAATGTCATGAGTTAAGGCAGGGACTGGCCATTTTCACTTCTTTTGTGGTGGAATGTCATCCCTTAAAGCAGGAACAGACCATTTTCACTTCTTTTGTGATTCTTCACTTGCTTCGGGCCATCTGGATGTATACATGCAGGTCACAGGGGATATGATGGCTTAGCTTGGGCTCAGAGGCCTGACAATGGGGAACCTCATGAGCACATAGTTTCCTCCCCTCAGGATGGCTAGCCAGCGAAGAAGGAAAAAATTAAAAATAATTTAACCAGTGAAAATTACTTAAAACTCTTCACCAAACCTTTCACTTAGGCATTGATAGCACCCATCAGATGGCTGAATCATTAGTTACTGTACCAGGCCTTTTCAAAACTAGCAAGCAGATAGTCAGGGCCTGAGAAGTGTGCCAAAGAAATAATCCCCTGCACTGCAGGCCATACATTTCAATCCCTGTATCTTTAACCTCCTCGTTAAGTTTGCCTCTTCCAGAATCGAAGTTGTAAAACTACAAATGGTTCTTCAAATGGATTCCAGGTACAGTCCATGACTAAGATCTACTGTGGACCCCTGGACTGGCCTACTAGCCCATGCTCTGATGTTGATGACATCAAAGGCACCCCTCCTGAGGAAATCTCAACTGCACGACCCCCACTATGCCCCAATTCAGCAGGAAGCAGTTAGAGCGGTCGTCAGCCAGCCTCCCCGGCAGCACTTGGGTTTTCCTGTTGAGAGGGGGGACTGAGAGACAGGAATAGCTGGATTTCCTAGGCTGACTAAGAATCCCTAAGCCTAGCTGGGAAGGTGACTGCATCTATCTTTAAACACGGGGCTTGCAACTTAGCTCACATCCGACCAATCAGGTAGTAAAGAGAGCTCGCTAAAATGCTAACTAGGCAAAAACAGGAGGTACAGAAATAGTCAATCATCTATCGCCTGAGAGCACAGGGGGAGGGACAATGATTGGGATATAAACCCAGGCATTCGAGCTGGCAACAGCAACCCCCTTTGGGTCCCCTCCCATTTTGTGGGAGCTCTGTTTTCACTCTATTAAATCTTGCAACTGCGAAAAAAA
>NW_016807915.1:11240-12869 GCF_001698545.2 Rhinopithecus bieti
TGCTGGGATTACAGGCTTGAGCCACTGCGCCCGGCCAAAAAGTATAATTTTTAAAAAGCAACTGAGTAGAGACATTAGTGTTGAAACACTACAGGAGAAACACAGTCTATAGAATTAATTCAGGCAAATTGCTAAACAAACAACAATAATAACCACCTCTGGGAGAGGGGTACTTTAGATTCCAGAGTTTCTGAAATCTATGATCTGAAATATCCAGTTTCAACAAAAACATACAAAATATGCAAGTAAACAAAGTTATCTCATATGGAGAAAAAAAAAAAGTCAATAGAAACTGTCTCTGGCAAGGCCTAGATATTGAACTTAGCAGATAAATACAGTAATGTGCTGCATAGCAAGGTTTTGGCCAAAGTCAAACCACATATCCAACCGTGTTCTGATAAGAGTGTAACACAGCATTTTTACTGTAATTTTTCTATGTTTAGGTATGTAAATACTTGCCATTGTGTTACAATTGTCTGTAGTATTCAGTAGAGTAACATGCTGTACGGGTTTGTATAGGAGCAACAGGCTATATCATATAGCCCAAGTGTGTAGTCGGCTATGCCATCGAGGTTTGTGTAAGTACACTCTATGATGTTCTCACAATGATGGAATTGCCTAACAATGCATTTCTTAGAATGTATACCTATTGTTAAGTGACACATGACTGTACTTCATTATAGATAAGCATCTATTTGTAGGCCGGGTGCGGTGGCTCATGCCTGTAATCCCAGCACTTTGGGAAGCTGAGGCAGGCGGATCACCTGGGGTCGGGAGTTCGAGAGCAGCCTGACCGACATGGAGGAACCCCACCCTCACTAAAAATACAAAATTAGCTAGGCGTGGCGGCACATGCCTGTAATCCCAGCTATTCAGGAGGCTGAGGCAGGAGAATTGCTTGAACCCAGGAGTTGGAGGTTGCGGTGAGCCGAGATTGCACCACTGCACTCCAGCCTGGGCAACAAGAGCGAAACTCTGTCTCAGAAAAAAAAGGAAAAAAGAAAAAAGAAAAGCATCTATTTGTAAATATGTTCAGAAAACTAAAGAACACCATGTTGTATATTTTTGGATTTAAAATTAAACAGAGAATATCAATTAAGAGATAGAAGTGATTAAAATAACTGAATGGAATTTCTGGAGTTGAAAAAGTACAATAACGGAAATGAAAAACTCACTAGAGGGCCTCAATAGTAGCTGAGAGAAGAATAATTAGCAAACTTGAAGATAGATCATTAGAGATAATCTAATATGAAGTATGGATGAGAAAAATTGGCAAATTACACATTTTTATGATGAGAAACTATGTTTGTTAAAACAAGCCATTAGTACTTGTGGAGTTAAATCAGCAGCCTGCATTCCCTTGAACTGCTCAGACTGTGGTATAAAGAGATTTTAATTTTTAAGCCCCAGCTGATGGCCTTTTAATTTTAAGTCATGTGGGGCAGGGCCTTGGAGCTTGCTTCCAGGAAAGGCATTCTGTCCCTTTTCTGGAAGTTTCTTGTAGAGTCTCTAAATAGCATCTGCAGGTGTGGCTGCTCTGCTTCACTATGCTACTAATGGACTTCAACAAAATAAGCGAGTCAGAATATTCTGAAGAATATTCTTTTTTTTTTTTTTTTTTTTTTTTTT
>NW_016807915.1:17054-18688 GCF_001698545.2 Rhinopithecus bieti
TTTATTTTTTATTTTATTTTATTTATTTATTTTGTTGAGACGGAGTCTCGCTCTGTCGCCCAGGCTGGAGTACAGTGGCACGGATCTCAGCTCACTGCAAGCTCCGCCTCCCGGCTTTACGCCATTCTCCTGCCTCAGTCTCCAGAGTAGCTGGGACCACAGGCGCCTGCCACCTCGCCCGGCTAGTTTTTTGTATTTTTTAGTAGAGACGGGGTTTCACCGGGTTAGCCAGGATGGTCTCGATCTCCTGACCTCGTGATCCGCCCGTCTCGGCCTCCCAAAGTCCTGGGATTACAGGCTTGAGCCACCGCACCCGGCCAATCTTTTTTATTTTTTAAGGACCATTCAAAAATTTTCGACAGTATAAGTAATCTTTATAGGAGCTACAGCTTGTTTT
Source organism: Rhinopithecus bieti (assembly GCF_001698545.2). Classification (NCBI taxonomy): domain Eukaryota; kingdom Metazoa; phylum Chordata; class Mammalia; order Primates; family Cercopithecidae; genus Rhinopithecus; species Rhinopithecus bieti. The sequence goes on from NW_016807915.1 coordinate 17,452, forward strand.
CTTTCACAAATAAAATGTAATGGTGGCATTTTACAGATTCTTTTCAAACCCTCAGAACTTTTTTTCTTTAATTTTGTAGAGAGACAGTCTCGCTCTGTCACCCAGGCTAGAGTGCAGTGGCACAATCACAGCTCATTGTAACCTCAAACTTCTGGGCTCAAGTGATCCTCCTGCCTCAGCCTCCAGAGTAGCTAGGACTGCAGGCACGCATCACCATTTCTGGCTACTTTTTTTCTTGTAGATATAGGGTCTCATTATGTTGTCCAGGCTGGTCTTGAACTCCTGGGCTCAAGTGATCCTCCTGCCTTGCCTCCTGAAGTGTTGGGATTACAGGTGTGAATTCCCACATCTGGACAGAACTTTTTCATATGGAGCATTTCACAGTAACAGAGGAGCCGGCTCACCCTGGAGATTGGGTGCCTGGGGGTGGGCAGCTGGGACCAAAACCTGGGTGAGAGCCACACTGTTGGACCCCATGTAGATTCTGAGTCTCGAAGGCTGTGGGAGAGGCCTGGGTGAGGCTGCTCACTGGTAGGGAGTAAACGGGCCTGAAGATGCCAGTGGCCTGCTCAGCTGCCCTGAAGGCTGGGAAATCAACAATTCAACTGAGTGCATCAGTCTGCTGCCCTTACTAGCAGCATAAGTTAGCCTCTTCCTGCCTCAGTCTGCCCATCTGTGAAGTGGAGATAATAGTAGTACCTATCTGGTGGGGTTGTTATGAACATTAAATGAGTGCCATGCCTGGCACAGAGTAAGTGATATATGTTTATTAAATAAAGTAAAAAGGTTGAGAAGCTCTGGAGTAGATCTCTAATATGGTTTGGATCTGTGTCCCCACCCAAATTTCTTGTTCAGTTGTAATCTCCAGTGTTGAAGGTGGGGCCTGGAGGGAGGTGATTGGATCATGGGGGTGGATTTCTCATGAATGATTTAGCATCAACCCCTTGGTGCTGTTCTCATGATAGTGAGTGAGTTCTCGTGAGATCTGGTCGTTGAAAAGTGTGTAGTATCTCCCCTTTTCCTCTTGCTCCTGCTCCTGCATGTGAGACATCTGCTCCCCTTTTGCCTTCTGCCATGATGGGAAGCTTCCTGAGGCCTCCCCAGAAGCTGAGCAGATGCCAGCACTGTGCCTCCTGTATGACCTGCAGAATCGTGAGCCAATTAAACTTCTTTATAAATTACACAATCCCGGCCGGGCGCGGTGGCTCAAGCCTGTAATCCCAGCACTTTGGGAGGC
>NW_016807916.1:0-1313 GCF_001698545.2 Rhinopithecus bieti
TTTATTTATTTATTTATTTATTTTGGTTTAACATTGATTTTGTCTGAAATTGTAATAGTAACCTCTGCTTTTCACTGTTTTCCATTTTCTTGGTATATTTTTCTCCATCCTTTTATGTTGAGTCTGTGGGTGTCATTACATGTGAGACATACCTCTTAAAGACAGCATACTATTGGGTCTTACTTCTTCTTCTTTTTTTTTAGATGAAATTTCGCTCTTGTTGCCCAGGCTGGAGTGCACTGGCTCGATCTCAGCTCACCGCAACTTCTGCCTCCCTGGTTCAAGCGATTCTCCTGCCTCAGCCTCCCTAGTAGCTGGGATTACAGGCATGCCCAGCTAATTCCGTATTTTTAGTAAAGACGGGTTTTCTCCATGTTGGTCAGGTTAGTCCTGAACTCCCAGCCTCAGGTGATCCACCTGCCTCAGCCTCGCAAAGTGCTAGGATTACAGGCATGAGCCATAGCGCTATGCCGGTCTTGCTTCTTTATCCAGTTTTCAACTCTGTGCCTTCAAATCAGGATATTTAGCCCATTTACATTCAAGGTTAGTATTGATATGCATGGATTTGATATTGTCATAATGTTTTTATTATGCAGACTTGGTTGTGTAGTTGCTTTATAGTTGTCAATGCTCTATGTACTTGTGTGTTATTGTAGTGGCTGGTGAGGATCTTTCCTTTGCATATCTAGCACTTCCTTCAGGACCTCTTGCAAGGCAGGTCTGGTGTTAACAAATTCCCTTACCATTTGCTTGTCTGAAAAGGATCTTATTTTTCTTTCACTTATGAAGCATAGTTTGGCTAGACATGAATTTCTTGGTTGGAATTTATTTTCTTTACAGATGCTAAATATAGGCCCCCAGTCTTTCCTGGCTTGTAGGGTTTCTGCTGAAAATTTAACTCGTAGCCAGGTAAGCTTCTCCATGCAGGTGACTTGCCCCTCCTCTCTAACTGTCTGTAATATTTTTTCCTTTCATTTTTACCTTGGAGAATCTTATGACAATGTGTCCTGGGAATAGTATCTCACAGAAGTTCTCCGCATTTTCTGAATTTGAATGTTGGCATCTCTAGGGAGGTTGGGGAAATTTTCAGAGACAATATCCTGAAATCTGTTTTCTGAGTTGCTTGGTTTTGCTTCCTTTTTCAGGGACACCAATGAGTGGTAGATTTGGTCTCTTTACATAATCCCATATTTCTCAGTGGTTTTGTTCATTCTTCTTCATTGACATTTTTTTATTTTTGTCTGAATTAGCCGATGTTTCTCCTGTCTGTGTCTAGTTGGCCAGCTTGCTCTACAAACTGAAGGTGAATAGAT
>NW_016807916.1:5291-9995 GCF_001698545.2 Rhinopithecus bieti
GGGCCATTGGAATTTAAAGCAGGCAAGAATAAGTTCTTCTCTAGAGCCTTCAGAGAAAGCATGCCTCTGCTGACACCTTGAATTCAGGCTTCCTAGCCTTAAGAATTGTGAAAGAATAAATTTCTTCTGAGTTAAGCCATCAAGGTTTGAAAATTTGTGATGGCAGCCCTAGAAGACTAATGCAGTCCCTTAATTTGGGTCTGTGTGATTCAAGTTATATATTTTTGGCTGAAAAATTACTGAAGTCATATTTTTCTCATTCTTCTTAGTTCATCTTCAGTGCACCGAATTTTGATTTATCCCATTCCTGATAATGTTCCTTCTACTTACTTGATTGAGGTGATATCTGCTAGTTTTCTCCACTGCAAAGTTATTTGTTTGCTTTTGTAATAAACAGGTGTTTTGTGGGGAGATGCATTAATACTGTGGAAATATCCTTTTTGAAAACTTTCTCCACTAGCTTTAAAATTGGAGCTGAAATAATTATTAATATCATGGCAATAAAAAGGTGATTTTCACTTCCAATATTATGTCTACAGTTTCACTAGTTGGTTTTCTACTGTTAAAAATGAGATTTTTCCTCTCTGATTAATTTATTCATTTATTTATTTATGAATATGGGCTCATGAATTTTTATTTATTCAATGGGTTAAATTTATTATTATCATTATTTTTTTTGAGGCTCAAATTACACCTAATTTGGCAGTGAAGCTCCTTCAAACTGGCTCCTATATTCTCTTGACATGCTCTCATCACTATTTGAGTCCTTCTTTGCTTTCTAGCATAACAAAATGTTCCAGGCTCATCTTGTTTTATTAACCCTGTCTCAGTTTTGAAATTAACCATTTTTTCTAATAAGTCCTTCTTTCTGCCAGTGGACAATGACATTTAGAAAGCAAGATCTGGGTGCAAGTATGGTCAATGCTATTAGGTAGCACCGTTCCCAGACAAAGGTAGGAAATATATGTATGTGCAAACACACATGTACCTAAACTTGTATCTTCCTCTACTCCATCTCTTTATATATTGAAAAGATTAGAGCTCATGCCAATAACTTTAATTTCATTATAAAACTACAGTGTTCATTCTAATGTTCTGCCTTTTTGTATCTGTTACTGCCTTTTCTGACAGTGAAAATTATGACCTCTGTTATCTTAAATATACTTACTTGTTTGCTTAATCTGCTCTCTGTATAAGCAATCATCAATCATTGTTTTTAACATTTTATCCCTTGTCCACCCACCACACGTTCCAGCCTGTTTGCCCACTTGAGTACTGATGCCACATGCTGGGCCATTTGGTATCATAATTTGATACCAAATGGCCATAATTTGATCATCAAATTATGATACCAAATGGCCCAGCATGTGGCATCAGTACCCAGTACCATTATGTCCTTATCACCATGCATGGATCACAATACTCTGTCAGATCTCTGCATGGCTCTTCTCTCACTCCCCAAATTGCACAGATGACAGCCTTGTTTGGCCCCACCTAATGGCTTTTAGATTGCTTTATTCAGGAAGAGAGGCAGATGGGTTTTGGCTTTTAAAAACCTGTTCCATTCCTCGTCCGTAACTTCTGTCTCCTAGCTCTAGAATCTATTTATACTGTGCTGGATTGGTTTCCAGGTTGGAAATAAAACTTTTCTACTCAGTACTCAATCTTGATCTGTAAGGACCATTATTTTCTTTTAACATTGTAACTATACAAATATAGCAATTATTATATTTAGCAAATTCACTATTAACGTGTTTTCAAAAGCTGTGTATTTACTTACAAAGGAGTTTCAATATAACCTGCTGAATTTGAGCAAATAATAATTCAGTAAACTAGTCAAGATGATTGAATCAGTATGACCAAAGCCACTGAGTAGCTGCCGGTTTATATAGAAAGTTCTTTGCAACTGTAACCAAATTACCAACTTAAAAGGAGCGCTGTTGGACACACTACCATGCTTCTTTCATATGCCTGACTCTTTGAGAGGTGATGAGTTACTAATTCTATGTACAAAATGCTTTGGGCTACTAATAAAATAAGAAATAAAGCTCAGTACCCATCAAAGGGATAAATGTTTATCGTAAAATCTCTTTTTGATTTCCTAAAAAAGATTAGGAAATCAAAGTTCTACATTCAAGAAAGAGTTGACAGCACAACACATTATTTCCTAACACCCAAGGGAACATCATGAGGTATGGGAGGTATGGGGGCTCTTGGTTTTCCAGGTGTAAGTATTATGTAATTGCTCATGTGATAATAGAGAGTAACAATATGTCTGCTCTGTTTGGATCATTTGTATATGTTATCCTTCTTTGCTTTCTGTCCTTAAGTTTGGCTCTCTCATTATAATACTGAAATAATTAAATCCAATATCCCATTTCCTTTCCTCAAACAAAAACAATTACAATAGCAGCAGCCCCAAATGAATATTAGTATAATTAGAATGTTCAATAGATTGAGGAGAGGTATAAAATTGGCCATTTCATATTTTCTATATACAGATTTTTATAACTCATAAGGCTGAGTGTTACATAAAAAGGACATGGACTTTTGGATCCCAAAATATAAATCTGAATCTTCCACTTAGTATCTGTGGACTTTGAGGAAATTACCTCACATCTCCAGGTCTTGGTTTCCTCATTTCAAAAATATAACAGACAAACACACCTTCTTAGATAGCGTTATTGGTCAATTCAATGACACATCGCATGTAAAGTGTCAAGTGTTGTAGCCTAGTTCCTTCTGCTTAGAACTTGGGGATTACGTATATATCTAGGCCCTTGAAAAAGAGAATAATCCAGAAACAGTTTGGCTGTATTCCCATAGGGAGTTACTAACATTGCAGATTTTAATCTGCAGGGACTGCAGAAAATGAATTGCCATCCAGTTTAATATCAATATACAAATGGTCCAAAAGGAGTGTGGGGAAAATGAAGAACATGGTTGGAATAAAGGGCTAAAGGATAGGCCAAAAGGATTCTAGGCTTCTCTGACTTGTTTTGGTTCTTCATTTTTAGGTGTGAAAAAATGACTGTATTTCCGGGAAGAACTGTCACAGATGGTACAGGAAAAAGATGCCTGGTGTAAAAAAGATAAATCAATGCCCTGGGAGAGAATTAGTAATTTAGGGAACTGGGAAGCACAAATTGAGATAGAAGCTCAGTTGGTTAAACTAAATATACCCAGTAGAAGTTAGACAGAAGGCTGCCTGTGGCATATGCACAGATTATGACTTCAGATGCCCTGAGATTGAGGCCATGATCTCATTCAAAACTCCTGTGTACTCACGAAAAAAACTGTTTAATGCACTTCAAAGTTTTACTCTCATTAATTGAGAAATTGTGCAGAGATGAACCTACAGAAGGTAAACATTTTTATACCTGTGTCAGTGAATGGCTAGGGAATAGCTGAAGTGATTTGGTTTTTATTCAAATTTCAAAACTGAATTATCACTGCTACTTGTAAGTATCCCATAAAATCCTAACAGGCTCCAATAGAAGGATACAGTTCTATGAGACTTACTGCAAAAACACCCAGCATTTCGGGAGGCCGAGGCAGGCGGATCATCTGAGGTCAGGAGTTCGAGACCAACCTCTAGAACCCTGTCTCTACTAATAATACAAAAATGAGCCAGGCATGGAGGTTTGCACCTATAATCCCAGCTACTCAGGAGGCTGAGGCAGGAGACTTGCTTGAACCTGGGAGTCGGAGTTTGCAGTGAGCCAAGATCATACCACTATGCTCGAGCCTGGGTGACAGAACCAGACTCCCCCTCAAAAAAAAAAAAAGAAAAAAGAAAAAAGAAAAAAAAGAAAACCACTCTGCTTTAATGCACTCACAAATTAGTTAGCGCTGCTTCTAGAGGTGTTGCCTAAAAACATGGTCCCAATTCAGTTCTCAAGAGCAGGTTCATGGATCTCATGCAGGAAGGAATTCAGACCAAGTCACAGAGCACAGTGAAAGAAGCAATTTTATTAGAAACTATTCTGATATAAAGTGGGGAGTTCTCAGAAAGTAGGAAGAGGAACACCCCATCTTTTGTTAGTGCCTCTACTCAAAAGAAACTATAAGGATATATAATTAAACTTGGAATGTGTCTACGTGCTCACTAAAGTTAGGGGCTATTGGTGTTATCAATGACCATACTGATGACTATTAATCTTTTAACCTAAGCTTGCTCATTAATTTATCTTTAAGTACAGGAGGTTACATTCTTAGGACATCTGGACACTTGGCAGGCTTGGTGGGAGATGCTCTGTATGTCCACAATTATTCTGTAATTATCAATGGTTGTCAGCTTGGAATGTGGCTATTTATTAAACCAGAGGCCTGGTACTTAGGGGTTCCTCTAACAGAGCTATCTTGTTTACAACCTAATTTACATTCAGGGAACAGTTCAAGTACAAGAGAATTGTTGGTAATTATGTACTGAAATCAGTTTCCGTTTAAGCTCAAATTTCTATCTAAGCTACACTAATAAGATTTAAAGTGAACTTGCTATTATGCAATAATCTGTTAAGTTATATATCATGTATTTTAATATTATAGGAGATTGTTAATGTTTAATATTATAATATTTAATATATTAAAAAGAGGTAGATATTTTTGCGAGGTATATATAAAAATTTAAGTGTATACTTTCTCAAAATATATGTAAACATGAGTGACTATCTTTGAATACCTAATTATATATATGAACATATG
>NW_016807916.1:12831-18495 GCF_001698545.2 Rhinopithecus bieti
TTTTTTTTTTTTTTTTTCCTTTTCTTCACCCTGTCAGGAGTTAACTTTTATGCAAGAGGTTTTGTTTTGTTTTGTTTTGTTTTGTTTTTTTCCTTTGGAAGACGTCTTGTTAGGTCAGGACCCCTATTTATATTTACAAGACACCCATTTATCTCCCTTATTTGAGGAGGCAACAGCCAGTCTGGAAAGGGACACCTGGGGCTTGAAGAGTTTATGCACCCATGAGGCAACTGTTTTGCCCCAAACTCAATTCCAAGATTTGGGTTGAAACCCTAGGAAAGAAAATTGGATCTGATTGATCCAGTGGCAGATGACAACACAAGTTAAAAGGCACAGTGCAGGTGAGCATGACTAATTCCTGCCGATTAAGCCAAGCCTCCCATTTCATGGATAAAGCTCATGCTAGTGTCCATGGTATTAATGAGCTCTAGGGAACTTGAAGACTACTGACAGCAGAGGGAAAAGGCAACACGTGGGTAAGAGTGTATGATCCCACTGCTTAGACCCCCTGTTATCGTGGGTGAAAGCCACTTTGAAACCCATGGCAGCACCCTGTCGAGATCACCAAGACTCAGGGATATAAGGATGGAAGAAGGAAAAAGATGCTTTTCCTTTTCTCCCTCATGTATCATGGGCATTTGCTAGGAAGAAAACGGAACCAGGGATGCCTGGCTCCCCTCTTTCTATATGAGTAGTCAATCCATTTTCAGTCTATACCACTTTCGAATGCATCCTGAACCGCTTTGACTCCTTTGAAAAAAAAAATGCCTTCTTTTTTCCTTTTTCCTTTTCTGTCCTCTCTTTACAGATGAGTAATTTTGTCCCCATGCTACAAGATATTCCCCTTAGATGAATCCTCAAAACTAGGAAAAGTTAATTTACCAAACCTTAAACTAGTTGGCTTAGAATTGAGTTTTGGGGAAGGGAACCCAGAATCCTGACCAGCCAGCAAAAGGGTAAAAGTTTTTACCCTTTTGTGAAAAAAACAAGTCAGACTTTTGGCCTCTCTCTCCCTGTGCAAAACAGTAAAAAAATGATAAGGATCACTGTTTACATCCTCTGTAAAGTTTCCGTTAATGAAGGAGGATTTATGAAGTTGGTCTTAAGCTGCAGTGAATCTGGTTTATTTTGTGCTATAAATTTGTCTTTCTGTGTCATTCTGTCTTTAAGAGGGGTACCTTAGGATCCAACACAGGTTAAGGACCCCATAAGCTTGCTGCTCAAAATGACCCAGCAAGCTGGTCAGCAACAAACTTTGCCACAGTTCAACAAACAAACAAACTGGATGAAGTCTCCATCTTGCTTTATGTCCTGAGGAACTTGACCTTGTAATCACATGGTGGTACTTCTTCTTGGTGTAAGTCTTCCAGGGAACAGGAATTTTGGGGTTCATGGCATAGCTCTCTCTAAAATTATCGAGTAGTTAAAAGCCTTTGCAAGCCCAAAATTACCTACTCTAGACTCCTTCTGGAAAGGGGATGAAGACTGCCCAGTGCTATAGCTCAGTAGCTAGGGCTTTGTTCTTTCACAGTTGGTGGCCCAAGTTCAATTCTCGGCATGGGTAAGGATCCCTTTCTGGTTTGATATCTGTGTGACATTTACAATTTGTCGATTCTCCTCCCCTCCATGAACCATCTTAAATTTTCCTTCCTCTGGGCACCTGGAAGGCTACCTTTGGTAGAGTTCAAAAGCCAGAAATATTGGCCACTTTGCATGTCTAAAGTCAGGTAATAAGTGATTTAAATGGACTTAAAGAGAGTTTGGCTTAATTAAAAGTGGATATTCAAACAGAAAAGGCACCATGGATTCCACTTTGGGGGAAACCTGTTTTCCTCAGGGAACCACAGGAATTGGTTGAAAGCAGATATGTTATTCTCAAAATCTGTTTTTGTCTTTTAGCTATACCCGCTTATTGGGCCCTAGAAACTGCATGTTTTCCTAGCCTTGCTCTTAAAGGGTTCCACGTGGATGCCAATAATCCAATTAGGAGATCGGCAAACACAAAATCTTGTAACTACTGGATCTTATTCTGTCTGTCTGTGTAGTTACATATGTGTTGTGTGTTATGTCTATAAAAAAGAGCTCTAATCAATTGGCTTAAAGAAAATGAAGCACTTAGATCAACTATTTTCTGAAGGAAAGGTGAAAGCTGTAATACCTTTTAGTTCACGTAAGTTTAATCTTTGAGAAATAAAAACAGTCTTAAAGATTATCGGTAAAATGCAAATGTCAGTAAAATAAAAAATGTGGTCTAACTTATGCAGGTCAGATACTAAGTTTGCTAAGGGTTTTATGGTTGCAAACTGCTTCTTTGGCATTGATAACTGTTTGACTTGCCAGCTGTACAACTTGGTAAGACCTGGAGACATATGGAATTAACCACACCCTTAACTAGGCTGATAGGATTCAAACTTTATTGGTACCGAGCGCATAATTAAAACAACTTACCAGATTTTTCATTAAAGTTAAAAATTGTTCGGTGGCTCAAGCCTGTAATCCCAGCACTTTGGGAGGCCGAGGCGGGCGGATCACAAGGTCAGGAGATCGAGACCATCCTGGCTAACACGGTGAAACCCCGTCTCTACTAAAAAATACAAAAAACTAGCCGGGCGAGGTGGCGGGCGCCTGTAGTCCCAGCTACTCGGGAGGCTGAGGCAGGAGAATGGCATGAACCCGGGAGGCGGAGCTTGCAGTGAGCTGAGATCTGGCCACTGCACTCCAGCTTGGGCGACAGAGTGAGACTCCGTCTCAAAAAAAAAAAAAAAAAAAGTAAAGTTAAAAATTGTTGAGTGTTAACATTATAATATGTAACTGAGACCACTGAAAATGGATTTACACGGAAGGTGTGTAAGGACAGTAAAATGTGTTCTTTTTTTTTAGGAAAAAAATATAAGAAGGTATAGAAATGTAAAATTTTGCCTAGGGTTAAAGGCTTGTTTTGAATTAGATGAGATAAAACTGAAGGTTTAAACAAGTTGTGGAAGGATTGTAAAAACTAATCTTGGAAAAGAAATTCTGTGTGTGAACATATTAGCTAAATTCAAAAGGGTATTATATTATTTTTCTGTAAATTGTGCATTGAAATAAAAGCACAACAAGGTTCCCTTAAGGCACTAAGGGAAAATTAGCAAAATTTGTAAAGGTTGTAAAATGCTTATAAGAATCTTACCTCATAGCCAAACTGGTTAAGATTGGATAGAATTGTCTATAATGTTTTATTTTAAAAATTGGGGTTGACGTTAATAGTAAACTAATGTAAGGCTAAAATTTGGCTTTCTCTCCCTTGTACAAGATTTTCATGCAATAGTAAATAATAATGAAAAAATTCCATTTGCCTTGCAGATAAACTGCCAAGACAAAGAAAGAGAAGAAAGGAGACAAATTGTTTGTAAAGCTGTTTTCCCTCTTAATGAGTAAAGGGTTTTGCCTTGTTTTACAATTTTTGAGTCATCCTTTTGGGGAAATAACTAATTCATGGTAATCTGGAATTCGATTTCATGACATTAAGTGTTTTAAAACTATAACATTTAATAGGCTTCTCAAAATCAAATTTTAGCTTCAGAGTTGTCTTTCCTGACCCCTGGCTTTTGGACGCTACAGAGGGCTCCTGGAGCATCCAAAAGAGAGGTAAACAGAATTATTTGACATGTTTAGTTATGTGAGATTACCAAAGTGATGTTTAGTCTTCTTCAGTTTATATTTTAGTGAATAATATTAATATATGTTCCAAAATTATATGGGATTTCTAAATTTCTAATGTCTGAGTATATGCTGCTATCAATCATAATTAAGGTTAAGTTATTGTAACCCACAGTGATAACCAAACTTCTTGTCAATTGTGTTTTTAATTGTAGCTACCCTGAACATTGTGTTATTCACAGACAATTGTCTCATTTTGATCCTCTTCAAAAGATGATTTATAATTAGCTATAAGACTTTGACAGGTGCTCTCAAATTCAGGTTTCTGGTAACTTTGGAGATTATGACATTGGAATAAGGAAAAACATACAGGATTCATGAATAGTTGAAATGTTCAGAAATATCAAACAGAACAAGTGTTAACAGAATGGACCAGGTGTGGTGGTTCACTCTAGCAATCCCAGGATTTTGCGAGGCTGAGGCGGGAGGATCACTTGAGGCCAGGATTTCGAGACCAGCCTGACCAACATGCAGAAACCCTGTCTCTACTAAAAATACAAACATTAGTTGGGCATGTTGGCATGCACCTGTAATTCAGCTACTATGAAGGCTGAGGAAGGAGAATAACTTGAACTGGAGAGGTGGAGGTTACAGTGAGCTGAGATCATGCCACATTTGTCATTAAATTCTAGACTCGGTTGTTTCTAAGTTTTTTGCCCACATTTTGAACTACCGCTGCTTATTTTCATAGATCAACCAGTGATCTCTAGCTGCAGCTCAGAAGAAACAGAAGGGCTGCATAATGTCAAACTCTGGATTAATATTCTAGTTCTGGGCAATTATCCTACAAACCCAGCAAGGTGATAGGAGTAAATAGGCTGTCCATAACCCGGAGGTTTCTTTATACGGGAAAATAAGAACAAGCGTGCCAAAATAAGAACAAACAAAGCCAAGTCCCACGCACCCAAATCTTGGCAGGCATAACTATAGCCACCAGCTATCTGGGCATGCCATCAGTCTTGGGATTTTTGAGCTGTCCTTACCCACCCCTTTTTTTTTCGTTTTGATACATGTATTCTAATAACCCGGGTTGTCTCTTCTCACCTTCAGGCCATCAAACTCTAAATGGTCATGCAAACAATGCCTCAAATGATGGCCCTTTTTACTGGGGACCCTTAAATAGACCTCTGAGGGAGATCTAACTGCCATCTTCCCAAAACAGCGCCCCCTGTCAGCAGGAAGTAGTTAAGATCAGTCTTCATCCCTATTCTAACACAGTTAGATGTATCCCTTTAGAAGCGTGAATGATAGAGGGAGGAAGCTGACAAATGCCTAGCAGATAGGGTAGGGCCCCCAAAGAACCTCCAACCTGCCCAAATCATTGCACACAGGGGGGTTGCCTAAATATGCCCACAGTCAAAAATTCCATCCCTTAACACATGCACAGTAATGGAAATAAATCAATGTGGAGTGGCTCAGACTAAGGGTTGGCATGCTCCGTGAGAGAATAAGGTCAAACCCCCAGGAATTTGTACCTTTTGTAGGCGAGGAACCTTACCTTTGCAACTCATGTGTGGTGGCCTGGTATTCACATTTGTGAGGTAGAGTCCTGTGTACCAGACACCTCTCTTTACTGAGTGCTTTCCTTTCATTTAATAAATTCTGCCCTCCCCACCTTTTTGTCCGTGTGCCTACTTCTTCCTGGTCATGAGACAAGATCCCAGATTAAGGTTAGCTAAGGAGCAGAAAATCCTACATCAGTATATACTGTACAGTGATTTTCAGTCATCAGCATGCATCAGAACCCCCTGTGTCCCATCCTCAGAGACTGAGTGACGGGGCCCAAGAATTTGCATTTCTAACATTTTCCTAGGTGGTGCTGATGTTGCTGGTCTATGAACAACATTTTGGCAACCACTCATCTATGACACTGATTTCCAAATTTAAACACTAAACCTGTTTACATCAGAATAATTCAACAGCTGAGAAAAAATAAATTTCTTGTTTCCAGACCTAAAAGAAACT
>NW_016807916.1:18953-48485 GCF_001698545.2 Rhinopithecus bieti
CTGCTAATAAATGTGCTATTATATTTGAATTTTAAGAACCATTTAGAAAAAGAATTAATTAATGATATGGGGAGAAAAAAACACGTTTATCATTTTTAAAAAGTGAGAAATGGCTCCCCTCAGATTAGGGGCACAGTCATAAATGACTTGTGCTTGATGTTTACAAAATAACACTTTTTGTTGCTTTGTTTTCCCTCTATCATTTTCTCTCTCTCTCTTACTCACCATAACACACACACACACACACACACACACACACATGTGATTTAATTACAATGCTAGAAAGATAAACTAAGACCATCCATTGAATTACCTCAGGTAGTTCAAACTGATCTAATACTCAAACAAGTCTAATAATCAATTCTAGCTATAAAATCACTATTAAAATAAATTGGAGCTGATAATAGTAATGAATTCAGGCTCTATCTGGGTGGTACACTTTATGAGAGTGATCTATAAAAAATATTTACCTTTTAGTTTAATTTTTAAGCCCAGTTGTCTTAATAAGCCTTATATTTGCATTAAACATAGCTACACACTTTAAAAATAATCTCATGAAATAAAGCCATTATATAAGTAAAACAGTAAAATTACACTCAATTATTTATTTGTAAGTGTTTAACAATCAGTTTCTGGAAAAGGAGCATATGTATGTCATATATATATATAATTTTACTAACATAAAAGATACATAGCACACAATGCAAAGTAATAAAGGAAAAAAAACTATTGTAAATTCATATCGCCAATTGATTATTACAGAATGTTTTTGAAATTTTTGTTGAACTCTTGTTGCCATATCCTACTTTGGTATACTTGACAAATGAGTGTACTTTTGCCATGAATGTTGGTTGACATTACTGTTTAGGTTAATGAGTGAGACAACAATGAAACAATAAAGGTGTATGTTGGAACTTCACTCATTCATCAGTGACACGAACAGTTTTATCACAGAATTGGATAATGGTTTATTTAAAGGGGAAAAGCTTTCCTTTTGTCCTCTAAAGGTTTATTGAATATTAACTGATAATAAGCAGATTAACAGAAGAAAAAGGTATGCAAATTTATTTAATATGCATAAACATAGGATAATTTCACAAAAAAATGATTACCCAATAATCCAATGATGCCCAAATGCTTATACACAATGCTACATAGGGGAAAGGGAGATGGGGAAAAGGAGAATTGTTTGAACCTGGCAGGTGGAAGTTGCAGTGAGCCGAGATCGCACCAGGGCACTCCAACCTGGGATGACAGAGTGAGAGTTTGTCAAAAAAAACAAAACAAAACCGAAATGGGTAGTTGTGGAGACAATAGAGTTAGTAGCTGAGTGGCCCAATTAAGCCAGTCTCTCATTCCTAAGCATAGGTGAGTCCAATTAAATCAGTGTGTCTCATTTTAGAAGATAGCATTGCAGATGGTCTCTGAAAGCTAGGCCACTACATGGTCTAGGCAAACAGATTTTAATAAGAGACATTTCTATGGAAATGAATGTAAAACAAAGAGTAATATTTGGAGTAGTCTATTAAGTAGTTTCTGTGTCTAGTAGTTGAGAAAATGTCTAGATTTTGCATTTGAGGTTCATTTTCAGTTGGAACAGAGCAGGCAGTGTCTATCTGAAAGTTTTTTTAGTTTGCAGTTTACATGTTATTAAGTTTGTCCAAATATAAGCTGTTGTGGTGATTTTTCTTCAAATCCAAGTTGTGTTGCTTTGGCTTGTAGGGCCTCAGGATAAAGGCAGCTTTAGTTTCTAGTGATTCCAAATAAGAAGAATAGGCAAATAGGGCCGGGCGTGGTGGCTCATGCTTCTAATCCCAGCACTTTGGGAGGTCGAGGTGGGCAGATCACAAGGTCAGGAGTTTGAGACCAGTCTGGCCAATATGATGAAACCCTGTCTCTACTAAAAATATAAAAATTAGCTGGGCGTGGTAGTGGGCACCTGTAGTCCCAACGACTCGGGACGCTGAGGCAGGAGAATTGCTTGAACCCGGGAGGCAGAGGTTGCAGTGAGCAGAGATAATGCCACTGCACTCCAGTCTGGGTGACAGAGAGAGACTCCATCTCAAAAAANAAAGCCAACTGGTCGTATATGAAATATAACATTCTAGTCAAAGCCTTGGTAGTACCACCAGTGTCCCCAATTGTCCTGTTATAAAGAGAAGATGTTTTTGAACTTATGAAAATTACTATATTGTCATAAAATAAGAGTATTTGTAGTTTTCAAATTCTGAAAGAATTAGGACAAAAGTAAATAATTCGGTTCTACTCACAAAAGTATGCTTTGTCAATTTGCTACAAGCTATACATAGTTTAAAAAATGTTTCCCTCCATTTGAAAAGCAAACCATTAAAAAAATCAGCAATATTTTCAACAAAACATTATGAAAAAATATAGTTTTTTTAAATCAATTGAATGTATTGTAATTAATTCTTATTCTGCTTAGTGCTGGGTTAGCAATTTTATGGGTCCAGTGTTTGTTTCTTTTTTATTATAATTCTTGAAATTTAGTCAAATCCTATAAATTCAAACATGTTAGAAACCTGTGCTTATGAGAATATTAAAATTATTTTTCTACAATATCTTCTAGAAAACACAATACTTTACAATTTGTAACAAGTTTTAAGAAAAATGCATCAGAATAAAGCAATTTACTATACATAAGACTTAAAATGGGCATTCTTAAAAGCCTGATGAGAAATCATTATAACAATAATATAATCAACAAGGAAATTTGGTTATTTTTATAGCACACAACAAATTTACATCAGAGTTATGACTGATAATGTATACCAAGTACATTAGCCAAGATTCTCCAAAGGGACAGAACCAGTATGATATATGTATATATATCAAAGGGAGTGTATTTGGGAGAACAGGCTAGCATGATTACAAGACAAAGACTGGCTTTCTACAAGCTAGGGAAAGAGAGAAGCAAGTCAGTAGCATGGCTCTGTCCAACTCTGAAAGCCTTAAAACCAGGGAAGACGACACTGCAGCCCTCGGTTTGATGCCAAAGGCCCAAGTGGAAAACCACTGATGAAAGTCTCAGAGTTCAGAGCCTAAGAACCTGGAGTCTGATGTTTAAGAGCAGGAGCAGAGGAAGCAAGTGTCTGGCCTGAAAAGAGACTGAGAGTGAGAGGACTCAGCAAGCTACTTAACCCCTTTTTTTCCACCTGATTTAGCAATGCTGGAAGCTGATTGGATAGTGCCCATCCATATTGAGAGTGGTCATCTTCTCTCATTCTACTGACTCAAATATCAATCTCCTCTAAACACACCTTCAGACAAACCAAGAAACAATAATTTACCAGATATCTAGTCATCTCCTAATGCAGTCAAGCTGACACTCAATATTAGCCATTACACAAAGACTTACCAGATTTCTAGGAATCTCATGCATTTCAGATCAAATATTAATGACAAATTTATACAAAAATATGACTCAGAGTTAAACATCAGTTCTTATTTGATAATACTTCCCATATAATTTTAACATATTAAACAAGCCTAATTAATTTAATATGACTCACTTTTCTTTCCATGGGCCCTTCTAGATTGTCCAAAAGTTAGCTTGTGGTCAAATAGACTACATTTAGAATTTGGAATTTGATTTTAGGAAGACTGTCAAATATATCAAAGGTTTAAAACACTTGATCAAAAGAGGATCACAGGTCACTGTAAAATAATAGTCATCCATTTAAACAAAGTGATAACTATAAGTTTTTAAAAGCAAGTAAAGAAAGCCACATAGGAAAAGCAAAACCTTAACTGTTAATATTTAATTTTGATAACATAAAATATCACTCTCTCTTTTGCAGTTTAATCAAAATGTGAATATTTTACCATCTTTTATTAATACTATATTAAAATTTAGTTTAAAAGACCAAATTTTAGTTTTGTATCGGTTGCATTAAGGCTCATTTTTTAAATTTTATTTTATATATTTTTTATGTTTGTTTTTATTTCAATAGGTCTTTTGGGAACAGTTGGTGTTTGGTAACATTAATAAGTTGTTTAGAGGTCATTTCTGAGATTTTGATACACACATCACCCAAGCGGTGTACACTGTACCAGTGTGTCGTCTTTTATCCCTAACCCTCTCCCACCCTTCACTCCGAATCCCCAAAGTCCGTTGTATCATTCGTGTGCCCTTCCTTCCTCATACCTTAGCTTCAACTTATAAGTGAGAGCCCACAATGTTTGGTTTTCTGTTCCTGGGTTACTTCACTTAGAATAATGGTCTCCAACTCCATCCAGGTTGATGTGAATGCCATTATTTCATTCTTTTAAGGGCTGGGTAGTATTCCATGCTATTTATATATCACATTTTCTTTATCCACTTGTTGATTGATGGGCATTTAGCCTGGTTCCATATTTTTGCAGCTGTGAATTGTGCTGCTATAAACATGCATGTGCAAGTGCCTTTTTCATTTAATGACTTATTTCTCTCTTGGTAGATACTCATTAGTTGTATTGCTGGATCAAATGGTAGATCCACTTTTAGTTCTTTAAAGAATCTCCATAATGCTTTCTATAGTGGTTGTACCAGTTTACATTCCCACCAGCAGTGTAAAATTTTTCTCTTTTCATCACATCCAAACCAACATCTATTATTATTATTATTATTTTAATTATGGCCATTCTTGCAGGAGTAAGGTGGTATCAGATTGTGGTTTTGACTTGCATTTCCCTGATAGTGATGTTGAGCATTTTTCCATATGTTTGTTGGCCATTTGTACATCTTCTTTTGATAATTGTCTCCTCATGTTTCCCACCACTTTTTGATATAATTATTTGTTTTGTTCTTGATGATTTGAGTTCCTTGTACCTTCTGGATATTAGCCCTTTAATAGATGCATAGTTTGCAAAAATATTTTTCTCCCCTTTGTGGGCTGTCTGTTTACTCTGCTGATCATTTCTTTTGCTGTGCAGAAGTTTTTTAATTTAATTAAGTCCCATCTATGTATCTGTGTCTTTGTTGCATTTTGTTGCATTTGCTTTTCTATTTCTTGGTCATGAAATCTTTGCCTAATCTTTGCTAAGCCAAGAAGGATTTTTCTGATTTTATCATCTTCTAGAATATTTATGATTTCAGGTCTTAAGTTTAAGTCTGTGATCCATCTTGAGTTGAGTTTTCAATAAGGTGAGAGATGAGGATCCAGTTTTCTTCTTCTACATGTGGCTTGCCAATTATCCCTGCACCATTTGTTGAATAGGGTGGCCATTCTTCACTTTATGTTTTTATTTACTTTGTTAAAGTTCATTTGGCTCTAAGAATTTGGCTTTATATTTTGGTTCTCTATTGTTTTGCATTAATCTATATGTGTATTTTTATACCAATACCATGCTGTTTTGGTGACCACAGCCTTAATAGTATAGTTTGAAGTTGGGGAAATGTGATGCCTCCAGATTTCTTCTTTTTGTTTAGTCTCACTTTGGCTATGCAGGCTGTTTTTTGGTTCCATATGAATTTCAGCACCGTCTTTTCTAGTTCTGTGAAGAATCATAATGGTGTTTTGATGACTAATTCAATGAGAATTGAATTAGTAGATTCCTTTTGGCAGTATGGTCATTTTCACAATGTTGATTCTACCAAGCCATGAGCATGGGATATGTTTACACTTGATTGTGTCATCTGTGATTTCTTTCAGCAGTGTTTTGTAGTTTTCCTTGTAGAGGTCTTTCACCACTTTGGTTAGGTATATTCCTAAGTATGTTATTTATTTATTTATTCATATTTTACAGTTATTGTAAAAGGGGTTGAGTTCTTGACTTGATTCTCAGCTTGGTCACTGTTGGTGTATAGCAGTGCTACTAATTCGTGTACATTGATTTTGTAACTTCAAACTTTACTGAATTTATTCACCAGATCTAGAAGTTTTTTGGACGAGTCTTTACTGTTTTCTAGGTATACAATCATATCATCAGTGAACAGCAACAATTTTACTTCCTCTTTACCGATTTGGATGCCCTTTATTTATTTATTTATTTTTGATGATTGCTCTGGCTAGGATTTCCAGTACTACGTTGAAAAGAAGTGGTGAGAACGGACGTACTTGTCTTGTTCCAGTTTTCATGGGGAGTGCTTTCAACATTTCCCCATTCGGTATGATGTTGGCTGTGGGTTTGTCATCTTTGGCTTTTATTACCTTAAGTTACGTTCCTTCTATGCCAATTTTTCTGAGGATTTTAATCATAAAGTGATGCTAGATTTTGTCTAGTGCTTTTTCTGCATATATTGAGATGATTACGTGATTTTTGTTTTTAATTATGTTTATGTGGTGTACCACATTTATTGACTTATGTATGTTAAGCCACCCCTGCATTCCTGGTATAAAATCACTTAATCGTGGTTGGTTATTTTTTGATCTGCTGTTAGATTTGGTTAGCTAGAATTTTGTTGAAGATTTTTACATCTATGTTCACCAGGGATATGGGTCTGTAGTTTTCTTTTTTGTTATGTTATTTCCTGGTATTGGTATTTGGGTGATGCTGGTTTTATAAAATGATTTAGGCAGGATTTTCCACTCTATCTTTTTGAATAGTTTCAATAGGATTGGTACCAATTCTTCTTTGAATGTCTGATAGAATTCAGTTGTGAATCCATCTAGTCCTGGACATTTTTTTGCTAATTTCTGTGTTACCATTTCAATCTCATTGTTTGTTATTGATCTGTTATAAGTTCCTATTTCTTCCTGGTTTAATCTACAAGGGTTCCATGTTTTCAGAAAATTATGCATTTCCTCTAGGTTTTCTTGTTTGTGTGCATAAAGGTGTTCGTAGTAGCCTTGAATGATCTTTTATATTTCTGTGGTATCAGTCGTTATGTCTCCTGTTTTGTTTCTAATTGACTTTATTTGGATCTTCTCTCTTCTTTTTATAGTTAATGTCACTAATGGTCTACCAAGTTTGCTTATCTTTTGAAGAACCATCTTTTATTTCATTTATCTTTTGTGTTTTTGTGTTTCAATTTCATTAGTTCTGCTCTGATCTTTGTTATTTCTGTTATTCTGTTGGGCTTGGGTTTGATTTGTTCCTGTTCCTCTAATTCCTTGAGGTGTGACTATAGATTATCTATTTGAGCTCTTTCAGACTTTTTGATGGAGGCATTGAATGCTATGAATTTTCTTCTTAGCACCACTTTTGCTGTATCCCAGAGGTTTTGATAAGTTGTTTCACTATTGTAATTCAGTTCAAAGTTTGTTTTTTTTTTTCTTTAATTTTCATCTCGATTTTATTGTTGACCCAACAATCACTCAGGAACAGATCATTTAATTTGTATCTGTTTGCATAGTTTTGAGGGTTTCTTTTGGAGTTTATTTCTAATTTTATTCCATTATGGTCTGAAAGAGTACTTGATAAAATTTCTATTTTCTTAAATTTATTGAGACTTGTTTTGTGTCCTATCATAAAGTATATCTTGGAGAACGTTTTATGTGCTGATGAATAGAATGTATATTCTGCAGTTGTTGAGTAGAATTTTGTATAAATATCTGTTAAGTCCACTTGTTCTAGAGTATAGTTTAAGCCCATTGTTTCTTTATTGACTTTCTGTCTTGATGACTTGTCTAGTGCTGTCAGAGGAGTATTGTAGTCCCCCACTACTATTGTGTGACCATCTATGTAATTTCTTAGGTTTAATAGTAATAGTTTTATAAATTTAGAAGCTCTAGTTTTAGGTGCATGTATATTTAGGATTGTGATATTTTCCTGTTGGACTAGTCCTTTATATCATTATATAAGGTCTCTCTTTGTTTCTTTTTAACTGTTTTTGCTTTAAAGTCTGTTTTGTCTGACATAACAACAGCTACTGCTGCTAGCTCTCGGTTTCATTTTGCATAAAATATCTTTTACCATGCCTTTACCTTAAGTTTATGTGAGTCTTTATGTGTTAGGTGAATCCCTTGAAGAAAACAGATATTTGGTTGTTGAAGTCTTATCCATTCAGCCATTATGTATCCTTTAATTGGAACATTTAGTCCATTTACATTAAATGTTAGTATTGAGATGTGAGGAGTTATTCTATTCATCATACTTGTTTTTGCTTGAATGCCTTGTGTTTTTTTTGTTTGTTTGTTTTTTCACTGTGTTATCCTTTTATAGGTCATGTGAGATTTAGGCTTTAAGCAGGTTCATTTTGGTGTATGTTGAAGATTTGTTTCAAAATTTAGAGCTCCTTTTAGCAGTTTTCATAGTGCTGACTTGGTAGTGATGAATTCTCTCAGCATTTGTTTGTCTGAAAAAGACTATCTTTTCTTCATTTATTAAGCTTAGTCTTGCTGGATACAAAACTCTTGGCCGATAATGGTTTTGTTTAAGGAGGCTAAAGATAGAACCCCAATCCCTTCTAGCCTGTAGGTTTTCTGCTGAGAAATCTGCTGTTTACCTGATAGGTTTTTCTTTATAGGTTACCTGATGCTTTTGCCTCACAGCTCTTCAGATTCTTTCCTTCATCTCAATTTATATAATCTGATGACTGTGTGCCTAGGTGATGATCTTTTTGTGATGAATTTCTCAGGTGTTCTTTAAGTTTCCTCTATTTGAATGATTAGATCTCTAGCAAGATCAGGGAAGTTTTCCTCACGTAGTTTTCCGAAACTTTTAGATTTATCTTGTTTCTTGGGAACTCCAATTATTCTTATGTTTGGTCATTTAACATAATCCCAAAATGCTTGAAAACTTTGATCATTTTTTATTCTATTTTTTTCTCTTCATCAGATTGGGTTAATTTGAAAGCCTTGTCTTTGAGTTATGAAGTTCTTTTTTCTGCTTGTTTGATTCTACTGTTGAAACTTTCCAGTGCATTTTGCTGTTCTCTAAGTGTGTCTTTCATTTCCAGAAGTTTTTACTATTTTTTATTTGTGCTATCTATTTCTCTGGGGATTTTTTCTTCCAAATCCTGTATTGTTTTCTTAATTTCTTCAAGCTGATTTTTACCTTTCTCTGGTGCCTCCTTGAGTAGCTTAATAATTGATCTCCTAAATTATTTTTTTTCTGGAAATTCAGAGATTCCTTCTTGGTTTGGATCCATTGCTGGTGAGCTAGTGTGTACTTTTGGGGGTGCTGACAAATTTTGCTTTGTCATATTACCAGAATTGTTTTTCTGTTTCTTTCTCATTTGGATAGACTATGTCAGAGGAAAGATCTGGGGTTCAAGGGCTGCTGGTAAGCTTATTTTGTCCCACGGGGTGGGTGTGATCCTTTGATGTGGTACACTCACCCTTCTCCTAAGGATGGGACTTCCTGAGAGCTGGACTGCAGTGATTGTTATTGCTCTTTTGGGTCTAGCCACCCAGCAGAGCTACTGGACTCTGGACTGGTACAGGGGAGTGTCTGCAAAGAGTCCTATGGTATGATCTGTCTTTTAGTCTCTCAGGTATGCATACCACCACCTGATCCAGCAGAGGTAGCAGGAGACTGAAGTGGACTCTGTGAGTGCCCTTGGATGTAGTTTTGTTTAGTGTGCTGATTTTCCCCAGTGCTGATTGTGCTAGCAGTGAAATTGTCATGTGGACAGACTCAAGATAGCTGGTTAGCCAGAATGTTCCCTGCAGTGGAATTAGCTGTTGTCTTCTCCTTTCTTGAAGCAGGGATGTTCTTCAATGAGTTGCTGTAATGGGTTGAGTTGGTTGACCTTCAGCCAGGAGGTGACACTTTCAAGAGAGCATTAGCTGCAGTAGTATAGGAGGCATACAAGCTTGCTCTAAGGTTTCCTGGATAGATATTTGCGTTTCTCAGGTGATGGGTGGGGCCATAGAGCTCCCAAGTGATTATGTCTTTTGTCTTCAGCTACCAGGGCTAGTAGAGAAAGAACATCAGTGGGGATAGCGTAAGGCATGTCTGAGCCCTACTCTCCTTGGGTGGGGCTTGCTTTGCCCCAGTGTTTTGTCTTTATTATAGAGTTTGCAGCAGCAAGCTACTTCTTTCATTGGGTCTGTAAATTCTTTCAGTTTTCTTGATATTTTCCTGCGGTAGTGCTTGGAGCAAAAGTTCACAAAGTGAGGCTCCACACACTGTTCTGTCCATCCGAGTGGGAGCTACAAGTTAGTCCTGCCTCCTATCTGTCATTGATTGAGGCTTATTTTTTAAAATCCTTACAATGCATTTATTAATTTTAGTTAGTTTGAACACACATAAAATTATTTTGTAAGTTTCTTATTTTATAAACCTTTACAACATTTGTATTTATTTTGGTTTATCTATATAATTTTAATTTAAACATTTTATTTTTACAGGGGGGAGGATAAGCATTAGGAGATATACTCTAATATAAATGACGAGTTAATGGGATACAGCACACCAACATGGCACATGTATACATATGTAACAAACCTGCCGTTTGTGCACATGTCGCTAGAAACTTAAAGTAATTGACAATAATTTTTTTAAAATTAAAAAATTTAAAAATTTTTGAAACAACTTTAAATACCAGGTAACAGACCAAAATTACATTTTTCTTTAACAAAAACCACATCAGTATGCCTTTATCTACCTTGTCCAAACAGACATATCTTACATTTTTGTAAATTTTGTATATCTATAACTTTTTTTTTTTGGGGGGTTTTAGTTTAGTTTCTAATTACATAATTACATAAAATAGCAATTTGAATGTTTAACTTATAGCTATCCTAGTTATTATTTGGGACATAATTATCTTGTTAGAAATGATTAGATTAAGATAAATACCTATCACTTAATTTAATTTAGAAATACTTTAAAGGTATAGTTGTCAAAGAAACTTGAAAAGTCTTTGTAAGTAAAGAAATGTTAAATATGAATTCTAAGTTTCTCTTCAAAAAATTAATATGTCAGTACATTCAGTTCTTTGCCTTGTACGTTTAACTTCCTCGTAAAGCAACCTTTTTCCATTACCTACTCCACCCTGACTCATTCCAATTACCTACTCCACCCTGACTCATTCCAATCACCTGCTCCACCCTGACTTATCCCAGTTACCTGCTACCTGCTCCACCCTGACTCATTATTCTGCACCCTGCATAACCATTTTTTTCCTGCCAAGGCACTCACCCCTTCACTCTCTTTATGCCAATCGGAATTAGTTTAGCCTGTGTGGTCTAACCCTAGCCAATAGCAGAATGACACAGCAGCAGGGGCCACGTGGGTCAGGGATAAGAACACCTTTCCCTCCCTTGTCCAGGTGTGCGCTCACCATTGCTCCATCTGTGAGGGTGCACCCTTCTATAGAAGTACCTTGCCTTGCTGAGAATTGAAAAGAAAATTTTATATTCAAGCGCTATTTCTTTTGCAGCACCAAAACTTTATATATAACCGAACTAATGGTTTTTAGATGGCTCACTAGAAACGGTGGCGTTCAGAGACTCCCATCAAAACGAACGGTAGTAAGCATGTGAATCTTTCACCAGCAACCAAGGTATCCAGGTTCTCTCATCAGAACTGACTAGGAGGCTGGCATGATCCACGGAGAGCAAGCAAGAGCAACGTGGTGCTGCAGCCCACCTGAGAGCCACATGGGGCAAGAGAGCCCCCACCACCCCAGCCAAGGGAGGCCGTGAGTGAGCATGCTACCCAGCCAGGGAAACAGTGCTTTTTCCATGAAACTGTGCAACCCACAGATTAGGAGATCCCACTCGTGAACCCATGCCACAGGGGACTAACGTCCCAACCCCAGAGCCCTGAAGATTCTCAACAGCCTCTCAGCAGGAATCTGCTTAAGCCTAGCAAACTCCCGGGTGGAGGGGTGACCAACACCACAGCTGCAGCTGCCTGCAGTCTAAGCCATTTGAGCTCCTCAGGGGACGGGAAGTACTCAGCGCTGGCACTCTCACAACGGCCTAACACACTAGGCTCCCGGGGCAAAGGAAGGGCTGCATCCATCTCTATAGCTCCAGACCATGCTTTTCCCCTGCTGGAGCCAGGGAAGCTGGATGGCTTGATCAAAAGACCTGTCCCCCACAGCCCAACACACTGGCTGTGGCAGATTGCAGCCATAGTGCCTCTTCAGGCCTGACTGACTCATCCTTCCTCACTGGGAACTCCAATAACTCTAGTCAGAGGCACAGGGACAGAACCTGGATCTCCCTGGGCCTGAGGCTCTAGGGAGAGGGGTGGCCACAGTCTCTGCCGACCAGCAGACATAGCCTTTTCTCTTGGTAGTTCCGAGCAACCCAGGCAGCCCTGACGAGTGGGTTTTTCCCCAGTGAAGCACACCTCCTCCACCAAGGGACAGACAAAGTGCTTCATTAAATGGGTCCTGTTCCCCATGCCACCCAACTGGGGGAGACCCTCCAACAGGGGTTGTAAGACATCCTATACAGGAGCCTACTGGCATCAGGTTGGTGCCCCTCAAGGTCAGATATCCCAGAAGAAGGAGCAGGCACCTATCACTGCTGTTCTTTAGCCTCCTTAAGTGACATTTCCAAGCGTGGGAGTTAACCAGGTAAATAGGCTCTGAAGTGAACCCACAGAAAACTGTAGCAATCCTATAGAACAGGGATCTGAGCATTGAAAGAAAAACAAACAAACAGAAAGCAACAACAACAGCATCAACAACAAAAGGCTCCAAAAAAACCCTATCCAAGGGTCAACAACCACAAAGATTGAAATTAGACAAACTTACAAAGATGAGAAAGAATCAACAGCAATTAAAAAAAAAAAAAAGCCAGAAACCCAAAAGGCCAGAGTGCTTCTACTTCTCCAAATGATCGCAACATCTCTCCAGCAAGGGTGCAGAACTGGACGGAGGATGAGATGGTTGAAGTGACAGAAGGAGGTTTCAGAAGATGAGTAATAAAAAACTACGCTGAGCTAAAGGAGCATGTTTTATCCCAAAGCAAAAAAGTTAAGAACCTTGATAAAAGGTTAGAGGAACTGCTAACTAGAATAACTAGTTTAGAGAGGAGCATAAATGACCTGATGGAGCTGAAAATACAGCACGAGAACTTCATGAAACATACACAAGTATCAGTAGCCAAATTGATCAAGTGGAGGAAAGGATATCAGAGACTGAAGATCAACTTAATGAAACAAAGTGTGAAGACAAGATTAAAGAAAAAAGAATAAAAAGGAATGAACAAAACCTACAAAAAATAAGGGACTATGTGAAAANGGTGTGCAAAATAACCAGATAGCATCATGATGACGGGATCGAATTCACACATAACAATACTAACCTTAAATGTAAATGGGCTAAATGTCCCAGTTAAAAGACACAGACTGGAAAATTGGATAAAGAGTCAAGGCCCATCGGTGTGTTGTATTCAGGGATCCATCTCACATGGAAAGACACACATAGGCTCAAACAAAGGAATGGAGGAAAATTTACCAAGCAAACAAAAAGCAGAAAAAAAGCAGGGGCTGCAGTCTTAGTCTCTGATAAAACCAATTTTAAATCAACAAAGATCAAAAAAAGACAAAAAGGGCACTACATAATGGTAAAGGGAACAATCCAACAAAAAGAGCTAACTATTATGAATATATATGCACCGAATACAGGAGCACCCAGATTCATAAAACAAGTTCTTAGAGACCACAAAGAGACTTAGACTCCTACACGATAATAATGGGAGACTTTAACACCAAACTGTCAATATTAGATCAATGAGACTGAAAATAAACAAGGATATTCAGGACTTGAGCTCAGCTCTGGATCAAGGGTACCTAGTAGATGTCTACAGAACTCTCTACCCCAAATCAACAGAATATACATTCTTCTCAATGCCATGTGGCACTTTTTCTAAAATTGAGCACATAATTGGAAGTAAAATATTCCTCAGCAAATGCAAAAGAACTGAAATCATAACAAACAGTCTATTAGACCACAGTGTAATCTAGATAAAACATTATGAAAGGAGCATTGAATTTAACTTGTACCATAGACCAAATGAACCTTAAATGAACATTTCATTCAACAGTTGCATAATACACATTATTCTCATCAGCACATGAAACATTCTCTAGCGTAGACCATATGTTTGGTCAGAAAACAAATTTTAACAAAGTTTTATTAAAATTTACTGCTGAATCTACCGGACTTTTAAAAAAGCACTGATACCGATTCTTCTCAAACTATTCCAAAAAATAGAAAAGGGGAATTATTTCTTATTCAACAAAACAGCAATATCTTTTACAAAATCAGACAAAGATGCAAACAGACAAACAAACAAACAAAAGCTATAGGCCCCAATATCCCTGATGAACATAGATGTAAAAATCCTCAACAAGTCTGGGCATGGTGGCTCATACCTGTAGTACCGTCACTTTGGGAGACCAAGGTAGACGGATCTCCTGAGCTCAGGAGTTTGAGACCATCCTGGGAAAATGGTGAAACCTCATCTCTACTAAAATACAAGAAAGAAAAAAAAAATTATCCTGGCATGGTGGCATGCACCTGTAGTCCCACCTACTCGGGAGACTAAGGCACAAGAATCGCTTGAGCCCTGGAGATGGAGGTTGCAGTGATCCGAGATTGCACCATTGTACTTCAGCCTGGGCTACAGAGAGAGACTCCATCTTAAAAATAAATAACAAATAAAAATTCTCAAGAAAATACTATAAGACTAATCAAACAGCATATCAAAAATACAATAACCTATGATCACGTGCAAGTTATCTCAAAGATGTAAGGATTATTCAACATATTCAAATCAATAAATGTGATATATCACATCAACAGAATAAATGTGATATATCATGTAACAACTACAAGATGTGATATGTGTTATATCACATAACAATCGCACTATCATCTCAATGGATACAGAAAACACATTTGAGGAGATTCACCTTCCCTTCATGATAAATACTCCATAAATTATTTATAGTAGTTATATATGTCAACACAGTAAAGGCCGTGTTTGACAAACCCACAGCAAAAATTATACTAAATGGGGAAAAGTAGAAAGATTTTTCTCTAACAACTGGAAAAAGATAAGGATGCCCACTTTTACCACTCTTATTCATCATTGTACTGAATATCCTAGCCAGACCAATAAGAAATAGAAGAAAACAGGGCTTCCACAATTAAAATAAAGTCAAATCATCCCTCTTTACAGATAATATGATCTTATATCTATAAAACCTAAATACCTGACAAAAAACACATCAAAACTGATAAACAAATTCAGTAAAGTTACAGAATTCAAAATCAACATACAAAAATTAGTAACATTCCTATACATCAATAGCAAACTAACTGACAAGGAAATCAAGAAAGCAATATGATTTTTAATAGCTATAAAAATTATAGCCTAGAAATGAAATTAAGGGGACGTAAGATCTTTCCAATGAAAACTAAAAAACACTGATGAAAATGAAAATTGAAGATTACACACACCAAAAATGAATACACAACCTATTTTCACGGATTGGAAGAAATAATATTCTTAAAAAGAACACTTTGCACAAAGTAATACACAAATTCAATAAACTCCCCATTAAAATACCAATAACATTCTTTACAGAAACAGATAAAACAATCTCCAAAATTCTTTGGAACCAAAAATAATCCCATATACCTGAAGCAATCTGGAGCAAAAAGAACAAAGCTGGAGGCATCACACTAATTGACTTTAAATCATATTTCAAGGTTATAGTAACCAAAACACCATGGTTTTGCTTTAAAAATGGACCCATAGACCGATGGAGCATCATAGAGTTTGATTATGTCCACACCCAAATCTCATCTTGAATTGTAACTCCCACAACTCCCACAATTTGCAGGAGTAACACGGTGGGAGGTAATTGAATAATGGCAAAAGGTCTTTCTTGTGCTGTTCTTGTGATAGTGAATAAGTCTCACGAGATCAGGTGGTTTTAAAAAGAGGAGTTTCCCTGTGCAAGGTCTCTCTCTTTTTACCTGCTGTCATCCATGTAATATGTGATTTGCTCCTCCTTGCCTTCTGCCATGATTGTGAGGCCTCCCCAGCCATGTGGAACGGTAAGTGAATTAAACCTCTGTTTCTTTTTTCTTTTTTTTTTTTTTGAGACGGAGTCTTGCTCTGTTGCCCGGGCTGGAGTGCAGTGGCCGGATCTCAGCTCACTGCAAGCTCTGCCTCCCGTGTTTATGCCATTCTGCCTCAGCCTCCCGAGTAGCTGGGACTACAGGCACCCGCCACCTCGCCCAGCTAGTTTTTTTTTGTTTTTGTTTTTGTTTTTTTGTATTTTTTTAGTAGAGACGGGGTTTCACTGTGTTAGCCAGCATGGTCTCAATCTCCTGACCTCGTGATCCACCCGTCTCAGCCTCCCAAAGTGCTGGGATTACAGGCTTGAGCCACCACGCCCGGCCTTAAACTTCTGTTTCTTCTCCATCTTGGGTATGTCTTTTTCAATAGCATAAAAACGGGCTAATGCAGAGCATATAGAAATAAATGCACGTATTTACAACTAACTGATCTTGAACACAGTCATCAACCACATACATTGGAGAAAGGCCACTATTTTCAATAAATGGTGCTGGGAAAACAGGATAATCAGATGCAGGAGAATAAATCTGAACCCCTATCTCTCACCATATACAAAAATCAACTCAAAATGTATTAAAGACTTAAATATAAGACATAAAGTTAGAAAACTATTAAAGAAAACATAGGAGGAACACTTCAGGACATTGGTCTGGGCAAATATTTTATGGATAAGACTTCAAAAGCACAAGCAACAGAAACAAGATAGGCAAATCAAATGTTTCAAATTAAAAATCTTTACAGCAAGGGAAACAATCAACATAATAGACTACCTGTATAATGGTAGAAAGTATTTGCAAATTATTCTTCTGACAGTGACTAATACTGAAATATACAAGAAACTCAAACAATAGCAAAAAATCAAGTAATTTTATTAAAAAGAGGACAAAGGAACTGAACAGACATTACTCAAAGGAAGACATACTATTGACCAACAGCTATATGATATAATGCTCAACATCACTCATCATTAAAGGAAAGCAAATCAAAAGCACAATGAGTTATGATCTCACTCTAGTTAGAATGGTCGTTATCAAAAAGACAAAAATGAAGGCGAAGATGCATGGAAAAGGGAACTCTTTTAAACTCTTGTTGGAAATGCAAGTTAGTACAGCCACTATAAAAAAAATTATGAAATGTTCTCAATAAAATGAAAATAGAACTGCCACATGATCCAGCAATCCCACTACTGGGTATTTATCCAAAGGAAAAGAAATCAGTATCTTGAAGAGATATTTGCACCTCCATGTTTATTGCAGCATTATTCACAATAGTCAAGATATGAATCTAAGTGTCCATCAACATATGAATGGATACAGAAAATGTGGTAGATATACATAACAAAATACTATTCAGCCATAAAAGAGAATGAATTTCTGTCATTGGCAACAACATGGATAAACCTGGAGAATATAATAAGTGAAATAAGTCAGACACAGAAAGGTAAATACCATATATTTTCAGTAATATGTGAATGATAATAAGTTGAGCATATATAAGAGGAGAGTAGGATTGTGGTTATTAGAAACTGAGGAGAGAAGCAAGAAGAGACTAGGGAGAGTTTGGTTGATGAATACAAGGTTACAGCTAGATAGGAAAAATCAGTTCTAGTGTTCTATAGCACTATCGTGTGAGTATAGTTAACAGTGCTTTATTTTATATTTCCAAATAGGTAGAAGAAAGGATTTTGAATGTTCCCAACACAAATAATAAATATTTGAAGTAATGGCATGCTAATTACCCTTATTTTATCATTACACATTGTATATATGCATTGAAATATCCCCTTCTATCCCATAAATACATATAACTTTGTCATGTCAACTAAAAATTTAAAGGTAAATAAATACATATAGGTGACCAGTATTTGTTATAGAAATTCTATTGAGGATTCAACATCAGAAACATGGGGACAAACACACATACATATATATGTGTATATATATGTGCACATGTATGTATATGTGCACATATATATGCACCTATATGTATGTATGTGTATAAGTGCACACATATGTATGTATTATATACACACATTTGTATATGTAAATATATATATGTAGATCAAAATCATGGTAACTGTTTTGTTTTGGTGGCATAAGATACTGGATGATAAAGTGAACAAAAATAAGACTCTATGTACTAATGATAGTGGTCCTGGTGGTAAAAGAAAGAAAAGTCATTTTACGTGGCAAAATATTGGTGTAATAAAACATTAGATTTGTTCAGTGGTATCTAGGCTACATAGCTATATAATTAAGCAAAAAGACAAACGTTATTAAATCTTTATAAAACCAGCATGATACATATTCACTCTAGGTTTATTAAAACGTAAATAGATCATAGTAGTTCAACTACAAAATGAGACTGTAGTACCTTATACCACTGGTGTTTTTATCACTTTAGTTTTCAATTTAGATTTCTTATATACTAATTTATTTGCACTCCGCAAGCACTTGAGGTAGATATTGCAAAGTCTATTACCTTTATTTTATAGATTAAGATTGAAGATTTAGGAAGTTAGACAATTTGCCTAATCTCTCAGTGATTAAGACAAGATATAAACTCAGAACTGTTTACATCCTAGTCCATGTTTTTTTTTTTTTTTTTTCTGCCTATACTTTGCCTTTACTAATCGTTGCAACATACCGTCCTCATGAATAGACCAGTGGAAATCTCCCCTAAAATAGGGCTGCCGGATTTAGCAAATAAAAACACAGGACAGAGAGTTAAATTTAAATTTCAGATAAATAATAGTTTTTTGTATAAGTATGTCCCAACATTACATAGGATATATTTATCTTAAAGTATTTATTGTTTACTTGAGATTCAAATATAACCAGGAGTCATGTATTTTATCTGGCAATCCAAGCTTATAACAATATAGGTGATTTTATTCCTGGTCAAACACTGCTTTTTTTTTTTTTTTTTTTTAACTATACTTTAAGTTCTAGGGTACACGTGCACAATGTGCAGGTTTGTTACATATGTATACTTGTGCCATGTTGGTGTGCTGCACCCATCAACTCATCAGCAACCATCAACTTGTCATTTACATCAGGTATAACACCCAATGCCATCCCTCCCCCTTCCCCCCTCCCCATAATAGGCCCCGGTGTGTNCTGTCACTGATGGACATTTGGATTGATTCCAAGTCTTTGCTATTGTGAACAGTGCCGCAATAGACATACGTGTGCATGTGTCTTTATAGCAGCATGATTTATAATCCTTTGGGTATATACCCAGTAATGGGATGGCTGGGTCATATGGTATTTCTAGTTCTAGATCCTTGAGGAATTGCCATACTGTTTTCCACAATGGTTGAACCAGTTTACAATCCCACCAACAGTGTAAAAGTGCTCCTATTTCTCTACATCCTCTCCAGCACCTGTTGTTTCCTGACTCGTCAAACACTACTTTACAGTCATATAGAAGTAGCCAATATTAAATAAGAGGTAAGCATTTATGTGAACATTTTGGTCACTGTAGACAGTAACCTGAAAAAGCAAAAACTAACTAAACCTTATTATCCTTCCTCTCTATTGCAAGTTACAGAAGTATCCAAAATTTTAATATTCCCCGCATAATATCTGTAAAGATACTGGCTGTATTTACATAGTGATAGTAGTTAGTGACGCTTCCAGTTGCCAGTTTTATTTTTCACTTTTAGCTTAAAGTATAAGATACGGCTGTTCATATTAATCAAATTTGGTGGCTAATTGTTTAGTTGTTACTTTTAGGTTTACTACTTCTAACTAAGCCACATGGAGTATGTTTCTTCTTTTTAACTTTTATTTTAAGTTCAGGGGTATATGTGCAGCTTTGTTACATAGGTATACTTGTGTCATGGGAGTTTGTTGTACAGATTATTTCATCACCCAGGTATTAACTCTTGTACCCATTAGTTATTTTTTCCTGATTCTCTCCCTCCTCCCAAACACCACCCCCACATAAGCCCCAGGGTGTGTTGTTCCCCTCTCACTGCGGTATATTTCAGTAGTGATTTACTGTGTCACTATTGAATGTTGTTTGGCATCTTTTGCTAAAATGTTAACATATTTTCTAAATGTACTATGCTTATTTTTGCAGGAAGTGTGATGTATTGCTTGGATTCAAAATCAGAAGTGGTGTGTGGTAAGAGAATTAGCATTTATGAGAAAATAGGTCAGGTTTATGTGTTGAATTTTATTTCTGGCATTTAAGACAGCCAGACTTAGCCTTTATAGGGATTTTGGTGTCCTTGGGCATCCTGACATGCCATTCAGGAGGGCCCTCTACTGCTCTCCCTGAATGGTTCAACCTCTAGAGACTTATTTTCTAGGTCAAGACCAGGCAATTGGTCCATGGACTGGATCCTGACATGTTCATAACCACTGAGCCTATCATTATAATTAATTGTATTGATTCCTTCAGCTGTGTTATACTTTTCAGATTTTTAAATGTTCTTTTAGATTACCTCTACTTGACATTTGAATAATTGATATTTTTAACCGAGGTAAATTAGTTAAATTGGTCAGATGTAGATTAAAAAACCCAAATGTTAGACCGCGTTGTTCATATTAAACTTGTATTTGCTAGTATTTGTGGAGTGAGGATTTGTTAGAATCAAGGGCTTAGTGATTACATTGAAACTTGAAGCCCAACTTCTATTTATTTTTAAACTTTACTTGAATGACTTGTTAATAATTCACATAAATATACCTACTATGGTGACATTTTAAAATCCTCTTACTTTTTAAAAAACAAAAAAGAAAAAACCTACCATAAAAACTGTCTCCAGGACATACATACTAGGTCTGAGCATCTAAAATGTATTCTCAGAAGACAAAATTTTAGAATATTTCTTGTCAGTTGCTGCTGCATAAATATAGTACAAGCATCAATTGTCATTGACAAAGGGAGAAGGACTATCTCCATAAACCACTATGATTAATTTCATTGGAAAATCATTAGGAGCCTTAGTGAAATTGACAGTTAATCCAAAAAAATTTAAAAAGATACTTACCTGGTTTTCGTGTCAGAAAGTTTTTGTTTCAATTTATCTTTCCTAAAGAAGAAATATAATAATGTGTTTGTGATAAATTAAAACTAGAAATTATTTAAAATAAAAGCTTTGACAGAATAAGGTTTCTAGTAAGATAAAGAATTCTGAGCAACACATTTTTTCCTCTGGAAAAAATTATTCTATAATTTTACAAAACCCTGCGGTGCTTCACAATTCTTCTTAAGAATTTCATTAATCGAAAACACCATAAAACTACTGACAAATCTACTGCAATACACATAGGTGACATATATGTGACTACTGCAATACACATACGTGACAAATATTTACATTCAAAATATATAATCGTCTACAAATCAGTAAGAAAATAATATAAATGTAATTTACAGAAATAAAAAAGGAAGAGCCAAAATTATATTTCACAAAAGAAAATCTCCAATGCCAAAAAACATACATGAGGGTGTTCTCATTAGGAAAATTAAAATTTGAATTATAATGAGATACTATTACCTGGTTAAATGAAAGACACAGATAATAATATCAAATGGTGTCGAAGATGTGAAGTAATAACTAAACCACTCACATACTGCCGGTTTAAAGTATCAAGTGACACAATGACTTTGGAAAAATGTTAGGTAAGGCCTACCGAAGTTGAGTGCATGCACACCCTATGATACAACAAATGCACTCCCAGGTTTAAACCCAATATATGTACATGTATATGTATCCTAAAAGTGATATACAAGGATTTTTACATCAGCACTGTTCACAATGGACAGAAAATAGATACAATAGAAATGTCCAATAAAAAGACTGCATATATAGATGAAAGTATAGCCATACAGTAGAATATACAATGATGAAAATAAAATAAATCCTGCAACATGGATGAATCTCAACAATATATTTAATAAAAGCCAGAAACAAGAGTGCATACTGCATGATGGTGTATTTAAAGTTCAAAAGTTGGAAAAATCAAAGGGTCGTGATAGTCAGGATAGTCCTTACCCTTATGTGTGGGATGAAAACTGATTGGAAGGGAGCTTGAGAGAGTCTCCTGGGGTAGCGCATATTTCTTGACATGGATGGTTGTTTCACAGATTTGTTCACTTTACAAACATTCATTGAGCTGTATAGTTGTCACTCAAGTACTTTTCCAAATATATGTTACACTTGAATAAAAAATTTGAGAACAGGAAGAGTTCACAAAAAAGATCAAAGAAAACAAGGACAGTCTATTAAGACAAAAAATGATAACTACAGTTGTCATAAAAAGGCCATGAATATTCATATAAAGTTTCTATAAGTCTACCTTTTAACTCTATTATAGCTATTATCAGGCTATTATTGAATTAGCCTGAAACTACCTATAGTACTCAGGTTATGCTCACACTAAGGCATTTTTTTTTAGTCAATTGCTATTGTGTGGAACTTCTCTACTGCAAAAAAAAAAAAATTAAAACAGGAATATTAGGTAGAATTTTACTGCTCATTTCTGCACACTTTCATCACATAAACTTAGGTAATAGATGTAAAATTGTTTTTGGATCCAGGTGTTCTGGTATATAATTATGTTACAGAATAGCAATCACAGAAATTCCATCTGATAACAATACATAGTTAAACTGTTTAGTAAGATCTTTATGGGAATCAAAATATTCCTATGTTCTTCTGAGATTTATTCCCCTAAAACATCATACGTATAGAAGCATGGAGGGTAAGTCATATTTCTGTAACTATTTTATGTTGATTATAGTTTGCAAGGACCAATGCAGAGTGATTTTCTTCTGTTATTATATAAAAACTATTTTCTGGTCTTGACAAAGTGTTCATCATCAAGCAGGGAGCAGATGCTGTTAAATTTTCTAGCCTAGAGAAAGACATTTCCTAGTGTATAACTGTATTCTACTTATGAATAATGAGTAGTTTAATATAACCTTTCACGTTACTTTGTCATCTGAGAAGTTTAATGAGAGAATACTGTTGCGCAACCCCATAATCCCAACCTCTCTTTACTCTTAAGACTATAGACTTGAAATTAATTGATATGTTACACATGCTTTTACTTTATATAAACAGAATTTAGATTGTTGTAATAGATGGATCACATAGGAGAATCATAAAGTACACTTAACCTTTGAGGCAATTAAGTTGATAAGATTAGAAGGATGTGAGACATTCTGACTATATAGAGCTATGTCAAACTAAATATAATGAATATTTATATATAAATATTTGAATAATACTCAATATTTTATACAATATTTTAAAAAATATTTAGATAATTATTTCCTCATTCTTGGATAATAAATGCAAATCTATACTTTTTTTTCACATGTAAGTAACAATAGGGATCTTTTTATTGAAGTACATTTCTTGGAATTAAGAAATAAGTATTATACTGATAATATGTATTACTTTTTAAAAGATCATATAGCTAATATACAAAGTCCTATAACACCCAACTCCAACAGCTGTAAGTCAAATTGAGATAAAATTAATCAGATCTACCAACCTTATATTTCTCACCTAAAATCAGAGAAACTCAGAAGTAAAAGGATATTAGAGCTCAACTACAATAACCACTCATTCATTTTTATCTTGACTGTACAACAATTATATAAGTTACAGATGCTCTGTTTGCATACAGTGAGCACAAAACTCACTACTACTTCCCCAGAAATCTCACTACTTTTCAGACAGCTATAATTTTTATACATCTTTTTTTTGTCTTGCACTGGAGACTCCTAGTCGATTACACAATATTCAGTTTCCTTTTCTTCCTTGTTAACATGATGCCTAAATCAGGGGCAGCTGCATAATTTTTCAGGGTCCAGCACAAAACAAAAATGTAGACCCCTGATTGAGGGTGAGGAAGTCAATCTTCCTTTCTCATGGACCCACCATCCTAACTCATGGGAGATGAGCAACTTCCAGAAGATTGCAACCTCCCTGCTGGCTGTGCTTGGAACCTGGTTTGTGAGGAGGGAAGAAGCCCCCACTGAGTTGCCTGTTGAGCTGTCAGCCTAGAGTTGGGATGGTCACTGCTTTTTCTCTCCCTGAGACGCCATGGGGTGCAAACCCAACCTCAAAATTTTCCACACTCTTACTAAGCCCCCCACCTGGGGTAGAGGGCAATGGAGGAACATGGGCCTTTCCCTACCAATGTATCCCATTGCCGAGACCAGCTCGGTCATGGGGACTCTAATCCAGCAGTGCTAGAGGAATTAAAGACACACACACACAGAAATATAGTGTGTGGAGTGGGAAATCAGGGGACTCACAGTCTTCAGAGCTGACAGTCCTGAACAGAGATTTACCCACATATTTATTGACAGCAAGCCAGTGATAAACAGTTTCTATGGATTATAGATTGTAGATTAACTATAAGTATTCCTTATGGGAAACAAAGGCATAGGCTGAAACAAAGGGATGGAATCTGGCTAGCTATCTGCAGCAGGAACACGTCCTTAAGGCACAGATTGCTCATGCTATTGTTTGTGGTTCAAGAATGTCTTTAAGCGGTTTTCCACCCTGGGTGGGCTAGGTATTCCTTGTCCTCATTCCAGTAAACCCAAAACTTTCAGGGTGGGTGTCATGGCCATCATGAACATGTCACAGTGCTGCAGAGATTTTGTTTATGGTCAGTTTTGGGGCCAGTTTATGGCCAGATTTGGGGGTCTCTCCCCAGCATCCCATACACCACCTGGGCACAGAGCAGCATAGTAGTGAGGCAAGGGCAGGGAAAGAGAAGCTGATAAGTTGTCCTCAGAAGCCAGGGAGAAGGCAATAGCTATGATTGCTTACAGGCCAATGTTCCAACGTATGGGCACATACTCCAATATCCCATTAGTCTTAACTTAGAAAAAAATAAATTCAAAGATTAAAATATCAAGAATTTTAAGCCAGCAACCTCAGTGCGTTCAATCTCAAATACAGGGTCATTCTGAGTTCATGGTCCTCTGCAACTGTCCTGGCGGCACATCCATGAAGGGTCACACTGTACCCTACATTAAAGGATGAAAACTGTGTGTTGGAGCTGAAAGAAACTGGCCCAAATGATTTTATGAAGCCTACATACTAGCTCTAGGTTGCCGGTTTTCAAATGTCTTTTACAAAGAGTATGCCATCCACTCTACTTTTTATCCCGCTATATACTGGTCTCTCTTAACAACTGCTAAACGCAATTCCTAATGAATATACATTATAGTTAAATTTACCTTCCTGTTGCTTCCATAATTTAGTCCTTACTGTATTATATGGGATACTAAATAAACACACAAATATATAACAGCATTAACTTGTAAAGCTTGTTTTACAAAAAGCCTGTAACATTTTCTGTACATACCTTTAGAAACTGTTACTGATTTTGTCTTTATACTGTGTAACTTTTCACCATTTCTACCAAATCATTCTTTATCCATTTTCCTTTACTTACTCAGAATTGAACTAAATGTCAGGCTATGCCTTTATGTATCAGAGTAGTAGTTCCCTAGAGTAAAGGGAAGAAAAGAGGTAATCCTCATGCTACCAAATGACAACTGTAAATCATTTAACTATTCTTTATCCTCTCTCTATCTCTGTTTTTGCAGTATTTTGGGTTGGCATTATGTATATGCTACCAAAGACTGAACTTATTTTAAGATACTCTCATTCATTTTATTTTATATGTACATTTTGATTCTTCCATTATACCTTGAAATAAATTTGGCAACATTTAAAACATTAAACAGCTAATTTTACTTTTTTAATCTATATTTTCAACAATGAATATATTATTTTTGTTATGAACAGCTAAGTAGCAATGGCCCTATACTGCACTTTATTTATTTATTTTGAGACAGGGTCTCACTCTGTTGCCCAGGCTGTAGTGCAGTGGTGAGATCTCAACTAACTGCACCCTCCATCTCCCTGACTCAAGCGATCCTCCCACCTCCACCTCCCGAGTAGCTGGGACTACAGTATGGGCCACTACGCCTGCACAGTTTTTGTATTTTTTATAGACATCGGGTTTCACTCCAGGGCGCAAGCGATCTACCCGTGTTGACATCCCAAAGATTTGGGATTACAGAAGGGAGTCACCGCATGCCTGGCCTGCTCCTAAATTTTTAGTTTGACAGTTATTTTAATTTATATTTTAAATGCAGAGGACTCACTTTCTAGATCACTCCTTTGATACTTGGATATCCTGAAAGAGAGAAGATACCTGCATTGCAACACCAGCTCCACTACCTAAATGTGCATATCATGGTGTATGAAGTCTGGTGCAGGGGTTTGGGTCTTGAAAAGGATAGTGCATAAGTAAGAGTTTAGGTAAAATTAACTCTAAAATACACTGCACAGCAATAGATATTTCACTATCACTTAACTGGAAATATTATCTAAGATTCCCATACTAATGCTACAATAATCGTATGACTTATTAGTTATGACATTCTGCCCATTAAATGCCATTTTACTGTTCACTAATAAGAGCAAGATTTAGTTCTAGTATCTTAGTTTCCCTTGGAAATCATGCAGTAATTTAAAACACATAAGCTGTAAGATATGTTTGTCAAATGTTGTATACTTTAATCCCGGTTCCCCAAAGCAGTGAAAACAGTGGTTTCAATTTTATGTGCCCCATCTGGAACTAACCCCTCAGGGTGTAGTAATGAAGTTTAATCTTATTTAGTGTTTCCAGTTAGTGCAATTACATAAAAATTTCCCCAATTATTTTATAAATCTCAGCTATGACATTAATATTCATTTATTCACTTCAAACCAAAATACACTGATGAGGTTTTATTATATTTACATAGTAATACCACTTAAATGTTGTCAAATAAATAAAACAACTGTCCTGAGAAAAGTGCTGTCTTAAAAAATTTCTAGTAGAATGAAAACCTCCACCTCTCTGAAATCTACTGGTGAGTCTGCCTCATTCCAATAAAAAGATTTCAGAGATACTAAAGAATAAAGAAGAATAGCCATATTCTATGTATGAATCCAGCACATGAGGTTATTAATGCAAAATATTGTGAATGTCTTACATTCTAGGTGAAATGAAAACTTGAAAGAGTTATCTGAAAAACCTAACTCCTCAAAAGAAGCTGTATTTTAGAAATATGCTTTGTTATTCAACAAATAATTTTCCAGTGCTTGCTACATGTAGGGTCCTGTGGAAATTATAGAAATTCACACATGTTCTATCTTGTTTTTCAGAAAGGGTAGAAGGATACATGTAAACACTTTACTTTCATCAGGACATTCACAGTTTATCTACACAATGAGCAATGATTGAACATTACTTATGAGACTAAAGTCAGCTTTACATATTCCTAAGTGAGAAATGAAAAAGAACTGAAAATGTAAACACTCTATGAAGCATAATCGAGTTATTTAATCAAACACACACAAATATAAACACACACATACATACATACACACATAGCAGTTTTAATGGTGATTTTTGGCTTTTCCACACATTTAATTTGCCTACTATATCAATTCACCTCTTGCTTTGGTCCATTTGTATGGCCACGAAGTAATACCTGAGGCTGGGTAATTTATAAAGAAAGGACATTTATTTGCCTTATGGCTCTGCAGGCTGTACAAAAAGCATGACATCAGCATTGGCTTCTGGTGAGGGTCTTAGGAATCTTCTGCTGATGGCAAAAGATTTTCGTCACTCAGGTAGTAAGTGTAGTCCCCAATATGTGGGTTTTCAGTCCTCACCCTCCATTCACCCTCAACCCCCAAGTAGGCCCCAGGGTCTTTCATTCCATTCTTTGTGTCCATATATACTCAATGTTTAGCTTCTGCTTATAAGTGAGAGGATGTGTTATTTGTTTTCTATTAATGTGTTAGTTTACTGAGAATGGCCTCCAGTTCCATCCATGTTGCTGTAAAAGATATTATCTCATTCTTACTTATGGCTGCATAGTATTCCATGGCATATATGGACCACATTTTCTTTATTCAGTCTACCATTGATAAACATTTAGGTTGATTCCATATTTTTGTTATAGTGAAAAGTGCTATGATGAACATATGTGTGCATGTGCCTTTAGAGTTAGAAAAATTAATATTCCTTTGTATATTCATGCAATATTGGGATTACTGGGTCAAATGGTAATTCTGTTTTAAGTAACTTGAGAAATTACCAAACTGCTTTCCACAATGGCTGACCTAATTCACATTCCCATGAGCCATACATAAGTATTCCAGTTTTTCCACAAACTTGCCAGCATCTGTTTTTTGTTTGTTTGTTTGTTTTTGTTTTTTTAAACTTTATTTTAACAATAGCCATTCTGACTGGTGTGTGATAATATCTCATTGTGGTTTTGATTTGCATTTCTCTAATGATTAATGATGTGTAGCATTTTATATGCTTTTGGCCATGTGTATGCTTTCTTTGGCAATGTCTTCATGTTCTTTGCCTACTTTTGATGAGATCATTTGTTTTGGCTTGTTGATTGGCTTAAGTTTCTTATAGATTCTAAATATGTGATCTTTGTGGAATGCATAGTTTGCAAATATTTTCTCCTATTCTGTAGGTTGTCTGTTTAGTCTGTTGATAGTTTATTTGCCTATGCAGAAGCTCTTTAGTTCAATCAGGTCTCATTTGTCAATTCTGGGTATTGTTTCAATTGATTTTGGCATCTTTGTCATGAAGATTTTGACAGGTCCTACACACAGAATTGTATTTCCTAGGTTATCCTTCAGGGTTTGTATAGTTGCTGGTTTTATATTTAAGTCTTTAATCCATCTTGAATTAATTTTTGTATATGGTGTAAAGAGTTCCAGTTTCAATCTTTTGCATATGGCTAGCCAGTTATCCCAGCACCATTTACTGAATAGGCATTCCTTTCCTCATTGCTTGCTTTTGTCAATTTTGTCAAAGATCAGATGGTTGAAGGTGTATGGCATTATTTATGAGCTCTTTATTCTGTTACATTGGTTTATGTGTCTGCTTTTGTACCAGTACCATGCTATTTTGGTTACTGTAGTCTTGTGGTATAATTTGAAGTCAGGTATTGTGATGCCTCCAGCTTTATTCTTTTTGCTTTGGCTTGCCTTGGGTATTCCAGCTTTCTTCGGCTTCATTTGAACTTTAAAATAGGTTTTTCCAATTCTGTGAAGAATGTCATTGCTAATTTGATATAAATTGCATTGAATCTGTACATTGCTTTGGGCAGTATGGCCATTTTAATGATATTGAATATTTCTATTCATGAGCATGAAATGATTTCTTTCTCCATGTTTGTGTTGTCTCTGATTTCTTTGAGCAGTGTTTTGTAATTGTCATTGTAGATATCTTTCAGCTCCTTTGTTAGCTCTATCACTGTCTTTTATTATTTTATGGCTACTGTGACTGCT
Organism: Rhinopithecus bieti; assembly: GCF_001698545.2. Classification (NCBI taxonomy): domain Eukaryota; kingdom Metazoa; phylum Chordata; class Mammalia; order Primates; family Cercopithecidae; genus Rhinopithecus; species Rhinopithecus bieti. Next base: position 48,258 of record NW_016807916.1, read on the forward strand.
TCTCAGCTTGCATTTTGTTAGTGTATAGGAATGCTAATGATTTTTTTACATTGATTTTGTATCTTGAAACTGTTGAAGTTGTTTGTCAAATCAAGAAGCTTTTGGGCAAAGCCTATGGGAATTTCTAGGTAGAAAATCTAGAAAGTTCTAGATAGACTCATGTCATCTGCTTAAAGAGATATTTTGACCTCCTTTCTTTTATTTGGATACCTTTTATTTGTTTCTCTT
>NW_016807916.1:49777-54950 GCF_001698545.2 Rhinopithecus bieti
CTCCTGACCTCGTGATCCGCCCGTCTCGGCCTCCCAAAGTGCTGGGATTACAGGCTTGAGCCACCGCGCCCGGCCAATTTAAGAAATTTCTAACTTTTTTGTGTGGGTATTTAGTGCTATAAACTTCCCTGTTAAAACTGCTTTGGATATGTATCAGAGATTATGGTATGTCATATCATTTTTTTTTTCTCATTAGTTTAAAATAACATTTTAATTTTAGCCTTAGTTTCATTATTTACCCAGAAGTTATTCAGAAACCAGTTGTTGAATTTTCATTTAATTGTGTTATTTTGAGCAATTTTCTTAGCCTTTAGTTTTATTTTCATTGAATTGTGATCTGAGAGTGTGGTTGGTATGTTTTTTGAGTCTTTTTTCAATTTTGCTTAGGATTTTTTTTTTTTTTTTTGGCTGATTGTGTGGTTGATTTAAGAGTATGTGCCATGAGCAGATGAGAAGAAGGCATATTCTTTTGTTTGGGGGTGGAAATTTCTATAGGTGTCTTTTAGGTTGATTTGCTAAAGTGCTAAATCAAGTACCCAAATATCTTTGTTAGTTTTCTACCTTGATGAACTAATACTGTCAATTGTGTGTTAAATTATCCCACTCTTATTGTGTAGTTATTTAAATTCCTTCATAGGTCTACAAGAACTTTCCCAGTGAATCTGTATTCTCCTTTTTTGAGTGCATATATATTTAGCATATTTAGATCATTTTACTAAATTGAACGCTTTACCATTATGCAATGCCCTTCTTTGTCTTTTTTTTAATCTTTGTCGGTGTAAAGTTTGTTTTGTCTGAAATTAGAATAGCAAATTCTAGTTTTTTTCTATTTTACATTTGCATGGTAGATTTTTTCCCCATCCCTTTACTTTGAACTTATGAGTGTCATTGTATGTGAGGTGGGTCTCTTGGAGACAGCATAACTTTGGGTTTTGCTTCTTTATCCCACTTTCTATTTTGTGCCTTTTAACTGGAGACATTTATGCCAATACCAGGTTAGTATTGATATTTATGAATTTGATCCTGCCATTATGTAATTATCTGGTTACTATGCAGACTTTTTGTGTGGTTGGTTTATAGCCTTACTGTTCTATGTATATAAATATGTTTTTGTAGTGGCTGGTGAAGGTCTTTCTTTTCCATATTTAGCACTCCTTTCAGGACCACTTCTAAGGCAGCTCTAGCATCAACAAATTCTCTTACCATTTGCTTGTCTGGACAAGATCTTGTTTCTCCTTCACTTATGAAGCTTAGTTTGGCCAGATATGAAATTTGTAGTTGCAAATTATTTTCTTTAAGAATGCCAAATATAGGCCACCAATCTCCTCTGGCTTGTAGAATATCTGGTGACAGGTCAGCTGTTAACCTGAAGGGCTTCCCTTTATAGATGACCTGCCCCCTGCTCTCTAGTTGCCTTTAAATTTTTTTCTTTCATTTCAACCTTGGAGAATCTGATGGCTGTCAGTCTTAGGGATGGCCTTCTTGTGTAGTGCACCACAGGACTTATCTGCATTTCTTGAATTTGAACATTGGCCTCTCTAGCAAGTTTGGGGACATGTTCATGAATGATATCCTGAACTATGTTTTCCAAGTTGCTTAGTTTCTCTCCCTCTCAGGTATGCCAATGAATCATAGACTGGGTCTCTTTATATAATCCTGTTTCTCAGAGGTTTTGTTTATTCATTTTTATCTTTGTTTTATCTCTGATTGAGTTATTTCAAACAGTCAGTCTTCAAGCTCTGAGATTCTGTCCTCATCTTAGTCATTTCTGTGGTTCATACTAGCGATTAAATCATGAAATTTTTCTGATGTATTTTTCAGCTATATCAGTTCATTTTGGTTCTTTCTCATAATGACCATTTAGTCCATCAGCTTATTATTTTATTGTAATCCTTAAATTCCTTGGATTGGATTTCAACTTTACTCCTGTATGTCAACAATCTTTGCTCTTATCCATATTCTGAATTCTATTTGTGTCATTTCAGGCATCTTACCTTGGTTAAGAACCTTTGCTGGGGAACTAGTGCATTCCTTTGGAGGTGAGAAGACACTCTGGCTTTTTGAGTTGCCAGCCTTCTTCTACTGGTTCTTTCTCATCTTTGTAGGCTGATGTTCCTTCAGTCTTTGAAGTAGCTGTGTTTTGGATGTGTTTTGTTTTCTTTTATCCTTTTGAAGTCCTTGGGGTTTCATTGTGGTATAAGGTGATTCCACTTGACTGGTTTCATTTCTGGAAGATTTTTGTTGGACAAGGGTCACTTCAAGACTCCCAGGCTGGATGCTGTGACTCTAGAGGTCTGGTATTGGGCTTGGCTTTGTTCTCTAGTCCCTTGTGGTTAGGAACATACTGCTCTGGGGGGTCCAAGATGTGCATGAACAGCTGGTTGTTACACTCTGATGGATGGTTCCAGCCAAAGCACTTCATAGGGAGGGACAGAAAGATCTGTCCTAATTTGCACATGCCAGCAGCAGAAGTGCAGTGGGTTGCACCTCATTGGCTGCAGTGGGGTGCTGGTGGTTGCAGGGATGCTGGCCTACATGCAGGAATTTGCAGTGGAAGCAATGGAAACACAGCATGGGAGGTAGGTGCCTCCCTGGTGCCCAAGTGCACATTCATGGTGGAGGCAGTGTTAGAGCAGGGGCATGCAAAGGACTGTGTGAACCCTTTGTGCATGCATTTACGCTGGCAACAGTGGCTTCTCAGGCCAGGGGTGGGTCCACTTGTCTCACTGCATAGTTTTGCCTTGGCAGCAGTTTTGGTGCAGGAGCAAGGCACTGGCAGGTATCTGGTGGTCTCCATGCACACAAACACTCCTACTACAATGGTGGCAAGGCAGGAGGTGTGGAGTGCACTCACAATGGCAACAGTGACACAGCAGGGTGCATGTGTACCCACATGTTGTTAGGGAAGGGAAGACAAGGTCTTGTGGTATGCACACATGCTGTAAGGTCATCTTGGTGTTGGATGTGGGCAATTGTATGCAGGCCAAGCAGAATGGGAGAGGGCATGAATGGGCAGGTGCATGCTTGCAGAAGCTGCTCTGATGGAGCTCTTTGCTGGTTAGGCATGATCCATCAATGTAGGGACTATGATGTGGGCCCCCATGAGACAGGTGGCCTCAGCAGCCGAGGCTGCCCTGCAAGCATGCATGGCCAGACTGTGGCCCTGGGAGAGGTCAGTAGACAGAGGAGTGCTCAGGTTGGACTGGCCCCTTCTCATGAACAAGACCACCCTGCACTCTTCAGGTTCAATAGTTTCCCTAGGGCTAAAGTCTCCTAGAGAAACAAGATGAGCCTTGAAGAATACACATCCCTAGCCATGCTGCACTACAGACATTCCTTCACCACACCCACTGTACTCCACACTGGCTGGAGCTCTGCCTCTATCACTTCTCTAAGTGGCTTCCTCTGCCATCTCAAATGTCTATAGGTGTCTTAGGGTCTCCTGCTGCAAGGATTCCAGAGGCCTGTGGCAAGAGCAGATTGATCCTTGCATGCTCTACTCACCCCTTCCCTAGGAATTGCTGGTGACCAGGAGCAAGCCCTGGTGCATGGTAGCTTCATGCAGGGTTCCCAGCTTACTCTCTCTCTTTAGCCCAGCATCTGTGCCTTTTCTCCATCCACTCTCAATGCCTTCTCTCTGACAATCTGCTAGGAGAGTGCCCATCTTCCCAATGTCCCAGTTCCTCAGTGGCAGATGTTCCTTCTGGTTGTGTCTATTTGGCTATCTTTCCTCTCTCTCTCTGTAATAGTTTTTAATTTCCAAGCTACAATTCAGGTTCACAAAACACCTGATGGCAGATACTTACATTTGACTAACTCAGAGTAAATTTAGACATTTCAAATTTTTTGATGTCAACTGAATACCTTTCTCTCAGAGTTATATCTGCCATAGTTTATCAAATTTAAAACACAAACAATTGTAAAATACACATTATTTTATCTAATTAAAAGAATACTGAGAAACCACAACAAAATGCTATCCTATGTCTAAGAAAAAATTTATACTAATTTTAAAAGATGTTTAGACTTATTAGAGAAAGTTTCTGTTGTATATCATGCTTACGGGTACATAAAAGGGAGATTCAAGTACAATATTTTGGTTATAGTAATTCTAAAACTACTTTATATCACATGGTACCACTCTTCTCATTAACATTTCATCTTGGAGTCATCAAAATCTATGTTTTTTAATATAATATTTTTGCTATCAAGTGTTTGGTTAATGCAACATTTTTTTAGAAGAATTTATAAACTAACCACATTAATTAATGTTGGGCTGTTATGCTAGCTTTGAAATTATGTACAGTTAGATTGCCTTGATTCTCACTTTAGAAATGTTGAATACGTGTGATGCACCAACCCTTCCACTCTCTTCCTACAATCATTTGTCTCATAGGGCTTAAACTAAACACTCCACTATGGGCTCCCAGCCTCTGACATCTACTCTGCACATGTTGGTGATGCTAATCCTTCTGATGTGATCACAAGTTCAGGCAATGACGACTGAATTATAGTTGCCACTTGAAAAACAACAATTGTTAAATGCCTTTCATTATAAGATACATCCAAATTTTAGATATGTAAAAATGTGAAAAAAGTGAATCTTAGAATCCATAAAAATTTTAAGAATTCTAGCAAAATATTAAGACATCAATAGTGACATTTAGTAGACTGGAAGGAATATGTACATACAGTTGACTATTTGTTAGGGGAAAATTTCCTGGAACCCCATGTTTTTCTCACATCTCTGGTAAAATACTTGAATGTATCTGCAAATATATTCTTTTTAATTCTCCTTTGTAAAGTTAGTAAGTATCCTAAGTAGCATTTTCTTTACAAAGACATATTTTCTTTTAAAGTAATTTCCACACTTCTGCTGTATAACACATGAAAGAGTAGATATTCATTTTGTAGATTCAGGACAATATTTTTTTCTCAAGCCATCTCATCCTAAACAAAGCCAACAACGTATTTCTGCTTTGTTTATTTTTTGTTATGCTGTGCACCAGGATACATTACATGACTTGACAACTCTCATAGGCTTTACTTAAAAATAACACCCCGTTTTATTCTACCATAGAATTTCACAGTCTAGTTGGTAATTTCTAAAGCTCCTCTACCATCCCATCATCTGAAGAGTGGAAGAGTATAGCATCTTTTGTCAAGGATACTT
>NW_016807917.1:0-920 GCF_001698545.2 Rhinopithecus bieti
TTGCAGTTAGATCTCAGACTGCTGTGCTAGCAATGAGGGAGGCTCCATGGGTGTGGCACCCTCAAAGTCAGGCACGGGATATTATCTCCTGGTGTGCCATTTGCTAAGACCCTTGGTAATGCGCAGTATTAGGATGAGAGTGACCCGATTTTCCAGGTGATGTGTGTCACGGTTTCCCTTGGCTAGGAATGGGAATTCCCTTCCCCCTTGCGCTTCCCAGGTGAGGCAATGCCTCGCCCTGCTTCGACTCTCGCTCATTGGGTTCACCCACTGTCCTCCACCCACTGTCCTCCATGCCCCAGTGAGATGAGCCTGGTACCTCAGTTGAAAATGTAGAAATCGCCCATCTTCCATGTCACTCACACTGGGAGCTGGAGACTGGAGCTGTTCCTATTGGGCCATCTTGGCACAGATCACATTATTCATTTTATAAAGGAAGTAAACCAATGTTAAAAGTAGATAGCATTATTTTAACTTTTAAATGTGGACATTTTTTACAATTTTCATTAGTGTTACCATGATATCTTTCTTAAATATTTTCTTCCCCCAAAACATCATTCTATTAAAACAAACAAACAAACATGTAGTTTCGTGTGTAAAGGCAGTAAAAAGAGTAACAGCAAGAGGGAGAGTCAGAGAGAGAGAGAAAGAGAAAGAATTTTGGGGGGCTACAAGCTGCTGCTAAATTTCAGTTGCAGTTGTCCGAGTTAAAGAAAACATTAGGGAAAATGTCTCATTAAGCAGCTCCCTGGATTTTTCTGCTCTGGGAAGGCTGCCTGCGGGATGGATCATGGCCAGCCTGCAGGGTCAGATTCCTGGTTCTGTGTTCTAGCCTCTTACCTCATTGGCTCCAGTTAAGTGATTTTACAGCCAGAGCTGTTTTAAGATCACTGGAAGGCACTGTACAGATATTTGTGGGT
>NW_016807917.1:5147-35956 GCF_001698545.2 Rhinopithecus bieti
AGAAAAAGAAAAGAAAAGAAAAAGACTTTTATAGTCTGTCACCACATTTATAAACAGCTGGTCCTGGGGCTCTGTGGTTTGTATGATTAGTAGCATGGCTGAAGCTAATGCATTCTCTAATCTGATCCCCAGGTTCATGAGTGTCTTTCATTAATATTCTTAGTAATTTGACCCTAGGGCAGTGCTGCACAACTCAGTGACCTTATAACCAGACAAGTCTCTAATTCCGTCTTCAGCTCTCACCAGCTTGTTTCCCAATGTATGAATAGTTCCATCCCCTGAGCCTCACTTTCCTGTAATTTACTGCAGTGGGTTCCTAGTCATATGATACCTAAGTGGTCAATAGATTGCCTTAGAATTATTTTAGGATTCCAGATCTCAATTCATCTGTGAAAATCAGGGCAGTAGGAAACTTTCTCAGACACACCTTTAAAATTAGTTATATGTATGTTATATTTACAGGCCTTAGTTTTGAAGACCAGCGACACAACAATACTTCCAGATCTCCATATAACCTCTGTTCATTTGAGAGGGGCTTTGTGTTTTCAACAGGAGAATTCAAAGTTCATTTTTTTCAGCAACTACAGTTCTAAATTAAATAATCTTTTTTTATTGATACATGATATTTTACATGTTTATGGGATACATACGAGTCAAAATCTATTTTAAATAATTCCTTAGTGTTGTAAAATCAACAGTACGTTTTAAAATAAATATACCTTGTTAATGATCCCACATGTGTCATCAGAAGTACGCTTGAACAAGTCCACCTTCCATGGACCAAGCGCCTCACCCTGGGCATTGGTAACATGAGCAAAATCCAAGGTCCTGGCTGGACTTCAGAGACCCTGTTTACCTCAGAAGCGTGACAATAGGAGGCAGAAGGAGCAGGCGTATCCAACTCCTTTCTTGTAGTTTCCCTGGTTGAGGAGGAAAAGTTGAATTTTACTATTATGGAGAAGAAACAGGAAATAGAGACAGAGAAAGAGATATGACAATACAGTCCTGCCACCCAGATACTTGTTTCCATGTACCGTTCCTTGCATTTGTTTTGAATATATAAGTGTGTACATAAAGGTACGTACTCTGAAGTCCATCATGGCTTGGATGTCCACTGTTTTTGAAGTTCCAGAATGGTTTTGCTAAGGTGAGGAAATACCTAAACAGGACTATGAAAATTATGGTATATATTGATGTGTCACATAATACAGATGTGACATAATAAAAATGTGTAAGATGATATAACTTGTGGGTATACCTACCTCATCTGGGGATAACACCTCAAGTTTAATTTTGAGGCTTAGGTCAATCATGCTTCCCTTCCCTTTCATAGGTCCTCTATGAGTTGTCATAGATCCCATATTATGCAGTAGCCATAGAATATGACATCTCTCTATGATAATTCTATATTACTTTAATTGCTGCATAGAAGTTCATTGAATGTAAGTGGCACAGTATATTTATAGATCTTCTTCTGGGACATCTATTTCTAGTTTATGTGATAGTATAGCACTTTCATGAATATTCTTGTGCTTGATCTTTACACATTCTCTTTTTTCCTTAGGATGAATTCTTAGAGATGTAATTGATGGGGCAAAATGTACTCACACTTTTTGAGGTTTGAAATTTTTCCATCAAAAGCTGGTACTCTTGACTTTTAAGGCAAAGAGCAAATCCTCCCCTGCCAGGATTGACTTTTGGCTCTTTTTATCAAACCTCACTGCTTTTTGGTTTAGTTGTCATAAAATGCCAAACACCACCAACAGGCCTCTGTGGAGGGGCTCAGAGGTAGGAGGGCTGTGATTAGGGAAGGCTTGGACTGATGGGCAAGCTGAGTGCTCAGAATTAGAGTGAGGGGGTGGGGGTGCTGCGGGGACAGATGCTGGGAAAAGATACCCTGAAGGGCACAGGGAGCAACAATGGCTATAGTACGTGTGGTCATTCAGCTGGAGCAGAAGAGGAAACCAGAGTGAGCTGATGATTGGATGTCAGGCCTGAGCCAGGTGAGTCCTGTTCTCACTGTACTGTAAAGTGAGCTGCTCCAGGTCTCCCCAATTCTTAGCCCCCCAGTGCCTGCAGTGGTCCCTGAGGAGGTTAATCTTGTGTTAGGCCCTCTCCTGTTTTTCCTCTGTGAGCCTCACTCCACTTTGCAGTGAGTTCTAGTATAACTTCTATTCCAGTAAGATCAAATGGTTAAGGAATCCAGAAAAGAAATGTGGTGAACACAAAGGGTTTGTCATACTTTAACTTTTGTCCCTTTCCCACTGGTCCATGCTTCTAGGCCAGGCTCGCAATACCTAGCTCGCTTCACGCTCCTGGCCTGTGCTTACTTAAACCAATCTGTCCTCCCCACCCTGCCATCTCTGTTAAGAGTAAATACCCCCCTCCCTCTGCTTTTGCCCTAAGTTCTTTTTTCAACTCATCTAACATCTAACTCGGCCCTGCTGCTCTGTTTCCCCAAAACCCTCTCTGCCTCTTTCCTCTCAAGCTATCCATGACCAATGCCAGAGACCAGGAAATCTTAAAAGCTGCACTCTCAGCTGCTCTTCTGTCTGCTTTATCCTTCCACCTGGGATCTCTCTCATTCTACCTGTCTCTATCTGCTGAAATCCTGTTCATCTTTCCAGGTACATCCCTCACTTTTTCATCTTTAAGAAGTCCTCTCAGAAACCCCATAGGATATTTTTGTGATATATACCATATTCCACTGTGTAATGTAGTGACACCACAGAGATTTTAATTTCTTGAAGGCAAGAACTGTAACCTAGTCATTTTTCTTTCCTAAGTGTGAAGTATCACTATGCCTTGACCAAGTAACTATGACATGGGTACTGGCTCCACAAATGAATGAGCAGTGAGGAAAAAGGAGATGATGATGAATGAATGAGGAATCTTAATAAGAAAAAGTTTATTCTACAGTGAAGCAGTATTGGTGGCTACAAAAGCTCTTTAGGAAGGATTTAGGAGAGCATCCTAATCAGAAGGACTTGGAAGCACTTCATTTTTTTAATTTGTTTTTGTTTATTTATTTATTTATTTATGAGACAGTCTCGCTCTGTCACCCAGGCTGGAGTGCAGTGGCCTGATCTCAGCTCACTGCAAGCTCCGCCTCCCGGGTTCACGCAGTTCTCCTGCTTCAGCTACCCGAGTAGCTGGGACCACAGGGGCCCACCACCACCACGCCTGGCTAATTTTTTTTTGTATTTTTAGTAGACATGGGGTTTCACCGTGTTAGCCAGGATGGTCTCGATCTCTTGACCTCATGATCCGCCCGCATTGGCCTCCAAAGTGCTGGGATTACAGGGGTGAGCTCCCACACCTGGCCTTGGAAGCACTTTATAAAAGAGAGAGACAAGATTACATGTCAAACTAGAAGAATGGAGGTGGGAGGAGATAGGGCTCCAGAGTGGAGCAAGTCTCTTCTGCCCCTTGAACTTCCTGACAGTGCATTGGATACCTCTCATTAAATTTAATAGTACCTGTTGCTTTGGTGTAGTGAAATACATGCCTTGATGAAATTGCATTGCATCGTTTTTAAAAGAGGGAATACTCAAGCATGTGTCACTTGTGTTTCTTGCAAGCCGCTGTGATCCTGAGCTATGCACACTTCCGGTTGGGATTATTCCTGGTTTCTACTACCTGTTTGATTGAAGATGTGGCATGCAGAGCTTAAGTGCATCATCAAAGATGAGTGCAGGGCTCATCTTTCCCTGGAATTGTCTTTCCCACAATCCCTGCCACAGAATATGAGCACTACGAGAATTCTGAAGAAATGGGTCTCTTGCCACCTCCCAGTGAAAGATTATTTTTGAAAAAAAAAAGATAAATCTAAATTGTGCTTTATCTTGATATGAAAATGTAGACAGCCATAGAAAAATTTAAAAATTAAGTGGGCATGGTGGTGCATACCTGTCATATGAGCCACTTGGGAAACTGAAGTAAGAGGATCACTTGAAACCAGGAGTTTGAGGCTGCAGTGGTCTGTGGTCATGTCCCTGAACCCCAGCCTGGGCAAGAAAGCAAGACCCTGTATCTTTTTTTTAAAAAAAGGAAAGAAAAGAAAGTATATGTTATGATAAGGAAATATATAGACAAAAAGGAGCTTTGAGAGAACCTGTGAAGTCAATAGGGATGCTGCCTTATAAGGCGGAATTTCTAAGTACACACCTATTCCATCCAGTAGAGAAAGTACCAATCGAAATTTATCTCTGTTTATACCTTAAATTTAGTGCTACTTGATCACAAAGATCACAAATATGGCCCGGCTTCACATCCCATGCTTAGAGAAAAACTGTGTACAGGTTAAAGCATTTCAAATTAGAAGAGTGAAGTATTCTTCATTTTTCCAAACATCCCAAAATAGATATATTTACAATAAATTCCTCTAGAGAGGTAGCTCACAGGTCTATGAGAAAATCAGTCACAAAGATGGCATTATTGTGTAGAATAATAGAAAATACTACTCAATTTTTGCTTTCAGTTCTAAAATATATTACTTCCAAGATATATTGTGTATAATGTAAATGCAGGGACTAATTTCCAAGATCATGTAAATTTTAATTTTATCCATGAGCAAAAGGAGGGGCTGCTTGAAAAACATAATACTGGTTGTTGTTTTGGGTGATCTCAATTTCCCTGCAAATAGGTGGCAACTACCTTGAAAACTGAGACTCTGGGCTGGGCACGGTGGCTCATGTCTATAATCCTAGCACTTCGGGATGCCAAGGTAGGCCGACCACCTGAGCTCAGGAGTTCAAGACCAGCCTGGCCAACATGGTGAAACTCCATCTCTACTAAAATAGAAAAATTAGCCGGGCATGATAATGGGTACCTATAATCCCAGCTACTCGGGAGGCTAAGATGGGAGAATTGCTTGAACCCATGAGACAGTGGTTGCAGTGAGCAGAGATCACACCACTGCACTCTAGCCTGGACAGCTGAGTGAGACTCCCTCTTTAAAAAAAAAAAAAAAAAAGGAAATGAGACTGAGCTCAACTTTACTTTGGGCAAACACAATTATTTTGGGTTCCTGAGGTTGACAATTGATACTTTAATTCAAACCTTCCAAGAAAAGACATCAGATTTCATTTTTATCTCACCATTTCTCCCACTCTCATTGAGAAGTTTTCTTGCCTGACAGGATGTCTCTTGCCTCAAGGATGTCTCTTGTGAAAATCTTCATTTTGGCATTATCTTGACAACCAATTATATATAATGCAAAGAGACAGAGGAGAAAGAATATTACAGCCATATTTTCTTGTTTTTTTTTTCCCATTCTTTTTTTAATTGTTCATAAAAATTAAATCACTTAATTTCTTAAATGTTTTGATTTACCATTACTTCCATTTTCTTTGATAAAACCATTTCTGAAAATAGCAGAATCAGAGTTGATTATGAAAAGATTATAGCCAGAAAAGCTATTTTCTTAATCTAATGGATATACTGTATGAAAATATTAGTTCTGTTATTTGCTCTTTCAGTTAATATGCCCAATTGTGACACAATATATTACCTTACTGAATTTGTTCAGTTTTGCAAAGATAAGTTAGTTTTAGATAAATATAGATTAGTCTTGCCCACAGGAACAAGTTGCTGCCCACCGCCTGGCATCACAGCCCCAGAACTCAGCGATTTCCAGTAGCCCTCAGCATCTCATCTCTGGGCTGAGCCAAAAAAATCCCTACTAAAGTCCAGGGGTACTTTCTGAAAGGCATCTTTGTCTTGTTCTGTTGAGGGTTGTGAGGAATATTGTATATATTGGCTGTCACCTGGAGTATTTGCCCAAAGTACATCTATACTCACCCCTCTCATCAAAAACCAGAATTTGTTGAGTTTATTTGGGCATTTTATCTTTGTTTATGAGGCCCATGTTATGTCTCATACTATACTCAAAACCAAAAATATTTGTTGAGGCAAGTAAATTCAGAGGCTTCTCCTAAGGAGAAAAGGCATATTGTGAATTGCTTTCCTCTGAGAAGGCTACAGTGCTTCACTGTGATTTATCTTTCTGAATTACAGCTTCAGAAAACTTGTTGTTTTTTTCTTCCTATACACTGAACAAAAATATTAATCCTGATTGTCGTCAACCACCCATCATTGGATATAAGTTGTCAAATATCTACTGAGGCACAATATGCTACGATGCACCTCGAAGTTCCCAGAATAGGTTTACAGTAGTAAGGGGGAACTGAGGAGCAGCTGAAGGTCTTATTTTATGATGGCAACACACGGTGATGTTAGGGAACTTCCAAGGTGCTGCCGCTGCTGTTCTTTCATCTTGCCTTTGGTCAATTTTTTTTTTTTTTTTTTGAGACGAAGTCTCACACTGTTGCCCCTTCCTGGAGTCCAATGGACCAATCTCAGCTCACCGCAACCTCTGCCTCCCGGATTCATGCAATTCTCCTGCTTCAGCTTTCTGAGTAGCTGGGATTCCAGGTGCACACCACCACACTTGGCTAATTTTTTGTATTTTTAGTAGAGAGGGGGTTTCACTATGTTGGCCAGACTGGTCTCAAACTCTTGACCTCATGATCTGCCCACCTCGGCCTCTCAAACTGCTGGCATCACAAGTGTGAGCCACTGCAACCAGCTGCCTTTGGTTAATCTTAAGGATGTTTTGTTTTGTTTTAAATTTTCATGGCCATCACTCACTTTGGAAAGAGCTTTTAAATTCCAGTGCAAGGCAGGCCTAACTTTTCAAATATATTTCTGTGAGCACTTGGGAAACTGAGTTCCTCCATCTTCTGCACCTTCTCCATTTTTTTGTCCAGTTTCTCACTTGCATTTCAGGACCTGGCCTGTTAAGAGTAAGAAAAGAGAACCAGAATAAGGTAATTCAGTCACTTTTTTCTTGAAGTCTGTCAACTTTCTGGATGCAGATGCACTATTATTATATTATTTAAGTCAGATTTGGAACTTCATAAAATGCCTATACTATTGTCCTTTTAACCAAAGTTTTCATGAGGAACCAAATCTATCTTTTATTAAAATAATTGATTGAGTATATGTGATGCCTAGCTAATGGCTATTTGTCTTAGAAGTATGAAGTTTAAATTACCCAGAACTGTTTCAAAATCCCTTAGCATATATTCACAGAAAATGTTTGCCTATGACAGCATTCTTAGGTAAGCTGCCGTGTACCAGTTCGCATTTAGGAGAAATTTGTTAGTATTGCTTTATCAAAACAATATAAGCTCAAGGCCACTGAATACAGAGAAACCCATTTTCATTTATCTAAATGCATCTCTTATATTTTGCCATTCTTCAAACAATACAGTCTCCAATTCTAGAATGACTTCTTTTCTTTTTTCTTTTTTTTTTGTTTTGTTTTGATTTGTTTTGTTTTGTTTTGTTTTTTTCGGACAGAGTCTCTCTCTCTCACCCAGGTTGGAGTACTGTGGCACGATCTTGGCTCACTGCAACCTCCTCCTCCCAGGTTCCAGCAATTCTCCTGCCTCAGCCTCCCAAGTAACTGGGATTACAGGTGTGCGCCACCATACCCAGTTAATTTTTATACTTTTTAGTAAAGACAGGGTTTCACCACATTGGCCAGGCTGGTCTCGAACTCCTGACCTAAGGTGATCTACCCATCTCAGCCTCCAAAAGTGTTGGGATTACAGGCATGAGCCACTGCACCTGGTCTGTATTTTCTTATTGTAATCCCAGACAGGCAGTTAAATGGAAATAGGAGAAAATGAGCTATTTCTATACGCAAATAGGCCTTGTTTTTTTAACTTTCTAACTAAACTGATTTATTTTGAAGCACACTATATTTACATTTTCATCCACGTTTAGAATTAAACACTTTGACTGGCTGTACTTGCATACAAACAGTCCAGGAAAAAAAATTCCAAAACAAAAAGATGGAAAGTGAGATCCTAAATCAATCTATTTATGTTGAAAGTCCCCAAAAACCTGGAGACACTCACAGGTAGATCTGAAGAGTCACAAGTCTCATACTCACGTGGCAGTAGTCACAACCCCACTTTGTCCCTTCTGTGGCAATCTGTCCTCTTGATGTGGGATTAGATGAAGCCTGAACCACTAGGGGATAAGCCATTTGCAGATAATGGGGCTACTTTGTCAAAGTTGTGATGCCGAACACTCCAAATCCCGGCTCCTGGTGAGATTTAAGTGACATGCCAGTGGTTAATGCTTAACTCACTTTATAACCTATAAATATTAATTTTAGGCCACTCTCATGTAGACTTCAGACAGGGAAGATTTTAGAATCATTTTTTTTTCCTAATTCAGGCCTTATGAGATAAAAAAATGCTTGAAAACACTGTTTTAAATCACTAGAACCACTTCTACTCAAGTGCTACATGCAGAAAGAGAGGTTGAATTATCCCCAGCATTGCAATGCAGTGTTCTTCAATAGCAGCAAAGTTTCCAGACTAGCTCACAGGGGCTAACCTAGTGGAAATATTAACAAATTGCTGAGTAACTCTAAGATATGAATGCAGTTTCATCCGCTGAGACCGTGAACAACGCCTGGGAGCATAGAGATGCTCAGACCATTGCCCTCTGAGGCCTTGTTTTGAATGAGTAGAAACCAGCACCTTCCATGTTGGGTCAGATTCTCTTTGTTTCTTGGCCTAAGCTGTAGATTTTCAGTGCCCAGCCTTCCTATTTCAGCTTCCTTAGAAACCTCCTTTTTTCCCAGATCAGTAGATAACAATAAGTGCTTTTTGCCCCTGTTCACTGGAAAGGGTACAAAAGTAGGGAGCAGAAGGATGATGGTAGGAAGAGGTGTCCTGGAAGAGTGACAAATGCTGCTAATTATTCAGGGGTAGCCAGAATATTCTCCTGGTACCTGTGCAAGCTGGTGGCTCATAGCAGGTAGGGAACACACTCAGTGGCCTTGTCAGTTTAGCTCTGGAAGTCCATAAGATAAAAGGCAGTGTTTGAGTTCCCAAATATTTCATAATAAACAGGCTGTATTTTAACATCCTTTTTGACTGCCTCTTTTCCAGCAAAAGGCATTTTCTCATTTATTGTTTAAATTAAAATTCCACAGGCTCTGCATTGACCTGCAGTATTTTATCTATCCTGAGTCTCAGGACACTGTTTGATGGAATTAAGGTATTATGTCTTAAAGTCTGTGTGACTTTCTCTTGTTTACTTTGGGGGAAAGGATTCCAGGCACATATACAGTGTCTCAGTGCTAATACTCCATGATGGATTAACTCACAATGTTGAGAGATGACTCATATTATCTTAACATGCTTTCTTTTATTGAAGGTGGAGGGTGGGTAGGGGTAGAATGTGATTCTGCAGAAATGGCCCACGTCTTCAGAATGTTCTGCTGATACATTTTATTTCGGGTCAGATGTGCTCAGTTTTTGTTCTCATTCTGTCTTTGAGTTCTGGTACCCAGCTAGATTCTCACATGTGTATATGTTGAAATTAAACCAATGCAAAGGTTTTTACCCTGAGGTGTTACTAATTCATGAGCCTATTTTCTTTACAGTTTTTTCCTCCTATACAGCCTATATCTTGTTAAATGTCTTTTCTTCTCCTAGATTGTTTTCAATAGTAGATCAATTTTAGCTTTGTTCAGTCTCAATTATAGAAAAACCCTGAAATTAGCCAAATATTTGAACATTGTAAGGTACTAATCAGATTAGTCAGAAAAAAAAAAAGGTACAGGAACACTTCCTACAGTTCCAGAAGAGTGAGCTTTCCTGGCTGAGAGTTATTTCATAAGATGTAGTATTTCATCAAAGCCTAAGTATGTGGACACTAATGGTTAGTCATCACCAGGGTAAGATGAAAAATCTGCACTGTGTATTTGTGTTGATGCCACATTTCAGGCCAAAGGTTTTGCATCCAAACTATGCACTCTAGCATCCTAAGTCCATGGCTGGCTCTGGCAGTGGCTCTTTTCACACCAAAAGGGAGGGAGAAAACCAGCTAACTCCTGGGATCTCTGACTGCAGTCAGGACAAGGAACAGGGAACCAACGTTTGTTCACTAGGATGAGGATATAAAGCATCTTCTGGGTTTTCAGATCCTGCCAAGAAAAGCTTTACAGGAAGACTCTAGGTCTTTGTGAACCCCAACCTGTCTTTGAATGACTGGGCTCCTCAGCAGATCTACAGACTTTTAGTTCTTTTTGGAGTGGTGATGACTCTTGACATTTATTGTCCAGGTCTGGTCTGCAGCACTTTGGATGCCTCCAGGCTATGGAGACAGATTACATGTCATGCATGGAGACTGTACATGCTACAACACTTCTCAAACCTCAGCCTCTATCAAAGGGCATTTGGGTATGGCTCAAGATGGGAGTAATCTCTCTTTTCAGTTGTGTCAAGTTCTTATGCCATGTTTCATTTTTCCTCTTTATACAAGGCAAAGCACATCTGCAGAAAGACATTGCTTGAGGAGGTGCAAGAGCTGGAAACCAAGTCTGCAGTCCTGGCTAAAGCAGTGCTGTGGAACAGCAATGGAAAGAGGTAGGGAGCTTCATCCCAATATTTGTGTTTACAGAACGCAAATTCTCCTTGTCCCTTTCCCTGTTTTTCTTTCTATTTATACACTTTTTTCCCATCTTGCTTTTCGATGGAAGCACAACATGCTGAGTTTTAAGCATTTTGGTTATTCTCAGATTTAAGTTGCACTCTTTCAGTGGCCACATGAAATCTGACTTTCGGGGTCACTGGGTCTGTCCCTAGGTAAGAATGGGCATTTTGACTTGGCACAGTGGCTCACACCTGTAACCCCAGCACTTTGGGAGGCCGAGGTGAGTGGATCACGAGGTCGGGAAATCGAGACCATTCTGGCTAACACAGTGAAACCTCATATCTACTGAATATACAAAAAACTAGCTGGGTGTGGTGGCAGGCGCCTGTAGTCCCAGCTACTTGGGAGGCTGAGGCAGGAGAATGGCATGAACCTGGGAGGCGGAGGTTGCGGCGAGCTGAGATCACCCCCTGCCCCCAGCCTGGGCAACAGAGAGAGACTCCGTCTCAAAAAAAAAAAAAGAAAGAAAAAAAAAGAATGGGGGTTTTATTGGGTTTAGAAGTGAGCAAAACTACCCATGTGCAAAAAAAATCGATGTCATAGCATTATTATCTTAAGGTGGAAAGGTCCAGGTTTAGCAGGATTCCACAGAGGAGTTAAAGCCTAGCCTTTGGATTTCAGACCCAATTATTGTACCCAGGGATGAGTATCACACATGAAGGTTTGCATGTGAAATAATTCATGTTATTATTCATTTAAATATGGTCAATCTCACTTCAGCATACCTAGGTGAGGGAGTTGTTTTTAATTAATACTTTCTGCTGAGGTTGAGAGGGATCCTGTGAACTTTTGGAACAAATATTGCTGCTTGCATTGCTAATTGCTCGTGAACATCAGCCTGCCTGCCCTTCCCTGCACATAACAGCTAGGCCTGTGTATAGCTTTTGTTTCATCACATATGTTAAGATGCTCTTAGAGCACACTCTGTTAAAATCTCTATAACACCAAGGAAAATTTCCCTGGTCCTGAGAAAAATTTTCAGAGTACTAGGAAGCCATTGCTGTATTAAGGATATGGAATGTCTAGAATATTCTGAATATAATTCTATAAATGCTTAGAAAGAAATCTGTAACTAACGTCTAATGAAACACATATCTAGAAGTCAAATATTTATAGGGATTCCCACTTTGTGTATGGTTTTATATTTTGTTTATTTGTACCATCTTTTAACACAATAAAGATAAGCAATTTTTTTGTTAAAGAGGATCCAAAAATTTTGAGAGTCTTTAGAAGTATAATTTCAAATAGATATTTTAGGAAGGAGATCATGACATATAGTTGAAGTTGTGGATTTTTGATTACTTTAAGTAAGTACATTTATTAAGCCATTATTTTATAGCACCTATGCTAGTCACTAAAAAATAATCAGCCAACAACACAAAAAGCACTGTATTCAATAAGCTTAAAATTGTGAATATGTGGGGATAGCAGGCTGATTTTACTGCAGGTGTATATACAACCACTACATGTGGCTGAGGCAGGCACAGGACTGTTCTATCTTTCACATAACTTAAGCACAGGGCTCAGAATCTACTAGAGTTTTAAGGACCTACAACATTCTTTGGGACCTGAAAAAATATATATTTATAGGCTCCAAAAATTGGGGAGCAGGAAACCTCTGCGTAATAAAATTAAGAAACACTTAAAACATTGTAAAATGAATATCAGCTGTAAGAATTGTTAAGCTTAGGAAGAACAATAAGTTTATCATATTTAGAAACAACTTACAGGCTTTCTTATATCTCAAGAGTTCTCAAGTATACAGAATGATTGCTGAGCAAGCGTAAGTAATTTCTAAGTAAAATGAGAATTTCAGAGCCAAGTTCTAAAACTCCTTGAAAATATTCTACAAGAAAACATTACATAAGGCTGAAATCAGTGTTAGCCAGCTGGGCTCTTATCAGAAGACTCTGGAAAGAAACTTCTTCCAAGCCCATTTATGCTGTTGGCAGAATCCATTGCCTTTCTTGCATTTATAGGACTGAGATAACCATTCCTTACTGGCTATCAGCTGCAGGACAGGGGACACCTTTAGTTCCTAGAGGCTTTTATAAGGACTTTGCATCTCTCCCTACATCTTCAAGCCAAGAAAGACCAGTTAAATCCTTCTCATGCTTAGAATATCACTGACTTCCTCTTCTGTTATATGTCTCTTATTTTCTCTTCTGCCACATCTTCCACTGGCTTCCTGCCTTCCCCTTCTGCTTTTGAAGGCTCATGTGATTACATTGGGTCTGCCCAGATAATGCAGGATAATTTACTTATTTTGAAGTCAGCTGACCAGTAACCTTAATTCAATCTGCAAACTCCCTTCGCAGCAGAACCTACATTAGGGTTTCCTTGAATTACATGTGGATAGAGAATTGGGGGTTTCTTGAGAATTTTGCCTACCCCAAGAAGATACTCTGGGTGCTTCTCATTTATATTGACTGTTATTTGTTTCTAATATTTTTAAATTCCTCCTCTTAGGTCCTTAATCACTGAAAATACTTATCTTATCATCTTTATTTGCCTTTCTATTTTGTGAGACGCTTGGAGAGCAGTCTAAATGTTTGTATCCATTAATTTGTCATCATAGGGATTGGTTCCTTTCATGTTTTCTTATTTTCTATTGTAAATTTATGTTTCAGTCTGGGTTGAGGTTTTGTGTTTACTCCACCACCTGATTCCTCATGTCAATTTAAAGTTTGGGGTTTATTAAACCAGGTATATAGTGTAAATTCAAACCCAAAATCTATTTATAGCCTGTTTGGCTCTACATTTTTATAGCACACTTTTTATCTCCTCTCCAGAGCATAGAGCAAATTGGACAAGCTTTATTATTGTCTCCCAATGCTGTGATTTGGGGTTTTGTGATTTCTGTGCATGTGTGTTTTGTGTGTTTGTTTGTTTCTATCATTAAATGTTCTACCCTGTCACTGAAAGGGCACCCCTTTGAAATTCTCAGCCATATGAACAGGGTCTCATCAGCTTCTACCTTTCATTCATTAGAAGCCTGAAGTCTTTTTATTTGGAACATTAAAACCAAAGTTCATACATTATTGAGACGGGATAACTTCTCTAAGGCAACCTGTTTGAGCTTTAAGTTTTAAGGTTTCCATTTTATTTCTTTTTTTTTTTTTTTTTTAGACGGAGTCTTGCTCTGTCGCCCGGGCTGGAGTGCAGTGGCCAGATCTCAGCTCACTGCAAGCTCCGCCTCCCGGGTTCACGCCATTCTCCTGCCTCAGCCTCCCGAGTAGCTGGGACTACAGGCGCCCGCCACCTCGCCCGGCTTCCATTTTATTTCTGACCCCTAAAGATTTTTCTTAGTTTCTTGTGGACTCAAGTACTCATTTTAAGTAATTTTAATTAGGATAGATTTTAGATTGTCTAGTTTGCCTTCTTACCAGAAACAGAAATTCTTTCAGTGATTTATTTTACAAACCAATCTTTAGTGACCTCTACAACTACAACTCCACTCAGGTCAGGAATGACTTTCACATTGCCAAGTCAGTGAATATTTTGTCTTCATCTTAGGCAACATTTCATCAAAAATGTTTTCATTGAGACATTCCTGTCAGAAACATTTTTTACCTTAATATTTTAATATATTTGTTTTTGTAACAGTGTGCTTAGTTTGGCTTTCTCATTCTTCTTTTATTTCACTTTTATTTTTTCAGGACTACATCTGCAGGTCTGTTACATAGGTAAACTAGTGTCATGGTGATTTGTTGTACAGATTATTTTATCACTCTTGTATTAAGCCTATTATTATCTTGTATTAACCCATTCATTTTTTTTTTTCTGATCCTCCCTCTCATCCTACCCTCCACCCTCTGATAGGTTCAAATGTTTGTTGTTCTCCTCTATGGGTTATGTGTTAACATTTAGCTCCCCACTTATATGTGACAAACATTTGGGGTATTCGACCTTTCTGTTTCTGCATTGGTTTGTTAAGTATAACAGTCTCCAGTTCCATCCCTGTTTCTGCAAAGGACATAATTTCATTCTTCTTTATGGCTGCAAAGTATTCTATCGTCTTACTATTCTGGCAATTTTTAGTTTTCACATAGCTTTGTTGTATCCTAAATTGCATAAAAATTCTTTGGGCATTTGCCTTTCTCACTCTATAATTTTTACCAGATTTTAGTACTTAAAATATTTTGTCTCCAATATGACAATAGCTACTGAAGTGATCTCCCTGATAGTACTCCTCTGTTGTCTTTCAAGGCATTGTTCACACTACAGTTAAAGTGATTTTTTTTTTTTTTTTGAGGTACAGTTTCACTCCTTTTCTTTCTTTTTCTTTTCTTTTCTTTCTTTCTTTCTTTTTCTTACAGGGCCTCCTCAAGCCCTGTAAAAGCCCTGCAACACAACTGTCCCAAGGAACACACCTTCTTTGGGTCACTCTTCTTTCCATGGCTTTACTGTGGGTAAGAAATATCCCTTCAAAGTTAGGTCTGAACCCTTTTGAAATGCTGCATGGATGATCTTTTCTTACAAATGATTTTCTTTCAGGGCAAGAGACTTCTTAGTTGATTTAGCATATAACCCCCTAGCTCACTTTCTTGGTCTGCAGTCCAATGCTCTAACCCTGAGCTATAACCCCTCCTACCCTAGCTCACTTTCAACTAGAGTTAACACACCTTCATAATAAACCCATCTGCATAATAAAAGATTAGGGTGGGAGCTACCAAAGATTTGTGTTCTATGCAAATGGCACACCTGATCTAACCAGTTTTTTACACCCTGTGTAAGTCAGACACCACCCCTTACCAGCTTATCTATGAAACCCCCTGCATTTCACCACAGACCAGCAGTCAGTTTCTCCAGTCTCCTGTCTGCAGCAGAGAGCTATTCTCTTTCTTTTGCCTATTAAACTTGTGCTCTCAACCTTACTCTTTGTGTGTCCATGACTTTGTTTACCATAGCTGTGAGACAGTGAACCTCAAGTGTTAGTCCAGATATTGAAGCTGTTTTATTATGAAAACATACTTCTGATTATGCCGTCTCCTGCTTAAAATTTTTAAATGGCTTTCCATTAGAATGAAATTCAAAAGTCCTTTATGCCCTGAAAGCCTACACCAGTTGATTCCTAGCTTCATTTGTGAGCATCTCATTTCTTTTCTTACTATACAATAATGACTGTATCGGCTAGGGTTGACTGTTACATAAGCCACAGAAGTGAATTCTGTGCAATTTAAGCGAAAAGAGGAATCTATTGCCTTTTTATGCTTGTTGTAGAGAATTAAAGGCAAAGCCTATTTCATAATTCTGGAATGACAGAAATAAGCTTGGTTTTAAGAGTTAGATGAACAGGAATTAACCAATAGGCTTCATTCTACTACCATTGGACTAACATAGGTCTGATAATTTTCTGCTTTTTTGAGTACACGTTTAAGGTTTAAACACCTAAGAGAAACTATTATTGTCTTGGCATGGGTAATGTGTTCACTCATGAGCCAAGAGGGTATGAAATGTGGAAGGTTCACCTCACCAATAGAAAAGAGAATGCGATTTGGGAAAGAAATGAAAGGAATTCTGAATAAGTTAAAACAACAGAAATTATTTCTAAGGATTTCTTATTAGTTGATGTGTCCCTTTTGCAGAGACACCTGCCCTAAACTGCTACTCTCAGTGGTTACCTTTTAAAATTCTATTAAAGCACACTTTACTTTTATGATAACATTAATATGTGTATGATTTTATAATCTCTATTCCCTTCACTTTAAGTTTCATAAAGGCAAGGATTATATCTATTTAGTTGTTTTGCAGTACTATTGCATCTATTATTTTATCTAGGCATAAAAGGCACATATGATTTACAGAATACTGTAAAAGAAAATTATGCAAAATTCTACTGATGTAGTCAACTAAATGATGTTAAAAGATTTAAAAGAATTTTATAATGAAATAGAAAATGTGTATGTTAAAATAAAAGAATTGAAAATTCTGCATTTGGTATATAGGCAATTATATAGAAGAAAACAAAACCACGAACTATATACTAAAAGCTTGAAAATACTTTATCACTTTTTCATTTATGAAGCTTAGTTTTGACAGACACAGAATTCTTGACTGGCATTCATATGGTTTCAGGCTAAAAGCAGGAGGGCTCCAATCCCTCTGGTTTGTAAGGTTTTTGCTGAGAAAATTGCTGTTAGTCTGATAGGTTTTTATAGGTTACCTGATACTGATACTCTGTCTCAGAATATCTTTCTCACAGAAAACTCTTTCCTTCACATTGACTTTTTTCAGACAAACAAGTGCTGAGGGAATTTGCCACTACCAAACCAGCACTATAAGAAATGCTAAAGGGAGTTCTAAATTTTAAAACAAAATCTTTATATACACCAAAATAGAACTTCCTTAAAGCATAAGCCTCACAGGGCCTGTAAAACAATAACACAATGAAAAAAAAAACAAAGTGTCTAGGTAACTACTAACAGGATTAACTGAACAGTACCTCACATCTTAACATTAACATTGAATGTAAATGGCCTAAATGCTCCACATAAAAAAAATACAGAATGACAGAATGGATAAAACTCCACCAACCACTTATCTGCTGTTTTCAGGAGAGTCACCTAACACATAAGGACTTAGGAAATTTAAGGTAAAAAGGTGGAAAAAGATATTTCACGAAAATGAAAACTAAAAGCAAGCAGCAATATCAAACAAAGCAAACCTTAAAGCTACAAAAGGTTATTCTTTAAGGTCTGTATCCTTTTCTATGTTTAAAAAAAAAAAAGACAGGGCCAGGCGCAGTGGCTCATGCCTGTAATCCCAGCACTTTGGGAGGGCGAGGTGGGCAGATCACAAGGTCAGGAGGTTGAGACCATCCTGGCTAACATGGTGAAACCCTGTCTCTGCTATAAAAAATACAAAAAAATTAGCCAGGTTTGGTGGTGGGTGCCTGTAGTCCCAGCTACTCGGGAGGCTGAGGCAGGACAATGGTGAAACCCAGGAGGCAGAGCTTGCAGTGAGTCGAGGTCACACCACCACACTCCAGCCTGGGCAACAGAGTGAGACTCCATCTCAAAACAAAGAAAAAAAAAGACAGATACTATGATACTAACTAAGCATATGAAATACATAAAAAGACAGGATTGTTTTTAAAATGGATTGCAAAACATAGTAATAATTTATGGATATTAGATTTTTCCTATTTACCTTCATAATCAAAAAATAAATTTTAGAAGCAGTTGACATTGATGGAGTAGTTAATTTCCTGTAGCTATAATTTTATTTTAAACTTGGGGGAAGGACACTAACTCGCTGATTCTTACTGTTAACTTACAGACTCGAATGAATTGAGAACACACCTGGATAAACTATAAAGGACCCAAAGTTGAACGAGAAATATGTTTAGTGTGAAGGCTGGTTATAATGATATCCCATAGCTTATTTGTTGCTTTTTAATATTTTTTCCTTTATTTTTGATAAACAAGCTATAATTCAATGTGGTAAAATATCCAGGCCATAATATAATTAAAAAATTGGCCATCTTGAGAAGTTGATTTTATTTGACCTACTTTGTATTCTAATTTAGAAAATATACATATGTAATAAATATCCAAGTTGTGTGCTATTTGTTTAGTTCTCAAACATTTTCCTTTCTATTTTTATCTAAAAGATTACAAGTATATTTCAATATATATTTAATGAGGAAGCTTACTTCTGCATTATTGAACCAAAACTTTTTACATGAAGGTGAATAAAGATGTAGATATGGTTGCTCAAGTAAGGTGCAGTTTCCACCCAAGAAAGCAAAGTTTTGGGAAACATTTGTTTTAAACCAATGTTTTGTGGCCCATTTATATTGCAACAATATTGCTTTATAAAAAATTAGAGACTGCTATGTAAATATGATAAACCATAGTATCTTGTAATTTATCAGAGCAGTATATTTAAATTTTAAAATACATTATTATGTTTTAAGTGACTGAAGTATGCAAATAACCTTTATGTCTTTTTGTAAATTAAAAGTTCTGTAGAAATATTACCTCAAAAAAGTAAAAGCAATTTGTGAAAGGTAGTTAATGATAATGACTGTAAAATTTTTTATGATTTTATTTTTTGTATGTAAATTATATTATGCCCTTCTTTTAGAGAAAAGTCCTTTTCCAGAGAGATATGAACAATTATTTTAGCTTGGTAGACAAAATAGGGGCAAATGGAAATTTTATGCAAGGTTTTAAGAAGGGTTTTAAATAAAATGCACTTATATATATATACCACATATTTCATAATTCTAACCTTTTTTCCTGTTTGGGTCTTGGTTTTCTTCTTAAGAAAACTGAATTGGAATTTTGATAGGAATATCTCTTAATGGAAGACATGAGGCAGGTTTGAAGTTCTAACATTTTCTTTATGTAGAACCCAAATGGGAAGTCTCGGTTATTATAGTAGAGTACAGTCAGCATTTTTTGTACCAGGGTATTTGTCAACCCATTATAGCTCATTTTACAATTGATATTATAATTGGTTGGTATTTAACAGACTTCTTCATCTGAATAGGTAAACATAATAAAAGTTTCAGGCCATTTGTTCTATTAGGGACATTCTAATTATTTTACCCTAGCTCTAAACAGTACAGCTACTATAGGTTTTGGAATCCCCATGGGTTTTGGAAACCCTGTGGATTTCACTGCCTCATTCAGAAGCTCTGTTTTGTGGGGATGCAGGAGGTTATGTGTCAAAGCTTTATCCAGTTCTTCTCACAAGTGGTCCTTTGGCTAGATACAAAAGACCATTCACATAGACGAAGTGCTAGGGTTTGCCCTCCCTGGAATAAATCAGAAGGTGATCTGGCGGATAAGATTACTTGATTTGTACTCAGCCGAGAGCCTGGGGTCGAATGTGGACTACGGAAGGCCTAAAAGGAAGAGCAATGATTGATGATCTGTTTAATTTTATGGTGACCTCTCCTTAAACATTGGAAAGCAATAGCCTTGAGCAAGACAGATTCTCAGTTGTCACACACACACAACCTAATGATGCTCAAACTAAATGTTATTTATGTCAATGTAATGTCCCTTGCAGCTGGCTGAAGAGCTTCAGAACAAGCCATTAAACAGTGAGATCAGAGAGCTGTTGAAACTACTGTCAAAACCCAGTGTGAAGGTGAGGACATATTGCTCTGGTAATAAATACCTTCAAACAGGGCCACTTTCTGAGCCTTCAGATGAATTTTGTTTCAAGCATCAATTCTCAAGTAAATGTGTTTCAAATAGGCACAGTATTTTAATAGCCTGAATCCTATTAATAATAAAGAGATGAGCTTTTCATTGTAATGTGATGAGAAACTATAAAGTACTCTAATTGGGAAGCTCAGAATTGAAGTTCTGACAAATATAATGTAGCTTCAAGGTCATTTTCGTTTTAAATAAAGAGCACACTATACAGAACCTACTAGTAATTTTGTTTAGGCCCATTTTACTTGGGTAGTTAATGGGATTCCAATATGTTTGACAAATATACCTATTTTCTGTAGGATCATTTCAACATTCCTCTTTATTTCCCCTTTCACCTCCCCATTTCCTGTCCCTTTACTAATTTATGTTTCAAAATATCATTCCATTTTACAGAGAAGAGTATTTTCCAGTGTAAAATACCCATAAAATATTGGCAGACAGATTTCAGTTCTCCCTTTCCCATTGCCTCCTGAGTTAATCACTTATTTTCATCCAAATGTGATCAGTTTACAGCAGGCTTTTAAGAATTTTCCTGCAGTTATTCTGAGGTCATTACTGCACTAAATCCTGCAGTGTATATATTTTGGACTTGACACTGTCACAATTATGTGTCAGATATTGTTCTGTGAGTCAGAATTGCATATGGATTACATAATTACATAATTAAAATGATCATTTAGCTTGAGATGATTACTGGTGATCATATGTAGAGTGTTGAATGAAAATTTCTGCCTAGATACAAAACTAGTTTCTACGTTTTTTGAGAAATAGCTTTTGGAATTGTGCTGTAGTTGGTCTTATGTTTATTTTGTAAAAGAGAGATGGTATTAAATAAAAAATGACATTAAAACATGCGTGGACTGTAAAACCTAATCCCTATAAGTAAATATAAGTACATGAATATATTGCTATAAAGGCTAAACAGGCTATGATTAATGATGTAAGGGTAATTGATTTGTAGTGGTTCAGGAAGTCATTAAATTTTGTTCTAAAAGAACAAGGATCAGATTATAGCAGAAAAGTTCCTTGATGTTAAAAGCAAAGTGTGTAAAACATTAAGAGAAGGAGATTTTAGCCAGAGAATGTTCTGAAGATTTCTTCATTTGGTCTTAGTCTGCACCTGAGAAGTTAGTATCACCCAGGGGAGGGAGAGGTGAGCTATGAGTAGTTTCTTAAACTCCTTTTGAGATTATTGTTTTGGTTTAAGGGTATTAGAAATGAAAGCAGCATGTTTCACACACACACACAAATCCCTGATTATGGTATTTGGTTCAAGAGTGTTTCAAATGGAATAGCTAATTATGTAATATTATACTGGATGAGAACTGGTATTTGGCTCAAGAAAGAGGTATGACTTTAGACAGTACTAAGAAGGGCCATTTGGTAAAATATTATAATTAGATAGTTAAATTTTATTAGGTGTAAAATATTTTAGGTAGATAATTTGGTTATTTTTCATATTTATCTATCAATGTGACTAAAGAACGGTGTAAAGTTGTCATGAAAGACATATATTCATATATGTAGGAAATATGTGTAGAAAATAGATAATATTCCAGGATACATGATGTTTTATTTGGCAATGTCAGTTTGTAGTTAGCTAGTCTTGGGAAGAAAATATACTTTTTCCCTTTTTGATCTAACATTTAACATTGCTTTTCTTGAAGTCATTCATATTATCTACCATCACTTTGACCTCATTTCCAAACCCCCAAATAAAGACTATTTCAAGATATAATCAGTTAATCTATTTTGTCCTGGGAGTAAACTAAAATCTTTGTTTGTTTTCCTTTTAAACAGAAGCAAGGTATGTAGGTTGTTAGTTGTATTGACAGTCAAAATATGAAAAATCCAACTCTAGTGTGTTAATTTGAATATTATCTTTCATTTCTAGTGGGTTAGGGAAGTTATTTACTTTTTAAAGATTTGTTATTTCATTTTAAATACTTAATTCATTGTACTAAAAGTAAAGTTGAAGTGTATCTTCAAAGTAATAGAACTTTAAAAAAACACAGATGCACTCATTTGCACACACACACACACACACAACCAAATATGCACCCATTCTGGTAGATAATACACATATTTCAAACATCTGGCAATTCTTCCTGAAAAAATTTATAACTTTCTTCAGCAATTCCTAAGTGTCACCAGGGACAGATATTCATTCATTCATTTATTCTTTTATTTTTTTACGGAGTCTTCCACTGTCTTTTGGGCTGGAGTGCAATGGCGCGATCTCGGCTCACTGCAACCTCCACCTCCCAGGTTCAAGTGACTCTTCCACCTCAGCCTCCGGAGTAGATGGGATTACAGGTGTGTGCCACCACACCTGGCTAATTTTTATGTATTTTTAGTAGAGACGGGGTTTCACCATGTTAGCTAGGAACGCCTCAATCTCCTGACCTCGTGATCCGCCCTCCCCGTGATCCGCACCGTCTGGCCCTCCCCAAAGTGCTGGGATTACAGGCCCTTGAGCCCCACCCGCGCCCGCCCCTTTCTGAAAATTTTTTGTAAACTTCCTTTGGGCCAGTTTTTAAAATGTCCCAACCAGGCCAACAGATCTTCCCACCTCATCCATTTATTCTTAGAATTTTTTCTTTCTTCTAATGCCTAGTGTGTGCCAGGCCTATGGAAGCAAGGTTATGAAGATATATGTGCCACTAGTGAAGGTGATAGGAGAAATACTGGGATTTAAAAAGAGTGGATGGAAATGATATGAAATACATAGGAACCGTGCTAAACCCAAACTTGGGCAGGGGGAGAATATTGAAGAAAACTTTACAGAGGAAGTGGCATATAAGTGAGACCTCATGGTAGAGTATGAGGGAAACAGAAGGGGACAAAGAAGTGGGAGATGGGTCGGGGGTGGGATGTGAAAAAGAAATGATTTCGGTACAGGGAAGAGCACGTAAAGTCCCATAAAGGAAAAACTTTCAGTTTGAAGATGTAAAAATGCAAAACCAGCCTCAGAACAGGTAAATGGATGGCTTGCGAAGGAGGAAGGGGTAACAGTTTGGAGCTGGGGAGTCGAGCCTTTTCAATAGGGTTTGTCAAGGACAGTCTGCTTCATGCCTGCAGTTCCAGCATTATTACAAATAAATAGTCTTTCTCCCATTTTCAATCGTTTCCCTATTTGGGGGATAAATTATATGGCCACACCTGAAATCGTGAGCTTATTAAAAAGTGGAAAACCATTCAAAGGATTTGAAGCAGGAAGTGATATGTCACTCCATATGTAGTCTAAGACCAGCCTTTTGAGGCATTGGGAGGTGTAGAATGGGAGAAATACAATACTGAATGGAGAAAGGCCAGTGGGAGCCTGTAGAAATAATTCAGATAGAATACTAGCACTTTGGTTGGCCAAGGTGGGCTGATCACCTGAGGTCAGGAGGTCGAGATCAGCCTGGCCAACATGGCGAAACTCTGTCTCTACTAAAAATACAAAAATTACCTGAGCGTGGTGGCAGGTGCCTGTAATCCCAGCTACTTGGGAGGCTGAGGCAGGAGAATCACTTAAACCTGGGAGAGGGAGGTTGTAGTGAACTGAGATTGTGCTCATCACTCCAACCTGGGTGAAAGAGTAAACCTACATCACACACACATACACACACACACACACACACACACACAAAAGCATACGACTGAAGTCCTAATGAAAGAGTGTGGGATGGGTGGAAGGAAGCATGGGGGATGGGCAGCTTGAGGGACAATTTCATTACGTGGTCTTGGAATAACTAATACTTTGGGATAAAAAAAGAACAATTGCCACTAGAGTGAACTCCAAAAATATTAAAAATTTAAGTGTAAAAGTTGAACCATAAAAATATTATTGGGCCGGGGGCTGTGACTCAGTCCTGTAATCCCAGCACTTTGGGAGGCCAAGGCGGGCGGATCACAGGGTCAGGAGATCGAGACCATCCTGGCTAACACAGTGAAACCCAGTCTCTACTAAAAATATAAAAAATTAGCCAGACGTGGTGGCGGGAGCCTGTAGTCCCAGCTACTCGGGAGGCTGAGGCAGGAGAACGGGGTGAACCCCGGAGGCGGAGGTTGCAGTGAGAGGAGATCACACCACTGCACTCCAGCCTGGGTGACAGAGCGAGACTCCATCTCAAAAGAAAAAATATATATATTTTTAATTGAAAAAATATGTATTAGAAGAAAATTTGAAAGTTATGTGATCATGGGCCAGGCACGGTGGTTGACGCCTGTAATCCCAGCACTTTGGGAAGCCAAGGCGGGCGGATTACCGAGGTCACCAGATGGAGACTATCCTGGCTAACACAGTGAAACCCCATCTCTACTAAAAATACAAAAACTTAACTAGGCGTGGTGGCGGGCGCCTGTGGTCCCAGCTACTCGGGAGGTTGAGGGAGGAGAATGGCATGAACCCGGGAGGTGGAGCTTGCACTGAGCGGAGATTGTGCCACTGCACTCCAGCCTGGGCTACAGAGGGAGACTCCATCTAAAAAAAAGAAACAGAAGAAAAAGAAAAGTAAAGAAAGAAGAAAGAAAGTTATGTGTTCATGGAATAGAAAAACGTTTGAAACACAAAGACAGGAATACACACATACAGACACACAAACATGCACCCATAAAGGAAAGAATATTTTAAAATCCATAAGTGAGGTTAGAAGGAATCATTTATTAATATACCTGATTTATGATATTTGTCCTTAATAAGATGTCTTAATTTATTCCGTTCACTTTATTTTACCTTTTACAAAGTGACTTGATAAAGACTTAAAAGGAAATAGAGATATTCTTTTTTGATAATACATAATTGTATTTTTCATTTAATTTATAAAGACAGCAATAGCCTGTATCCTCCTTGCTTTATTAGTGAGGATGAATATCTTTTCCTAAAGTTATATGTTTTTATTTCTTCTGTGAATTGAGTGTTCATATACCTCTAGGGATAACTGCTCTTGGCTGGCTGCATTACCTTGCAACCATTTCTGTATGTATATGTGTATATGTATATATATATAAAATATGTGGGTTTTTCCTAGTATATTCTATGGGATCATAGAATGCACTACTTACTGTGATTTTTTTTTTTTTTTGCTTTTAATATTTTGACATTTTGTAGCCTTCTCTTTTTGTCAACAAAATTATTTAACTTTTTCTTATAGATGAACCTTTATTATTTCTGCTTTTCTGCTATTTAAATAAGACTATGATGCACATCTTTTGTTTATTAGACAATTTTATGGATTTTGTCAAAATATACTTTAATTAGGACAGTAAATTATTGGGGCATACATAATGTTTGTACATTTTACAGTTTTGATCATTATTTCCAGCTTGTTGTTAAGACAGACCTTCTTGAGCACCTGCTGCATAGTGCATGAGAAGACCTGTTTCCCTATGCAGTTGCAATTTGCAAAAGGTATTTTTAATTAATATTCTTTTTCTCTTTTTCTGAGACAGAGTCTTGCTCTGTCACCCAGGTTGGAGTGCAGTGGCACAATCTCAGCTCACTGTAACCTCCACCTTCTGGGCTCAGCGATTCTCCTGCCTCAGCCTCCCAACTAGTTGGGACTACAGGTGCATGCCACCACACCTGGCTAATTTTTGTATTTTTTGTGGAGTCGGGGTTTTGACCTGTTGGCCAGGCTGGTCTTGAACTCCTGGCCTTAAGTGATCCACTCACCTAGTCCTCCGAAAGTGCTGGGATTACAAACATGAGCCACCATACACAGCCTCAAGTAATATTCTTTTTTAGCTTTGCTAGTTAATCACCACTAGAATATAAGCTACGTGAGAGTAGGGAATAAAAATTGCAGACATATAGCAAGGTTTCAGTCAGTACTGCAAGATTAAATAATGGTTAGTAAAAATTTTGTGTTATTCCTAATGAATTGTGAGTGATATAAGGATATAAAATCATTATATTTCTCCTCAGTTATTTTTCTTTAGTCTTACATGCATTTTCTAAAACTGTAGAAATATGTACTTTTATGTAGGAGAATTTGGTATGCTTTTTTCTTTATGACTTCTGGGCACTGAGTTAACTTAGAAAGGACTACCATTCTTCATGACAAGTTCAGGAAAATTTGCTTTCCTGTTTTATTTTGACTTAAATTGATTTTTTACAGTTTGAAATCTTTAATTTGTATGAAAGTTTGGTGTATGGTATAAGATGTGGTTCTAGTTTTTTTTTATTCAAGTGGATAGCGATTTTCTCACAGTTTGATTTGTCTTTATTATGTATATGAATCTGTTTTGAACTATTGGTTTGATTGTTGTAAATTTGGTTACCTTATCGTTTTAGTAATTACAGCATGATACCTGCTAAGGCCAAATTTCTATCATTATTCTTGCAAATGTATTTTTCCAGAAGAACTTTGGAATTCTCTCTTCATGTCCTTAAAAAACCCTTTGGGATGCAGTTGAATTTTCCAGTCAAAGAACATGGCAATATATTTATTTAGGTCAAATGGTTTCTTGTATAAACCTGGAATATTTCCTGCTAAGTCTGTTCCCAGACCTGATGTGTATGTGTGTGTGCACGCACACATAAAAAATATATGTATATATTTATATACATACATATACATATGTATAAATTAATTTTCCCCAATGTATACTACTTATTATTTTCTAACAAGTATATTGTTTCTATATGGTAAACATGTTAATTTCTATAATACTTATTTTGTATCACCCTACTGAAATATTTCATTTTTAAAAATTTTCAGTGTTATGTTATTGACAAGATTTTTTAAAATCTTTTCCTTTTTAGTAATTATAGATCATTTCCTCCCTTACTTTATTGCCTTGATATGGCTTGCATGAAAAAATGCTGAAAACTTGTAGTAAAGGATATGCTTCTATTTTTCTGTACTTTTATAGGGATACTTCTGTGCTTCCTGTTATTACACTTCTGTGCTTCATGTTATTATCATCAAACATCCTGTATGATGCTTGTTGCTGGTTTCTGATAGAATATTTTACAAAATTTTGTTCTGTCTTTTTTTAAAAAAATCAAGATTATATTACATTTTGTCAAATGCCTTTATGGTACTTATCAAAGTGATCATAGAAACTTTTTTAGTTGTTAGTATCAATAATAATGTGCAGATATTTATATTGACAAAACATTAAATTATTGGGATTAAATCTTCCTTTTGATAAAAGAAGATTGTTTTTTATTATACTTTAAGTTCTGAGGTACATATGCAGAACATGCAGGTTTGTTACATGGATATATACACGTGCCGTGGTGGTTTGCTGCACCATCAACCCATCATCTACGTTAGGTATTTCTCCTAACGCTATCCCTCCACTAGCCCCTCATCCCCTGACAGGCCCTGGTGTGTGATGTTCCCCTCTCTGTGTTCATGTGTTCTCATTGTTCAACTCTCACTTATAAGTGAGAACATGCGGTGTTTGGTTTTCTGTTCTTGTGTTAGTTTGCTGAAAATGATGTTTTCCAGCTTCATCCATGTCCCTGCAAAGGACACAAATTCATCCTTTTTAATGGCTGCATGATATTCCGTGGTGTATATGTGCCACATTTTCTTTATCCACTCTATCATTGAGGGACATTTGGGTTGGTTCCAAACCTTTGCTATTGTGAACAGTGCCTCAATAAACAGTGCCTCAATAAACATGTGCATGTGTCTTTGTAGTAGAATGATTTATAATCCATTGGGTACATACCCAGTAATGGGATTGCTGGGTCAAATGGTATTTCTGGTGCTAGATCCTTGAGGAATTGCCACACTGTCTTCCACAATGGTTGAGCTAATTTACACTCCCACCAACAGTGTAAAAGCATTCCTACTTCTCCACATCCTCTCCAGCATCTGTTGTTTCCTGACTTTTTAATCATCACCATTCTAACTTGCATGAGATGGTATCTCATTGCAGTTTTGATTTGCAATTCTCTAATGACCAGTAATGATTAGCTTTTTTTCATATATTTGTTGGCTGCATAAATGTCTTCTATAAAAGATTTTTTATATCTGATTTTGTAATATATTACTTTGGTATTTTAAAAAATCATCCTGAGACCAAAGTTGTGCTGTCATCTTTTTATACTTTCTGGTTAGGTTTTGCATTTGGGTTGTGAGACCTTTGAAAAAGAAACATTATGTTTTATTATGTGTTGGAATGCTACAAATAAAACAGTAAACTTTAATATGACCCTTCATTTGGTTCAAATGCCATTTCTGGGGAAAATTTTTTGATAGTGCTTTCAATTTCTTCTGTAGTTCTCTAGTTAATCCAGCTTTCAAGTTCTTCTAGAGTTACTTCATTATTTATTTTTTCCCAGGAAACTTCATATTTTATTACGATTTCAAGCACATTGGAATGGTGTTCAATTTATTCTGTTGATTTGTATCTGAAGTTCTGTCTGGTTTCTCAGTGCTGTTAATATGCAATTTTGTTTTCCTCTGGTTTCTTGCTGTGCATACCAGAAATGCGTAATTATCTCATCTCTCAAAAGAACTGGCTCTTTATTATCAAATCTATTTTTCTTTCTTTCATTTTTTCTTTTTCTTTTTTTATTTTAAACTAAGTCTCACTCTGTTACCCAGGCTGAAGTGCAATGGCATGATCTCAGCTCCCTGCAACCTCAGCCTCCCAGGTTCAAGCAATTCTCCTGCCTCAGCTTCCCAAGTAGCTGGGATTACAGGCACATGCCACCATGGCTGGCTAATTTTTGTATTTTTAGTAAAAACGGGGTTTCACCATTTGGGCCAGCTGGTCTCAAACTTTTGACCTCAGGTGAGCCGCCTGCCTCGGCCTCCCAAAGTATTGGGATTACATGCAATAGTGACTGCACCCAGTCTAACTCTTTTCTTTATATCTATCTTTGATTTCATTTAGTGGAATACTTAGCTTTTACGCTTGTTTAATTACAAATGCATTTAAGAGTATGTGGCTTTCTTTTAAATTTTGTCATCTTCCATGGACATCATGTATGTCATATTGGCATTGATATTAATTTCTTGATTGTCTGTAATAAATTTTGATAACTTCAATA
Organism: Rhinopithecus bieti; assembly: GCF_001698545.2. Taxonomy (NCBI): domain Eukaryota; kingdom Metazoa; phylum Chordata; class Mammalia; order Primates; family Cercopithecidae; genus Rhinopithecus; species Rhinopithecus bieti. The sequence continues at coordinate 33,849 of NW_016807917.1, forward strand.
CCCTGACATTTAAATTTGGGAGGTTGTTTGGGTTTCATTTTTTTATATATACAGATGTTAATTTCTAGTTTGATGCATTTTTATCATAATATACAACCTGTTAACCTTTTTAATGTAAAATTTGTTAAAGGTGTTTGTTTGCTAGTTTGGCCAACTTTTGCAAATATATGAAGGAAAAGAATAGCTATATGGAAAGAATTTTTTTAAATGTATATATTGTCCTCTAGAAGTTTATAGACAAACTTAAATATTCAGAGTGACTATTCCTGAAAATAAGATAATCATTAAAGTTAATTGTAATAGCTAATAAACCAATAAGATGAAGTCTTTACTACGGAGCAGCATTTTTGCTGTGCACTTTCATGTGTTATCTCTTTAATCATTGTGAAGCCCTATTAAGTAGGTACTAATATTAACTCTGTTTTTTTGTTTGTTTGTTTATTTTTGTTTGTTTGTTTGTTTTTGAGATGGAGTCTCACTCTGTCACCCAGGCTGGAGTGCAGTCGCCTGATCCCGGCTAACTGCAAGCTCTGCCTCCTGGGTTTACACCATTCTCCTGCCTCAGCCTCCTGAGTAGCTGGAACTACAGGCACCTGCCACCACGCCCGGGTAACTTTTTGTATTTTTAGTAGAGACGGGGTTTCACCATGTTAGCCAGGATGGTCTCGATCTCCTGACCTCATGATCCAGCCGCCTAGGTCTCCCAAAGTGCTGGGATTGCAGGTGTGAGCCACCGTGCCCAACTAATGTTAACTCTTTTTAAAGGTTAGGAAAACTAAAGCTCAAAAACATGTATCCAGAAACTAAACAGGACTTTTAACAGATGTGTGTGTGTGTGTGTGTGTGTGTGTGTGTGTGTGTGTATTTCAGGGATTTTCTGTGTTCCACACCTAATAAAGAACACAAATACGTCTTTCTTACTGATGCACAGGATGGTCTTCTTATCTTTGTTTCTAGCACATAGCACTGTGTTTGGAACATTGGGATTCCCAGTAAACTGAATTCAATGTAAATTATTAAATGTTTGATGTAATTTTTATTCCATTATAGCCTTCTTTGTCTCTTCATATAATTCTGTACATTTATATGACATTCAAACTTTTCTTTCATATTCTTTAATTCATAGTAGTATAAGATTGCAATTTTGTTCATTTTACTCTTTAGGAATCTCTTGCTTTGTTCAGAAGAATGCCAATACTTCTTTTGTATAACCTGTTATTGTCAGTCTTTGATAGTTAGGAAATGACTTATTATTCTGTAACAATAATGTCACCAGAGAACTGTCAAAAATGGAAAGATTATACCCAGAATGAATTGATCAGTCAATTGCCATATTAAAAAATAGATTATTCTTATTAGTCAATAATGTCTACAAAATCCAATTCAGGAAAATAAATGCAGTATAAAAACAGATGTCTGAAAATGTAAAAGTAAGTAGTCAAAGGCCTAACTAGATTAAATGTGAATTCTTCCTGCAGTAATGAAATAGACAAAAGCAATAATGTTCATAACATTTAGGAACATTGATGGAGGGATGTTGTTCTGTACACAGACTTTGTTTCTAGGGGAAGCAAAGATAGTCATTAATAAATCAGAACCACTTCTAACCATCAAATTGCCACAGTAAAGGCAAATTAACCTGCATGAGTCATCATTCCGGGGACTCACTTTTGATAAAACAATGAAGTAGGCCGGGCGTGGTGGCTCAAGCCTGTAATCCCAGCACTTTGGGAGGCCGAGACAGGAGGATCACGAGGTCAGGAGATAGAGACCATCCTGGCTAACATGGTGAAACCCCGTCTCTACTAAAAAATACAAAAAACTAGCTGGGCGAGGTGGCGGGCGCCTGTAGTCCCAGCTTACTCAGGAGGCTGAGGCAGGAGAATGGCGTAAACCCGGGAGGCAGAGCTTGCAGTGAGCTGAGATCCGGCCACTACACTCCAGCCTGGGCGACAGAGCGAGACTCCATCTCAAAAAAAATAAAATAAAATAAAATAAATTTATTTCTCTTCAATTAACTTCAACTTTCATGCGTTAAAACATAATTCTTAACTTAGTCATATATTCTTTAAATGCTTGAAAGTTAGCATTCCAGCAAAACCTTCAAG
>NW_016807917.1:37515-41729 GCF_001698545.2 Rhinopithecus bieti
GAGAGGGTGGAGGGATTGCACTGGGAGTTATACCTGATGTAAATGACAAGTTGATGGGTGCTGACGAGTTGATGGGTGCAGCACACTAACATGGCACAAGTATACATGTGTAACAAACCTGCACGTTATGCACATGTACCCTAGAACTTAAAGTATAATAATTTAAAAAAAAAAGGAAACACAATTTCCATTTAAGTATTGCCTTTTGAAAGGTAAGTCTGTATATTAAAGAATAAAATCACCTCAATTAAAACAGGATAATGGAATCCAAAATTTGTTTTAGATGTCCAAAATTAAAAATGTTGCTATTCAACAATATTTGTAAAATAAAGCTATTAAAATTGTGAACTTAATGTCTATGAAATTGTTTTGGAATGTAGATGTGGAACAAAGCTAAGGAGAAAAAAATATTTAGCTGATGTTCTTAATATTGCCTGTCAATTATCAAAATTGCTTTATTTTAAAACATTTTATTCAGCTATCTCTATTTTACTATGTGCAAGATAGTTGCCACAGATACACAGATAGTAGACATTCCCAGTGTTCTTTATTCCTCTGTATGTGCTCACATTTCCATCTGCCAACATTTTCCTCCTGTCTGAAAGACTTCCTGTGACATTTCTTGCAATGCAAGTCTGTTGGTGATTAATTCTTTTAGCTTTTACATATCTTTAAAAAGTCTTCAATACCCCTTGATTTCTAAAAGGTAGCTTTTCTGTGTATAGAATTCTAAGTCAATAGTATTTTTCTCTGAGTATTTTAAAGATATTGCTCCATTTTTTTGTGGCCCACATTGTTTCTGATGAGAGGTGTGCTGTCGTTTTAAATCCTTATTCTTTTATATATAGTGTGTTTTTTTCCTTTGGAAGATTTTAATATTTTCTTCCTGGTTTTAAGCAATTTGGTGGTATTGTATGTTTTCTGTGTGTTTGGGTACATTGAGTTTCTTGAACATGTGGGTTTATACATTTTTCATCATATTCAGACTATTTTCTGCTGTATTTCTTTAAATAGTTTGCAGCAACTTCCCCCTTTCTTTGGAGATGCTAGTTAACATAAATATTAGGCCATTTAAAGTAGTTCCCCAGATAGGCACTAAGTCTGGTTCATAATTTCCCAGTATATTTTCTCCTTGTGTTTCATTGTAGACAGCTTATGTTACTTACTCTACAAGATAACTTTTCCTTCTGTAGTATCTATATTAATCTCATCCAGTGTACTTTTTTCTTATTTCATACTTCCATCTCTGGAAGTTTGATTTGAGTGATTTTTATATATTCCATATCTCATGTTCAGTCTTTAACTTTTTTGAGCATTTGAAATATAGTTATAATAACAAGTTTTAATATTTTTGTCTGTGTAATTTTAGGTTTTGGTTTTATCTGGTTTTATCATCTGTGTAATTTCAGGGTTTGGTTTCATTGTTTTTCTTCCTTCATTAGGAGCAATATTTTCTGTTTTCTTTGCATGCCTAGTAATTCTGAGTCATTGTGAGTTTTATCTTGATCAACTACCAGTAACTGTGAGTTTTGTCTTGTTGGATGCTGGGTATTTTTGTGTTTCTGTAGATTAGCCTCTTCTAACCTTTTAGGAACCAGGGACCAGCTTCATGGAAGACAATGTTTCCACAGATGTGGGGTTGGGAGTGATTTCAGTGTGACTCAAGTGCATTACATTTATTGTGTACTTTATTTCTATTATTATTACATAATCACCATAATGTAGGATCAGTGGGAGCCCTGAGCTTGTTTCCGTGCAACTAGATGATCCCATGTAGTGGTGATGGGAGACAGTGACAGATCATCAGGCATTAGATTCTCATAAGGATCATGCAACCTAGATCCTCACATACTCAGTTCACAATAGGGTTCATGCTCCTATGATAATCTAATGCTGCTGCTGATCTGACAGGTGGCAGAGCTCAGGCATTAATGCAAGTGATGGAGAACAACTATAAATATAGATGAAGCTTTGCTTGCTCACCACTACTAACCTACTGCTGTGCAGTCTGGTCCCTAACAGGCCATTAATGGGTACTGGTCTGTGGCCTTGGGTTGAAGACCCCTGCTATAGATAGTACTATTGAGCTTCATTTTGTTATACAGTTAAATTAATTGGAAGCATTTTGATCTTTCAGAGGCTTGTTTTTAAAGTTTTTTTTTTTTTTTTATATTTTCTGAGATGGAGTCTCAGTCTGTTGCCAGGCTGGAGTGCAGTGGTGTGATCTCACCTCACTGCAACTTCTGCCTCCTGGGTTGAAGTGATTCTCCTGCCTCAGTGTCCCGAGTAGCTGGGACTACAGGCTCCCAGTTCCATGCCCCGGCTAATTTTTTTATATTATTTAGTAGACACGGGGTTTTACCGTGTGCCCAGGCTGGTCTTGAACTCCTGAGCTCAGGCAATCCACCCACCTCAGCCTCCCAAAGTGCTAGGATTACAGGTGTGAGCCACTGTACTTGGCCCTAAGCCTTTTTTTAGATGAAACCATAGCAGCATTAAATCTTGGGCTTATTTTTTCCACTATTGAGACAATATCCATCCCATAACTCTTCTCAGTGCCTATGAAGTTTTTCCTGCTAACTGATGATAACAAGAGCTATTTCTTCCCTATGCTAACTTCAGGGATTATTCCTTGTAATGCAGTTTCTCTAGCTTAAAACTACTGACATTCATGGGCTGAATAATGGTTTCTGGAGGAGAGGGCATTGTCCTGTAAATGATCAGATGTTTAAGAGCATCCCTGGCCTCAGTACTGTAGATGATAGTAACATCCTTTAAATTGTGACAGTCAAAAAATGTCTCCAGATATTGCCAGTGGCTCCAAGGGAGTACAGTTGCTCTCAGTTAAGAACCACTGCTCTAATCCTTTCTGATAGTTTTCTTATATGCCTGCCATGACTAAAGACTTTGCTCAGGACTCAAGGGAGACCTCCTACAGATCTCCCAAATTTTGTATCTGCCACCCTTTCCTCTTCTATAGGCTTCCCTGAGAAATTTAGTCAGTTGACCTCCCTGGATTCTCAGCTCTGTTTTCTCAACTCAAGGAGACCACTGAGCTTTGACTGTGTTTCTTTTTCCCCATCACAGCCTGGAAACTCTAGGCGGTAATGCTGGTGCAATCATAAGTTCCATTGCTTCCTGTCTCTCAATGATCTCTGCCCTTTGTTGCTTGATGTCCAGTATCTTTGAAAACTATTGTTTCGTTATCCTTTATTTTTATTTATTTTTAGTTTTTTCAGGTGGATCCCTGTTAACCTCATCTTGGTCCTCATCCTTATTCTTGAAAGATGCTTTTGCTAGATACACAATTTTGGATTAGCTTTTATTTTTTCTAAGCACTTTGAAAGTATTTGAACTATCTTCTGGTGTCCATTGCTGCTGTTATTCAGCTGTCAATCAATTTTCTTCTTTCCTTTCTGATGATCTATCTTTTTTGTTCTGAGTACTATTAAGATCTTCTCTTTGCCTTTGCCATTTTGCAGTTCTGCTATGATGTAGTAAGCATAGGTTTCTTTTTATTTTTCCTTGTTCCTAAAGGATATATCAGGCTTCCTGATACATCTTTCCTGAACCTTTAGAGTCTTTCTCTCATCAGTTCTCAAAAATTTGCAGCCATTATCTTCTTAGGTGTTTTATCACCTCGATGTTGTTTATTTTTTCCACTTTGAAAGTCTTATTGGATACAAAAAGCATGAACCACAAAGGAAAAAACATTAATTGAGGTCATAAATATTAGGATCCTTTATTGAGCAAAAGTCACCAAGAAGGAGAGTGAAAGGGCAAGCTACCAAAAGGGAGAATGTATTTGTAGTACATATGACTGACAAAGACTTGGATCCAGTGTATTATAAATAGTTCTTACAGATTAGTAAGAAAAAGATGCAAATTAATATGAAAAACATGCAAATATCTTAAGGAGGCATCTCACAAAGAGACACACATGCCCAATAAACACAAAATGGTTTCAGTCTCATTCACTATAAGACAAATGAACATTTCAACCACAGAAGTACCACTATACACTCAGAATGGCCAAATTTAAACTAATAATGTAAAATGTCTGGGATCATGTTAGACAGCTAGAACTCACATATATTGTTGGTGGAAGTATACTTGAAAAACACTACTAATCTTGAATGTACTTACTATATAACCCATGACCCAGATGTTCTACTCTTAAATATACTTTACTAACACTGTGTATTTATATATAT
>NW_016807917.1:42678-70843 GCF_001698545.2 Rhinopithecus bieti
AAAAAAAAAAAAAAAAAAAAAAACAAGAAAAGAAAAAAGAAAACAAAAACCAATAAAATAATAGGCATTTTATTGGCTACATTTGCATAGCAATGCTTTTGAAAATGTGACCTGTTGACTTTTATGAAAGAAAGTGTAACAGGTACCAAGCATGACTGATTTGAGATTAAATGGTGCAACTTAAAAAAAATTGCCTTTGTCTATGGGAACACAACTTTAAGTTATTTTATATACTTCATTCAATTGTTTTTTAAATTTAAACTAATTTGCAGCAGATCCAATAAAACTTTTGAGAAGTCTCAATGAAGTAAGCGTCTAATTTCTTAGATAAACATCTTTTGAAAATCTTATTTGGTCAGGAGGTGTGCAACTTAAATTTGTTTAATTTGGCCAGGTGCGGTGGCTCGTGCCTGTAATCCCAGCACTTTGAGAGGCCAAGGCGGGCAGATCACCAGGTCAAGAGATTGAGACCATCCTGGCCAATATGATGAAACCTTGTCTCTACTAAAAATGCAAAAAATTAGCCAGGCATGGTGGCGGACGCCTGTAGTCCCAGCTAGTTGGGAGACTGAAGCAGGAGAATCACTTGAACCCGGAAGGCAGAGGTTGCAGTGAGCCAAGATTGCACCACTGTCCTCCAGCCTGGTGACAGAGTGAGACTCCGTCTCAAAAAGAAACCACAACAAACGAACAAACAAACAAACAAAATGAGGATCTTCAATATCTGATTTCTTTTGTTGGCTGATAGATGTTTTCCTTCTTTCCACTAATAATAAGGGATTAGTAACCTGTGTCATCATTATGCCTCTAACTCTTCTGGGCACCAGACTTACCTCTTCACTTACTATATTTTTTTCCCATAAACCTAGACCTGTTTAGGTGTTCTCTGTATTAATGAGCAGCATTCACCCAAGCTAAAAACCTGGCTGTCAACCTACATTTGTTCATCTTGCCTCACCTCCCACATCCATTAACCACTGAAGTCCTGTTGACCTAACCTCCTAAATCTTTCTTAAATCTGTCCCACTGCCATAGATACCCTATAACCATTTGTTGCCTAAATTACTCTAATGAATACTTGTTTGGTCCCCTTGCCTCTAGTCTTGCTACATTCAGTCCCACCTCCAGACTGCCACCTATCAGTCCTTCTAAAATGATGATCTAGTTACATTACTTTGCTTTGTTTCTTACCTCCACCTGATACACTGGGAATTTCATTATTTGGTCTCTACCTGCCGTGTTTCTCTTCTCACCATTTGATATGCCCCTCCGTTTCCTGCTCCTCTCTTGGCATTGAAGTCTTATATAAGATTGCTGGTAGTTCTTGACCACTGGCGGCTAATTGTTTCATACCCCTATCAGATTGTTCATGGTGTTTATTTTCTCTCTTGAGAAAGGGAAACCATCAGCAGAATCTCCATTTCTACATCGATTAAGTTACAAATATAGTGGAATTTATATAGTGGTGTTTCAGATGTCCTGTGCTCTGTAAGGCCTTTCCTGTCTTCCTGAGGTAGCATTTATTTACCACCATACATAATACTTCTAATATGATATCGAAATGATTTAAGAAACCCAGCTGTTTACATATGTTTCTTCACTAGACTGAAAACTTAAAAACCAGTGTTTTATTTATCTTTACATCTTCAAAACCTTTTTTTTTTTTCTTTTTTGAGACGGAGTCTTGTGCCATCTCCCAGGCTAGAGTGGCAGTGGCTCAGTCTCAGCTCACTGCAAGCTCTGCTTCCTGTGTTCATGCCATTCTCCTACCTCAGCCTCCTTAGTAGCTGGGACTACAGGCGCCAGCCACCACACCCGGCTAATTTTTTGTATTTTTAGTAGAGACAGGATTTCACCATGTTACCCAGGATGATCTCGATCTCCTGACCTCGTGATCTGCCCACCTTGGCCTCCCAGAGTGCTGGGATTACAGGTGTGAGCCACCACACCTGGCCACATCTTCAGAACTTATATAAGGCCAAGTATGTGAACGGTGCTTAGTAGATATTTAGTAAATTAATGAAATTTTTCCTCTAGCAGAGATAAGGTGATGTGAACATTAAGCTAATCAAACCCTAAGATAATATGTGATCTATTTGTAGTATAGTATTCTTGCAGAGAATAATGCCACTTTCTTGATACTATTAATTGATTAATGTAGGAATAGGATCTAGTGTTAGTTTCCTAGTTATTGATTAATTCATTGTTGAGTCTTAATCTGTTTCTTCACATTGACAGTAAAATGTATGGAATTTTAGTGAATTTTTTTGAGTGGTCACAATATTGCTGGGGAGTGTCACTGTGTTGTTAACCAGTATTTATGTGTTGTTTGCATATTCAGGGGTTTCTTTTGCAGGACAGAGGATCAGATGTTGAGAGTTTGGACAAACTCATGAAAACCAAAAGCATTCCTGAAGCTCACCAAGATGCATTGAAAACTGGGTTTGCAGAAGCTTTTCTGAAAGCTCAAGCACTCTCAAAAAAAAACCCAATGATAAGTTGATTTGAAACCATTCATGTTTGAGAAGAATAACTGAAAGGAAGTCATAATCCTACAGTGAAGTTTTAAGTAACTTTTCTAAGACCATCCATCTTTCTACTGATTGAATTCCACTATATTTGTAATTTTATGTAGAAATGGAGATTCTACTGATGGTTTCCCTTTCTCAAGAGAAAAACCAAATTGAAGAACAGGAAGTGTGAGTGGCTTAATAAAGGTTTTTGTTTCTTTGTTTTTTGTTTCTCTGTGTGTGTTTTCGTTGTCATTGTTGTTGTTTGTTTGTTTTTGAGACACAGTCTTGCTTCATCGCCCAAGCCAGAGTGCAGTGGTATAATCACGGCTCATTGCAGCCTTAACTTTCTGGGCTCAAGTGACCCTCTCACCTCAGCCTCCTGACTAGCTAGGACCACAGGCATATGCCACCACATCCAGCTAATTTTTGTAGAGATAAAATCTTGCCATGTTGTCCAGGCTGGTCTTAAACTCCAGGGCTCAAGTGATCCTCCTGCCTTGACCTCTTAAAGTGCTGGGATTATAGGAATGAGCCACGATGCTCAGCCTTAATGAAGTTTTTGACAATAGGGTACTTACAGGAAATCATAGCAGTTATGAAAAAGAATGCCAGATTCCAAAATTGCATGTGATGAAATGTGATTGTCAACAATAACCTAATATTTGCATTTCACTGAGCTGTCATATTTCATTAATGTTATTTGATGTAAGGCTTTTTCTTTCTCTCCTAGATTCCCTAAGATGAACCCGTCTGATTCTCTTCGTTCTGCTGCTATTAGGCATTTATGGACTTTTAAAAAAACCATTTTTATCTGTTAAAAGTTTTCTTATTAATCCAACTTATTAGCTTCTTATTCCTTTAAATACGTGATTCTTTTTAATGCTTAATCTAAGCCTTAAAGAAAGAACACATTAATGTTTATAGTTCTAGAAGCTAGGCTTTCATTCCCAGTAGTGATTAGTTTCCCAGATTTTTGGAAATGATACCTGTCCAGTTATAAAATTTAAAAATTATCCTGATCAACAGGGTGAAAGGAAAATTAATTATTTCAGTAATTTAAAAATTATGTGGAAGAATTTTATAATAGCAATACAAGCTGATACAAGCAATACAAGCCTTCTATTTCAAAGATAAACTAATAAAATTACATTAAATGTTTCCCTTTTTATAGTTTGCTTATCTGAAATGAAGTAATAGTGTCAGACTTAAGTGGTTCCAATTACCTTTTCAACCACCATGCAGTTTTCACCCTGTGTTCTCTATTCTCTTTATTATTAAGGATATGTACAGATTCTGTAAAAAATATGTTAGTGGGCTAAAACTATTAGTGTTCATTCTAGAATTACTATTTTAAATTTGCTCTCCCAGCTTCCATATTCTTGATTTATTAAGGATTTCTTCTTAACGCTGTATTTTGCCAACTCATTTTTCAGCCTATTTTAAAAGTATTTTTGGGCTTCTTTTGAGGAAATTAGAATTTGCTCAGTTTACTCATTTATAACTGCTCTAGTTTGGAAGTTTCTACGTGAGTGGGAAAGATTTAAGAAATCCTTGTAATAGTTCTCCAGAACTGATCTCAAATATTTTCCTGTCCTATCAGACTTGTTCTGTCTTGGTTGTACTTAATGATGTCATAACTGATAGGCCATTTGAGGGCAAGTAATAACAGTTTTCAGAGGAAGAAGACTACATGAAAAGTGTAATAATGTGTTAAACTTCAATTTCTTATTAATGTGTGTCAGTATTTTCTGCTAACTTTAAGGCAATATATTTCAAAGTGTAGATCTGTGACCAGTTATATCAGAATAATCAAAGTTTTTGTTAAAAATGCAAATTCTGCTGGGCCCTTTCTCAAATTTCCAAACATAGTTCTGTGCTGTGGCCTGAGAACCTGCATTTTAACATATTTCTCAAGTGAGTTTTATTCACACCAAAGATTGAGAAATACTGATTTAAGATTTCTATCATTAGATACTATAATGAGAAGTGGAAAATAATTTTTTATTTTATTAACTGGAAAGTACAAATATGTCTTATTATTTTTGAATTTTTATTTTTTCAAGTTTATTAAGAAAGTAAAGGAATGAAAGAATGGCTACTCCATAGGCAGAGCAACTGAAATATGTCTTTTTAATGTGAATCGCTTACTCTTTGAAAACGGTTTAGAAATCCAGGAGACCTAGTTTCTATTCCTCATTCTGATTTGATATGTGAAGTTAGTTCTCTTGGATATTTAATTTTTCTAGGCTGTGCTTTCTTGCATCTAAAAAGTAAAGTGATTGGAATATTACTAACCTATCAGATATAAACATTTCTTTCCTTCCCTTTAGTCCGCTTCTGGACAACAATGGGGCTTGATTCTGCAGTAGATCCTGTCCAGATGAAAAATGTCACCTTCAAACATGTTAAAGGTGTAAGTTAAGAAGATTGCCTTGCCTTCTTCATTAATTCTCTAATTGATACTCTGAATAAAGTCGATATTTGATTCTAGAGTGTATTCTGGAATAGGTAAAATTGTATCCCAAAGTATTAGAAACATTTGTATTTTGGGATAAATAATAATACCCAAGTATGAAATCTTGCTTTATGACAGAGATTAGTATAATTTATGAAGGAGCAGCCTGGTATAGTGGAGTGAATGTGGACTTCAGAGTCAAGTTGACTAAAATTTGAAATTCATTTTTCTACTTATTAGCTATGTAACCTTGAGGAAATTACTTTAGATTCTGACAAATAATGTGTGTGCTTGGCACATAGTAGATACTTAATAAATGGTCCTTCTTTACCTATGCCTCTTATTGATTTTTCTAACTCCAGTAGCCTCCTGAAGTGCTGGGATTACAGACGTGAGCCACTGTGCCCAGCCGACAATGTATATTTCTTGAATGAATAGAATGGATAAATCCTAGTTTATAGTCAATTAATTTGTTAAATACTTAATGGCTTTTTTTTTTCTTTTTTGTGATGGAGTCTCACTCTATTGCCCAGGCTGGAGTGCAGTGGTGCGATCTTGGCTCACTGCAACCTCCGCCTCCTGAGTTCACGCCATTCTCCTGCCTCAGCCTCCTGAGTATGGGGACTACAAGCACCCACCACCACGCCTGGCTAATTTTTTGTATTTTTAGTAGAGACAGGACTTCACTGTGTTAGCCAGGTTGGTCTCGATCTCCTGACCTCATGATCCACCCACCTCGACCTCCCAAAGTGTTGGGTTTACAAGTGTGAGCCACCACACCTGGCCTAAATATTTAATAGTATCTATTAAGTGCTAGACCCTATTTTAGCTGCTGGAATAGAATAATCTTTGCCTTCATAGAGTTTAAATTCTAAAAGCAGGAACTGGACACTGATATGTCATATAAGAATTTAGTAGAGTATGTTAAAAGGTAATAAAAATGTATGGAGGAAAAAATAGAGCAGGGTAAAGAGGAATAGGAGCTCTGAGAGAAGGATTATAGTTTTAAATGGAATGTTCAGGGTGTGATTGATAGAGAAGGTGACATTTGAAAGAAAATCTGAAGGAGAAGATGGAATAAACTGCATTTATCTGAGACAAGAACATTTCTGGCCAAAGGAACAGATTGAGCAAAGGTTCTGAGGTATTAGGGTGTCTGATTTGTTCATTTTTGAAAGTAGAACCAATAGAATTTTTTTTTTTTTGAGACAGAGTCTTGCCCTGTCACCCAGGCTGGAGTGCAGTGGCACAATCTCGGCTCACTGCAACCTCTGCCTCCCAGGTTCAAGCAATTATCTTGCCTCAGCCTCTTGAGTAGCTGGGATTACAGGCGCCTGCCACCATGCCTGGCTAATTTTTGTATTTTTAGTAGAGATGGGGTTTCACCATGTTGGCCAAGCTGGTCTCAAACTCTTGACCTCATGATCCGCCCGTCTCGGCCTCCCAAAGTGCTGGGATTACAGCTATGAGCACTGCGTCCGGCCTTTATTGAGGATTTAAAAGGCTGTGAGTGGAGCAGATTTGGGGGACAAAGGTTGGAAATTTAGTTTTAGGTATGTTAGGTGTGAGAGATACAAACGAAAGGTTGAGTAACTTGGATATACCACTTTGGAGGTATGGGATAGGTCTAAGCTAGAATTAAAAATATGAGATTACATTCATATATATTTATATATGTTATATTTATATTTAACATATTATATATAACATATAACATGTTTATATATAACATGTTTAACATATACTTATATATGTTGTTTATATATATAACATATAAGTTTACATATAACATGTTTAATTTAACATATATTTACATATATGTTAAGTACACATGTTTGGATGAGATTACCCAGGGAGTAAGTGTAACCAGAAGAGAGTCTAAATACTGAGCTATAGAGCACTTGAAGGTTCACAAGACAGAGAAGAGAAGCCAGGAACCAAGACTAAGAAGGAGCTGCTAGTGTTGAGTGACAAAGGTATCCTAGAAGAAAATATTTCTATGATGAAGGGAGTGATCAGCGATGTGAAATGCTATTGATGGGCCAAGTGAGAACTGACCATTTGGTTTAGCAGTAGGTCATTGGTGTACCTGATAAAGAGCAATTTTAATGGAGTTGCAGGGGTTAAATTTCGACTGCAGTGGGTTTACAAGAGGTAAAAAGAAATGAGATGGAATAGAGGATTACAAACAATTATTGGATTTTTTTTTTTTGAGGGAGAAGCGCAGATAATTTATCTCATAGTACAAAATAAAGTTGGAATGTTGGTAAACTAGTAGGTGGGGGTTGTGGAAATTGATAGAATCAAGGTAACGAGAAGAAAGAATATGGTTGCGAGAGGAGGAATGAGTGATTTATGGAGGAAGTAAATTGTGTAGGAATAGGAGAACGAATGGAAATGGGAAATAAAGCTGTTGGGCTCACTTGAAATTTGGGATCATGAATTTACATCAATACAAGTCAAAATGTTTTTTTCTACTGATTTTCTATTTCTTTTATCTCTTCCACATATAAATTCCAGAACTTTAGTCCCACACCGTGCTCTTCTCTGTGCTTTGCCGTTACATCTGCTCTATTATGTTTGATTTCTGAGATCTCTAGTGGCTGCGTAATTATCTTTCAGGAATGTTTTGGAAGAAATTCTTCTTGCAGGAGGGATTTGAAGTACGTGATCTGAGGACTTTTCCAACTCTGAAGTGACTGGTTATGTTTTTATTTCTGCTTTTCCTCTTTACATAGTTGTGTCTCATGTTTTTTTCAACCTAGACTATTGGGGAATAAGGAATTGGGAATCATTATGATAGTTTTACACCAAGCAGTTATTTCCTTTCCTTTCCAGTTTAAATGGCTATGAACCCTGTTGGAATTCAGGGAACAATTGAGGAAGAGGTTGGTGCATTGATTATTTGAAACCTTCAATCATCAGTGTGGAGGGCTCTTCTTATTGTGTTTGAGGTCTGCATGCCTTTTCTAAATTGAGCGTGTATTAAGGCTGTGGTCAGATAGGGCATTGTTATTTTCTGCCTGTAATGTACATACTTATTTACTGAATATACCACACTTCTTTTGGAATGAGATAATTTTTTTCTTTTTTGAGACAGCGTCTCGCTCTGTGGCCCAGGCTGGAGTAATGGCGTGATCTTGGCTCACTGCAGCTTCGACCTTCTGGACTCAAGTGATACTCCTGCCTTAGCCTCCCTTATAGCTGAGGTCACAGGCATGCATCACCACACCTGGCTAATTTTTTAATTTAATTTTATTATTATTTTTAGACAGTGTCTGGCTCTGTCACCCAGGGTGAAGTGCAGTGGTGTGATCTTAGCTCACTTTGCCTCCCGGACTCAAGCCATCCTCCTGCCTCAACCTCCCAGGTGACTGTGATTTCAGGTGTGTGCCCCTACACCTGGCTAATTTTTGTACTCTTTTTGTAGAGTCGGGATTTAGCTGTGTTGCCCAGGTTGGTTTTGATCTCCTGAGTTCAAGTGATCCACCCATCTTTTCCTCCTAAAGTGCTAGGATTGTAGCTGTGAGAGGCACCGGGCCCAGTTGATATTTTCCTTTTTTTTTTTTTTTTTTTTTTTGTAGAGACAGAGTCTCACTTTGTTGTCCAGGCTGGTCTCAAACTCCTGAGCTCAGGCAAACGTCCCGTCTCAGCCTCACAAAGTCCTGGGGTAATAGGCATGAGCCACTACACTTGTCCTGGAATGTGGGAATTTCTGAGTACTAAACTAAAACCATGCTGATGACTAAGCATAATGAAAGTAGACATCACAATTAAGATAGATCCCACAAAGTTTTCCATGCTAAAACGAATTAATTTTATAATTGTCATAAGACCTAAATTTACATAGGGCAAATTCAACAGCATTTAACAGAACAGCTTTGCCATTACGTAGTTCCTGTGTTCAAATTTTTACCAAATATCAAAGAGCTTGTATAGGAATATCATTTCCTTGCCTAGAATTTCTGAATATATAGGCATACTTGTATATATAGCCTTAAATATTAATAAGGGCTTTTAATAACTTGATTCATTACCTTGATCCCATTAATTATTTTCCTTGATAGATCTTACATTCCTCAAGTGAGAATTCTCTTGCCGCAGAATTTGGGGAGATAATATAGTTTATTTGAATAGTAAATTATGTTTAATCTCTTCTCCTTTATCCCTACAACTTAAAATTGGCATTGTGTCTATCATTTTGACCAAATATATTTTAGTCTTCTTTTAGCACATGGATATTATCTTTCAAGTTGTCTTTTAATAAACCAGCCAAGTCTTTTTTTTTTTTTTGACCATAAATCTCATTGAAGTTTAACAAATTCACACCAAGGTGGATAAATCCATAAATTTTCAAAAAGTGCCTGTGTTATATGTATCCAGCTCAAGAAACAGAGCATTATCAGAAGCCCAGAACCTCCCTGATGCCTCCTTCTGGTTACCGTCTTCCCCACCTAGGGACACTTTCCTCTTTAATACCACACATGAATTTTGCCGGTTTTTGAATTTTGATAAATTTGATAATCCATAAAGAATATCTTCTTTTGTATGAGGCTTTTTTTTTTTTTTTTTGGTTTTTTTTTTTTTTTTTTTTTTTTTTTGATAGAGTCTTGCCCTGTCACCCAGGCTGGAGTGCAGTGGCGCAATCTTGGCTCATTGCAACCTCCACCTCCTGGGTTCAAGCGATTCTCCTGCCTCAGTCCCCCAAGTAGCTGGGATTACACATGCCTGCCACCAAACCTGGCTAATTTTTGTACCTTTAGTAGAGGCAGGGTTTCACCATGTTGGCAAAGCTGGTCTCAAACTTCTGACCTCATGATCTGCCTGCCTCGGCCTCCCAAAGTGCTGGGATTACACATATGAACCACCACACCTGGTTGAGGCTTCTTTTATTCAACATGTTTGTGAGATCCATCAGTTATTTGAGCTGTGGTTTATTTATCCTTATTGCATAGTATTCCATTATATGAATACCACAACACTGTGCAATTATACTACTTTAGGTGGACATTCGGGTTATTTCTAGTTTTTGGCTCAAATAGAGCTGGTGTGAATATTCTTGTACACATCTCTTGGTAAACATATGTACACACTTCTGGACCTAGAAGTGGGCAAAGCTTTCATATATATATATATATATATATACACACACACACACACACACACATACACACATATATACACACACACATACACACATATATATATACACATACACTCTGTGAAAAGAAAATGCTTTATTTTTAACCATTAACTTGATTAAAATGTTAGTAATTTTTTTTTTTTTTGAGATGGTGTCTCACTTTGTCACCCAGACTGGAGTGCAGTGGCATGATCTTGGCTCACTGCAACCTCCGCCGCCAGGGTTCAAGCAATTCTCTACCTTAGCATCCTGAGTAGCTGGGATTACAGGTGCCCACCACCAAGCCCAGATAATTTTTTTTTTTTTTTTTTTTTTTTTGGTTTTTTTAGAGACGGGGTTTCTCCATCTTGGCCAGGCTGGTCTTGAACTCCTGACAACGTGATCTACCCACCTCAGCCTCCCGAAGTGCTGGGATTACAGTCGTGAGCCACCACGCCCGGCAACATTAGTGCATTTTAATTAATAGTTTAATCAGAATAACTTTCAAAGACCATTCCAAATCTAACAAAAAAACATAACTTTGCTCTTTAATAAGTATAATATTTCCTGGAAATATGACTGGGACTTTTCTTGAAATAATAAGTGAATCATGACATTAATTGTACATTTTGGAATGCCCTTTGGTATGAAGATATGTTTCATGTTTAAGTCTGCTCCTCATTAGGTAGTTTATTTTAACCATGCCCAATGTATTTGACTTTTGTTTTCTCACTGAGAAAATGAAAATTCAGAATGATATTTTGGGGATAGTAAGGAGACTTTGCATAACTGGAAATAATGGTCAGGGGAAAACCCTTTGTGTATTTTATAAGGGGCCATTTTTGTGTGCTTCTTTCACTGAAACAAAGAAGGCCAGGTTAATTCCATATCCAAATTAAATTTATGATTTTCAAAAGGGAAGCCTTGATAATCTAACCAAATGTATCCATTATCTAAAGTTATTTGAAAAATTGTGTCACTTTAGGTGAAGGAAGCTAAACAAGAATTACAGGACGTTGTTGAATTCTTGAAAACTTCACAAAAATTTACGGTTCTTGGAGGTAAACTTCTGAAAGGTAAGATATCTTTTCTTTCCCATGATTTGATGTTAAAAAAACCCTTAATATATCACTAATATAATTTTAACTGATTAAAGTTTAAGTCTTAATTGCTATTTTACAAAATGGATGTTCATTCTGAACAAATTCCACAGCCTTTTTTTTTTTGTAACTGCAAGTTTTATATAATTTCAGACTTTAAGTTACAACAATAGGATATAGAATGCTCCTCATATCCTTAACCTAGACTCACACATTTTTAATATTTAGTTCTTTTCTTTTTTAGATCTGGGCTTGAGTACAGTGATGCAATCATGGGTCACTGTAGCCATAACCTCCTGAGTTCAGGTGACCCTCCCAAGTAGCTGGGACCACAGGCACACACCACCATGCCTGTTAATTTTTGTACTTTTTGTAAAGATTACTCCATATTGCCCAGGCTCCTCTTGAACTCCTGGGCTCAAGCGATCCACCCACTTTGGCCTCCCAAAATACTAGGACTGCAGGCATGAGCCAGTGCGCTCAACCTAGCTCCATTATAAAAATCATTCACTTTGTCTCTTTACACATATATAAATATAAAAATTATTTGTAAGTAAATAAATTTTTAATTATTTGAGAGTAAATTGTAAACATAGTCACCCCTAAGTGTATTCTTTTACATAACTCCAGAGTAATGCGAAAATTAGGACATTAGCTGGGTGCGGTGGCTCACACCTATAATCCCAGCATTTTGGGAGGTGGAGGCAGATGGATTGCTTGAGGTCAGGAGTTCAAGACCAGTCTGGTCTTTAACCAGGGGCCATTGGAGTTCTAACCAGCCTGACCAATATGGTGAAAACCCGTCTCTACTAAAAATACAAAAAAAAAAAAAAAAAAAAAAAAAAAAAATTAGCTGGGCTTGGTTGCAGGTGCCTGTAATCCCAGGTACTCAGGAGGTTGAGGCGAGAGAATCACTTGAACCTAAGAGGTGGAGGTTGCAGTGAGCCAAGACTGAGCCACTGAACTCCAGCCTGGGGGACAGAGACTCCATCTCAAAAAAAAAAAAAAAGACATTTAACATATCTACAAAACCATTATGAAATTTACAGTCTATATCCGTTGTAGTGTTGCCCTGATCCTTACCCTCTTCCCCAGTTGAAGACCCAATCCAGGATCACACATAACATTTAGATTTTTATTGTTTGTTTGTTTTAATGAAACAATTCCTTAGCTCTTTTTGTGAGGGAGTGGGGAGAAGATGATTAATCATGCTTTTATAGTTGCAAAAAGTACTTGCCTAATTATTTATAGAATGTTTTCAGTTTGGCTTTGTGTGATGTTTTCTCATGGTTAACATGGTTTTTAATGACTTCATAGTATCCTTCTAATTTATGGTTGTATCACAGTTTAACCATTTATATTCAATTTTTATTTGGTTTCCAGGCTTTTGCTATTAAAAATAGTACTGTGGTGATCATCTTAATTCAAGGCTTTGCCTTCATGCTTAATTATTTCCTTAGACTAAATTTCTAGAAATGGAATTGCTGAGTTAAAGGATGACATTCCTTTTTAATGCTTGATTTTATACAGCCACCTATCTCTAGTGAGAATACAACAGTGTATGAAATTATCTGCAAGGAACCTTTGCTAATTTAGGGCACATTTATTAAAGCAGTGCTATCACATCACGGAGTGAGTGTTTAAAACCACAGAAGTATTAATAGTTACACTCCTCCCCGCCTTTTTTATTTTATTTATTTATTTTTTTTTTTTTTTTTTTTTTTGAGACGGAGTTTGGCTCTTGTTTCCCAGGCTGGAGTACAATGACGCGATCTCGGCTCACTGCAACCTCCCCCTCCCGGGTTCAAGTGAGTCTCCTGCCTCAAGCCTCCCGAGTAGCTGGGATTACAGGCATGCTCCACCATGCCCGGGTTTTTTTTTTTTTTTTTTTTTTTTTCAGTAGAAAGAAACGGGGTTTCTCCATATTGGTCAGGCTGGTCTTGAACTCTCGACCTCAGGTGATCCACTAGCCTCGACTTCCCAAATTGCTGGGATTACAGGCGTGAGCCACTGTGACCGACCTACTCTCCTCCTCTTTCTTTTTTTCTTTTCTTTCTTTCTTTTTTTTTTTTGACAGAGTCTCGCTCTGTCGCCCAGGCTGGAGTGGAGTGGCACGATCTCCGCTCACTGCAAGCTCCGCCTGCCGAATTCACGCCATTCTCCCGCATCAGCCTCCTGAGTAGCTGGGAGTACAGGCGCCCGCCACCACCCCTGGCTAATTTTTTGTGTTTTTAGTAGAGACGGGATTTCACCGTGTTAGCCAGGATAGTCTCAATCCCCCGACCTCGTGATCCACCCGCCTCGACCCCGCTAAGTGCTGGGATTACAGGCGTGAGCCACTGCACCCGGCCTCACTCTTCCTCTTTCTAATCACAAGGAGTATTTTAAATTTGTAGAAAATTTGAGTAGTATAAATTTGTAGAAAAATCTTCAGATACCAAGATGTAATCCATAGAAATTAATATGATTTAAACCAGTTAAGTATCACTGAAACATGACAATACTAGGATAGTCATAAAGCTATCTTTGAGCTTGAGCTTTCTTTACTATTTTTTAATGTTAAAATGCAGCAAACATGTATGTAAAGAAGTTTTGTTGCTTTTTAAATGTAATATGTATATTTACAAAAACATACAAATCAGGCAATTCTGTTTTTCTAACATGTGAAAATTATTATGATATCATGAAAATTTTCAAATATATGGAAAACCTTGAAAGAACAGTACAACTAACATCCATATCCTACCAACTTAGACTAAACAATTGTTAACGTTTTGTCGTATTTGCTTTCTGTATATGTGTGTATTTTCCTCCCAAACATTTGAAAGAAAACTATAGACATCAACTACTTGACATCTAAAGACTTCATTACACATCACCTAAGAATAAGAACAGTGCCCTAAATAAACATAATAATCTCATCCCACCAAAGAAAATTAACACTATTTCCTTAATATCATATTGTCAATTCAAGATTCATGAATTACATTTGATTGTTCAGTCTTTTAATCTATTTCTACTTGAATTTTTATCTTACTTATTTAGTGATAAATGGGTTTGTATTTTTTTGCCTCAAGGTTCTCCCTGTCATGTCTGTTGTTGGTATGTAAACAATACTTACATGATACAGGAAAATTAATTTTGGACAAGATTCTGAAGTGAACCTATAGCAGACACAAGTATAGTTTGCTGTGTTTCAAAATCTTGCTTATTGTTGTGACCTCAACCTGAAAATTACATAAATGAATAACTATTTGTTTTATAGGTTCATATCGAGGGATTTTAAAAAAATACTTTGAATCATTCTTGTTTTGTTTTCTTTTAGGAATTCTTTTAGTTGGACTCCCAGGGACTGGAAAGTCACTTCCTAAGCAGGAGAAGCTGATGTTCCTTTTTATTATGCTTCTAGATCCAAATTTGATGAGATGTTTGTGGTGTGGGAGTCAGCAGTATCAGAAATCTTTTTAGTACATTTTGATGTATCTTTCATACAATGCTAAATTTTGTTAATTTTAAGGGAAATGTGTATCTTCCCCTTTCTTCGATAATTACTTTTCTTTTTCCTTTTTTTAATTTCTATTTTTTGGGGCCTCTAGCTTTGCATGCTAATTAGTTTTGATAGCTAAAATAGCAATTGTGGGATCTTGATTTGGATAGCTTAATATATGAATTATCGAAAGAGCTAGTGGAAGTGCAAAATGAGGTTGGAGGCTACCAAAAATCTCTTAGTTTTTTTTTTTTTCATTTTATTTATCAATTTTATAGTATGGAATTAGGGAGTAATTAGCTTCAAACCTAATTGTATATGATATTTGTATATCTAGGAAGAATGAATGCCCAATTGCTTTTATTTTAAATCATTTTCTTTGGTATAGTTTTTTTTTTTTTTTCCTCCTAACGCTACTATTCTTAAATCAGTAAAAATTGATCTCCTTTTGTGTATTTTCTTACAATGAATATTTTTGTTGGCTTTTGACAGTTTTATGGAATTTCAATATTTATCTTGTTCAAAACCGTTAACTTCTTTCAGCTTATTCGAATCTTTTTTGTTGTCTTAGGGGAAGAAAAGCGAATGTTCCTTGTGTTACATTTATTGAGGAATTAGATTCTGTTGGTGGGAAGAGAATTGAATCTCAATGCATCCATATTTAAGGCAGACCATAAATCAACTTCTTGCTGAAATGGATGGGTAATTGAGTCTCCTTTTGTCTTAGAATGTGGTGATGCCTCCCAGCATTTGATATATGTAGAAGTGATCTTATGCAAATTATTTCCATAAGGCATTTCATATCTAGAGATATGAAAAATGTGATGTGTATAGGAAACAGAGTAGTCCCTCAAGCAAGAACTCAAGACAAGCTTTTTCTCTCATTATTGTATTGTTTTCACTACTAATTGGATATTTGAATATCAATTCATTTAATTTGTGGTATTTATATTATTTTTCATTTGTTGTTGTACTTAAGATAGAAAAACAGTGATTCAAGCTGAGACTAGCAGTCTATTTGAAGAAATACACTTGTTTCTACACAGTTTGTGACTAGCTTTTAATGTTGTGGCAGGTTTAAAGCTTACCTCAATGTTTATAATGTAAAAAGCAAGAGTTGATGTTGCTTTGAAAGAAGTGTCTTAAAAGTCAATATAAGACATTTTGAAACCACATAGGAAGCCCAGGAGCGAATAATTTGAGTTGGTATGCTTGAAAGTAATTTTTCAAAAATTAACCGGGCACCTAAACTTTTTATATTAGGTTATCTTTTCCTACATAGACCAGATAATTGTGAAGATATGTAGTCACAGATGACTGGTGGTATCAGTCTCTTTTCTTAGCAGGCAGATCACGAGGTCAGGAGATTGAGACCATCCTGGCTAACATAGTGAAACCCCGTCTCTACTAAAAATACAAAAAAAAATTAGCCGGGCGTGGTGGCGGACACCTGTAGTCCCAGCTACTCGGGAGGCTGAGGCAGGAGAATGGCGTTGAACCTGGGAGGCGGAGCTTGCAGTGAGCAGAGATCGCACCACTGCACTCCAGCCTGGGTGACAAGAGAGAGACTCCATCTCAAAAAAGAAAAAGAAAGAAAGTAAATAGTCAGTGGCCTGTACCTAGAAATTGGGGAGAAAATTTTTTAAAATAAATAAAAAATAAAAATAAATTAGTCAGGTATGGTGGCATGTGCCTGTTGTTCCAGCTACTTGAGAGGTTGAGGCAGAAGGATCACTTCTTCCCAGAAATTTGAGGCTACAGTGAGCTATGAAGGTACTGGTGCACTCCAACTTAGGCCACAAAGGGAGTCCCAGTCTCAAAAAAAAAACAAACAAACAAACAAAAAAAAACTGTTTTGTGTAGAGCATTTCTACATGTGTGCTGTGCTTCAGTGTTAGTGAAAATATATTTTCCTATGTAGTTGTCAACCCAATGAAGGACTTATCATAATAGAAGCCACAAACTTCCCAGAGGCATTAGATAAGTAGGAATTGAAAGAGGATTTTTGTGAAGGGCTGTTTACATGCTACAAAATTATACTAAAAGAAGTCCATTGCAAAAGATCACATTATATGATTCCATTTATAGGCAATGTCCAGAATAAGCAAATCCACAGAGGCAAATTAGATTAGCTGTTACCAGAGGTTAGGGAGAATGGGGAATGGCTGCCACTGGATATGGGATTTCTTTGTGGGGATGGGAATATACTAAAATTAGATTGTGCTGATGGTTGTACAATTCTGAATATATTAAAAACCACTGAAGTATCCACTTTAAATTCTGTTATGTGAATTACATCTCAGTAAAACTGTTAAAATATTTCTTTGTTATATGTCACAAAAGTTTTATGTAGACAGCATTTTTAAAATAAATTCACTGTAGCATTATAACTAGGTTTAAAGTTACTATGAAAAAATTTTATTGTACAAGTTATTCATGTTTTTATTTGATCACTAGTTTGTCACTGCCTAAGACTAGTCTAACATTCTGTACTTAGTCTAACATTCCGTACAAGTCTAACCACACACTTAGATGTGTGCTTGTCATAATAGTTTTTTGTGGAATTATTTGTTCCTGAACCAAGGTGCTTTTGTTTCTGAGGGGTAGGCCATCTAGGTACACACATGTATCTAAATGAGCCTTTGTTCTGCCTTCTGGTTATTGACACTGTTACTTGAGCCTTGTTTTAAAAGGAATTATCTGAATATTTACGTACAAAACTCCATCTGTTCTCTGGCTGCCCTTGGCTTCCCACTCACATCATTAGGGTGTCAGTCCTATTGAATCTGAGCTTTAGCATCATCAGTTTATTAATTTATATTTTCCTTTTACATTATTCCTGTAGTACCTTAATACTTCCTGGTCGTTTTGACATGCAGGTTACAGTTCCAAGGACAGATGTAAAAGGTTGGACAGAAATTTTGAAATGGTATCTCAATAAAATAAAGTTCGATCAATATAAGTCTAATTCTATCGAAACAAACATTATCATTTCTATAAAGTGGTAATACACAACTCACCTTGTGTGTGCTCCTTTCAGGGTAAATGTATTAATATTAAAAGACCAGTTCATTTTTATCATCTGTTTTTTTACCATTAGTATGTTCATTTAAAAGTCCATTCCTTAGTTATTGTGTATCCAGGAGATTCTATTGTTTTGAACCCTGATTCTAAAGAAAGGTTTTTTTTTAGAGTATTCAGACAGATAATATTTGAGGAAATATATATGTATATACATATTTTCTAAGATGAATGTAAAATGAAAAATAACAGAAAAAGCTTCAGCAACAGTAGCTCATGATATAGTCAGTATGGGGCCAAAAGAGAAGAATGCAAATTATAAAACAAAACATATGAAAATGTATTACCCATTTTAGAAATAAATGAAATTATTAAAGCTGCAGTAGTTTCAGAGATAGCTGGATCAATTCATTAAACTATATACGTTTCCTATAATTAGGGCACCTTTTATGTCCAAAGTAAGTATTTCCAGATGAAATTCAGAGAAAAAATGTCTAAACTATGGCTCAGAATAGCTATAGCTAGCTATTTTCTTTATTTCCCTC
The DNA here is from genome assembly GCF_001698545.2 of Rhinopithecus bieti. Classification (NCBI taxonomy): domain Eukaryota; kingdom Metazoa; phylum Chordata; class Mammalia; order Primates; family Cercopithecidae; genus Rhinopithecus; species Rhinopithecus bieti. The sequence continues at coordinate 60,922 of NW_016807917.1, forward strand.
AGAAGGTGAGTTTTTTGTTTTTGTTTTTTTGCGTTTGTGCTTTGTTTTGTTTCTGCTTTGTTTTGAGACAAAGTTTCGTTCTTTTTGCCCAGGCTGGAGTGCAACGGTGCGATCTCGGCTCACTGCAACCTCTGCCTCCAGGGTTCAAGTGATTCTCCTGCCTCAGCCTCCCAAGTAGCTGGCATTACAGGTGCACACCACCACAGTGTAAGCTAATTTTTGTATTTTTAGTAGAGACAGGGTTTCACCATGTTGGCCAGGCTGGTCTCAAACTCCTGACCTCAGGTGATCCACCTGCATCAGCCTCCCAAAGTGCTGGATTACAGGCGTGAGCCACTGCACCAGCCAGAATGTGAGTTCTTCGTGAAGAGCTTCCTTTGACCTGTTTTGGACTTTTAGTGTTGTGTTCTCTTTTTACATTAGCCATTGATCTAGAAATTATAGCTCGAGGTACCACTGGCTTTTCTGGAGCAGAGTTGGAGAATCTTGTGAACCAGGCTGCATTAAACGCAGCTGTTGATGGAAAAGAAATGGTTACCATGAAGGAGCTGGAGTTTTCCAAAGACAAAATAATAATGAGTAGGTTTCACTCTGCCTCCTGGGTTCACGCCATTCTCCTGCCTCAGCCTCCCCAGCAGCTGGGACTACAGGCACACACCGCCATGCCCGGCTAATTTTATATTTTTTTGTATTTTTAGTAGAGATGGGGTTTCACCGTGTTATCCAGGATGGTATTGATCTCCTGACCTCATGATCCACTTGCCTCGGCCTCCCAAAGTGCTGGGATTACAGGCATGAGCCACAGCTCCCAGCCTCCTTTGTTTTTTTAAACAATTTTCTCAGAAACAATTTTTGGTTTTAATTGTACAGGTCTTTCACATAGCTTTTCAGATGTACCCATAAGCATTTTATATTTTAATGCTATGATAAATAGTATTATTTCAAAATGTCAATTTCTTAATTTTATTCCTAATGTAGAGAAATACACTTGATTTTGTACCTTGATCTTCTATCTTGCATCTTTGCAAAACTCATTTATTAGTTTAAGTCGCTTTTTAATGAATTTTATTGAGCAGTCTGGATGTATTGAGTTGAGTATTGAAAAGCTGCTGAAGCTTAGAAGACCATATCTGTGAATAAAAGAGTTTTACTTATTTCTTTCCAATCTGGATGTCTTTCAGTTCCCTTCCTTTTCCTTTCCTTTCTCCTTTAAACATTTTAGTTATTTTAATTTCTATAGGGTTTTGGGGGAATAGGTGGTATTTGGTTACACGAGTGATTTCTTTAGCAGTGATTTGTGAGATTTTGGTGCCCCCATTACCCAAGCAGTATACACACAACCCGATTTGTAGTCTCCTATCTCTCACCCCCTTCCCACTCTTTCCCCAAAGTCTCCAAAGTTCACTGTGTCATTTTTTGTTGCTGTTTTTTGAGACGGAGTCTCGCTCTGTCACCTAGGTTGGAGTGCAGTGGCGTGATCTCAGCTCACTGCGACCTCCATCTCCTGGGTTCAAATAATTCTCCTGCCTCAGCCTCCCAAGTAGTTGGGACTACAGGCATGTGCCACCATGCCCAGCTAATTTTTTGTGTTTTTAGTAGAGACAGGGTTTCACCGTGTTAGTCAGGATGGTCTCGATATCCTGACTTCGTGATGCACCCGTCTCAGTCTCCCAAAGTGCCAGGATTATCACTTTGTCATTCTTATGCCTTTGCATCCTCATAGCTTAGCTCCCAATTATGAGTGAAAACTTAGGATGTTTGGTTTTCCATTCCTGAGTTACCTCACTTAGAATAATAGTCTCCAATCCTGTCTAGGTTGCTGTGAGTGCCATTAATTCATTCCTTTTTGTGGCTGAGTAGTAGTCCATAGCGTGTATGTGTCTGTGTGTGTGTGTGTGACACATACACACACACACAGACACACACACGCTATATGTGTGTGTGTGTGTATGTATATGTATATATATGTGTGTATATATATATAGTACATATATACAACAGTTTCTTTATCCACTTGTTGATTAGTGGGCATTTGGGTTGGTTCCACATTTTTGCAACTGCAAACTGTGCTGCTATAAACAGGCATGTGCAAATCTCTTTTCATGTAATGACTTCTTTTCCTCTGGGTAGATAGTCAGTAATGGGATTGCTGGATCAAACGATGGTTTTACTTTTAGTTCCTTAAGGAATCTCCACACTGTTTTCCATAGTTGCTGCACTAGTTTACATTCCCACTAGCAGTGTAGAAGTGTTCCCTTTTCATCATATCCACGCCAACATCTATTCGTTTTTTATTGTGTGCATTCTTGAAGGAGTAAGGTGGTATCTCATTGTGGTTTTGATTTGCATTTCCCTGATCATTAGTGACGCTGTGCTTTTTTCATATCTTTGTTGGACATTTGTCCATCTTTTCAGAATTGTCTATTCATGTCCTTAGCCCACTTTTTGATGGGATCTTTTTTTTTTCTTCTTTCTCTCTCTCTCTCTTTCTTTGTTTGTTTCTTTCTTTTTTTGATGGAGTCTTGCTCTGTCACCAGGCTGGAGTGCAGTGGCACGATCTTGTCTCACTGCAACAAACAATTCTTCTGCCTCAGCCTCCTGAGTAGCTGGGATTACAAGCGTGCCCCACCATGCCCAGCTAATTTTTGTATTTTTAGTGGTGATGGAGTTTCACCATGTTGATCAGGCTGGTCTCAATCTCGTGACCTGGTGATCCACCCACCTTGGCCTCCCAAAGTGTTGGGATTAGAGGGGTGAGCCACCATGCCTGGTTGGATTGTTTGTTTTTTTCTTGCTAATTTGTTTGAGTTTGTTGTAGATTCTGGATATTAGCTGTTTGTCAGATGTATAGATTGTGAAGATTTTCTCTCACTCTGTGGGTTGTCTGTTTACCCTGCTCACTGTTCCTTTGGCTGTGCAAAAGCTCTTTAGTTTAATTAAGTCCCAGCTATTTATCTTTGTTTTTACTGCATTTGCTTTTGGGTTCTTGGTCACGAAATCCTTGCCTAAGTCAATACCTAGAAGAATTTTTCCAATGTTATCTTCTAGAATTTTGATAGTTTCAGGTCTTAGATTTAAGTCTTTGATCCATCTTGAGTTGATTTTTGTATAAGGTGAGAGATGAGGATCCAGTTTCATTCTCCTATATGCCACTCACCTGTTTTCAAAAATGATTACAGTGGCTAGAACCTCCAGTACAATGTTGAATAGAAGAGGGAAGAACTGAAATTCCTGTCTCTTTCTTGATCTGAGGGAAAACCATTCAGACTTTCCTCATTACATAGGATGTTAGCTGCAAAAAAACTTATTTTATTTTATTTTATTTTATAATTATATATTATTATTTTGAAGACAGGTTCTCACTCTGTCATCCAGGACAGAATCAGTGGACATAAATCTTTGGTTTACTGCAACTCTTTCCTCCTAGGCTCCAAATCAGGGCATATCTATTCTCTACCTCAGACGCCTCAGCCTGAGATTGCTCTACTGTGGGACCTATAGGTGTGTGCTACACAGGCCCAGATAATTTTTGTAATTTATTGATAGAGACAGGGTTCACCATGTTGCCTTAGGACGTATTTCAGTACTCCTGGAGAGGAAAACGCAGCCCACGCCGCGCTCTCTCTGGTTCACAAAGTCTGCTGCAGGGGTATTCTCTAAAGAGTGATCCTTTAACATGTGAGGACATCATTCATCCGATCGCTCTGACTTACCGCAGCTGATTTTTATTAAAAAAATGGGTCTCGCTATACCAATCACCAGAGACTACCCCTGAGATGATGGTAGTGATGTTGAATATTTGTCAAATGTTTCTGCATCTCTACTCAGATGAACTCATTATTTCTGTTTTTAGTTTGTTAATATGGTAATATCTTAATTGACTTGCAAAAAGTTAAATTTATTAAAATAAATCTTAAAATGTAGTTCTTTCATGAATTTTTTAGGTTAACCGCAAATCTTTTGCTCTCTTTAAAATTGTCTAAACTTTGTCAATTATTTTTTAAAATTCTGGCAAAATATACATAACATAAAATGTACCATCTTAACCACTTTAAAATGTACAACTTAGTGGCATTAAGTACTCTTACAATGCTGTGCAAGCATCACTTCTATTTATTTCTGGAATTTTTTCATCATCTCAAACAGAGACTGTCTGTACCCATTAAATAATAAATCAACATCATCCCTCCCCTAGCTGCTAGTAACCTCTATTTTGCTGTCTGTCTCTATGAATTTGCCTATCGCAGGTACCTCATATAAGTGGAATCACCTGATATTTGTCCTTTTGTGTCTGGCTCATTTCACCTAACATAATATTTTTAAGAGTTATCTATATGGTAGCATGAATCAGTAATTTTTTAAATTTTTAGTTTTTATTTTTTTCAGACAGGCCTCACTCCATTGCCCAGCCTGGGGTGCAGTGGCTTGATTTCGGCTCATTGTAGCCTTGATCTCCTGGGCTCAAGTGATCTTCCCATCTCAGCTTCCTGAGTAGTTTGGATCATAGTTATGCGCCACCATGACCCAGCTAAATTTTTTGTAGTTTTTGAAGAGCTGGGGTTTCGCCATATTGCCTGGGGTGGTCTTGAACTCCTGGGCTCAAGCAATCCTCTCACCTCAGCCTCCCAAAGTGCTGAGATTAAAGACGTGAGCCATCATGCCCAGCCAGTAACTTTATTTTTTTCTTATTGCTAAGTAATATTCTATTGTAGAGGTTTATCACATTTTATTTATCAGTTGATGGACACTGGGTTGTTTACAAGTTTTGACTATTATGAGTGATGTTGCTGTGAACTCCATGTGGACATATGTTCCTCTTGGGTGAATATCCAGGAGTACAATTTTTGAGTCATAGGGCAACTGGTTTTAATCTTTTGAGGAACTATAAGACTGTTTTTCAAAGCAGCTATCCAATTTTACATTCCCACCAGCAGTGTATGACTGTATGAGTGTTCCAATTTCTCCACATCCTTGCCTGTACTTTTTTTTGTGTGTCTTTTTGATTATGGGCATTATAGAGGTGTGAAGTGTTCTTATTGTGGTTTTGATTTGCATTTCCCTAATGACTAATGATGTTGAACATCTTTTCAGATGGTTAATGGCCATTTGTCTGTCTTCTTTGTTTTGTTTGTTTGTTTGTTTTGAAATGGAGTTTCACTCTTGTTGCCCAGGCTGGAGTGCAATGGCGCGATTTTGACTCACCACAACCTCCGCCTCCCAGGTTCAAGAGATTCTCCTGCCTCAGCCTCCCAAGTAGCTGGGATTACCGGCATGCGCCACCATGCCAAGCTAATTTTGTAGTTTTAGTTCAGATAGGGTTTCTCTATGTTGGTCAGGCTGATCTTGAACTCCTGACCTCAGGTGATCTGCCCACCTTGGCCTCCCAAAGTGCTGGGATTATAGGCATGAGCTACTGAGGCCGGCCACTGTCTGTCTTCTTTGGTAAAATACCTAATCAGATTCATTGACCATGTTTTAACTGATGGTCTTTCTGTTGTTGAGTTGTAAGACTTCTTTATATATTCTGGTGAAAAGTATTTTTAGTACTCTTTTATCATAAACTTTATTATAAATCTTAATGTTCTTTATTGTTTTGATGCTGTGCTTGTTCTTTTTTTAGTTTTAATTTTTTATATTTTTTGAGACAAAGTCTTGATCTGTCACCTAGGCTGGAGTGCAGTGGTGCGATCTCAGCTCACTGCAACCTCTGTCTCCAGGTTCAAGTGATTCTCATGCCTCAGCCTCTGGAGTAGCTGGGACTACAGGTGCGCACCACCACACCCAGGTAATTTTATGTATTTTTAATAGACTCAGGGTATCGCCAGGGTGCCCGGGTTGGTCTCTAACACCTGAGCTCAGGCAATCCGCCTGCCTTGGTCTCCCAGAGTGCTAGGATTACAGGTGTGAGCCACCAAGTCCAGCCTGTTTCTGTGTTTTACACTTTTATCTCATCAACCTCTTCGCCTTTTCTCAGGAATTTACCAACGGCAGCATATATTTTTTTATTTTAATCTTGGTTTTATAAATTGCTTCCTTGCCCAAAAGAAAAAATAAAGTTATTTTTATTACCCAACAATTTCCTAGCCCACTCATACCTACTACTTCCCTATAATCCACATTATCTCCTAAAGAAGGGATTGGAAGGATTTAACTTTACCTTGCTTGGGGAACTTTCTTTATGTTGGTGAGGAATTGCTTTCATGAAATTTTACTCAGTTGGGGAAACCAGGCAAAAGCAGGCATGTTGCTGCTTCACTCAGAAACACTGGCCGGATTGAAAGGATTAGTAGACCCTCAGCAAATTTTCTAGGATACTAACAGCTGCCATCTCATTAATTGTCAGGGTTTCTTATAAATCAAAGGGGAAAATAGAACTCACATAACAAAATATTCTGCTATAAAGGTGGCAAATATTTGACTAAAACTGGAATGTTTGTTCCATGTAACAAAACTAGAACCGAGTTTCTGCCTTTCTCATTCCCCTTACGTTTTTATTTTTATTTGTGTATTTATTTTTTGAGGCAGGGTCTCACTCTGTCATCCAGGCTGATATGCAGTGGTGTGATCTTGGCTCTCTGCAAACTCCACGTCCTGGGTTTGGGTGATCCTCTCACCTTAGCCTACTGAGTAGCTGGGATCACAGGTGTGTGCCACCATGCCCAGCTAATTTTTTGTAGAGACAGGGGTCTTCCTATATTGACCAGGCTGGTCTCAAACTCTTGAGCTCAAGTGATCTATCCACCTTGGCCTCTAAAAGTGCTAGGATGACAGGCGTGGGTCAGCATGCCTGGCCACATTTTCATTTTTTATTTGACAAATGCCTTTTTCCCTTTTATGTTGTGCTTCCAGGTGTCCCTCTGGAAGTGTCACTCTGGAAGTGTCAATTTGAAATGACCACACACCGAATTGTGAAGGTTATTGAGGACACCCATCTCATGAATGAGAAAGCTCAGGAAGTCTGAGCAGATGACTCTGGAAGCAAGAAGGAGGAAAGATAAACTTCTCTTCCTTCCATGCTGATTCTCCCCATTATTTCAACGTACACTACAAAAACCACAGATGAGCATCATTTGTTTAACTACAAGAAGAAAAATATTCAAGGTAAAGTAATTGTGAGGGGAATTGTTTTCCAAAAGCCAATTATTCTATGGGCAAATTTCAGCATATACTAGATGAATAACAGGTGTAAGGTTAGATCTCATGGTTTTGATTTGCATTTTCCTGAGGATTAGTGACATTGAACTTTTTTTTATGTACTCATTGGCTGTGTTTATTTTATTTTGTTGAGAAGTATTTATTAGGTTCATTTTGCCAATTTTTAAATTATTTGAGTTTTTTTATTTAAACAAAAATATTCAAGATAAAGTAATTGTGAGGGAAATTGTTTTCCAAAAGCCAATTGTTCTATTGGCAAAGTTCAGTATATACTAGATGAATAATAGGTGTAAAGTTAGATCTCGTGGTTTTGATTTGCATTTTCCTGAGGATTAGTGACATTGAACTTTTTTTATGTACTCATTGGCCATGCTTATTTTATTTTGTTGAGAAGTATTTATTAAGTTCTTTTGCCCATTTTAAATTATTTGGTGTTTTTTTGTTTGTTTGTTTTGTTTTTTGCTACTGAGTTGTTTGAGTTTCTTATTTTGGGTATTAAACCCTGGTCATATGCATAGGTGGCAAATATTTCTTCCATTCTATAGGTTGTCTCTTGATTCTAAAGAGGCCTTTTTGATGTAATCATATTTGTTGATTTTTGTTTTTGTTGTCTGTGCTTTTGAGGTTTTATCCATAAAATCCATGCCTGGACCAATGTCATGAAGTATTTCCCCTATGTTTTCCTTTAGTAGCTTCATAATTTTTGGTCTTGCTTTTAAGTCTAATCCATTTTGAGTTGATTTTTGTGTATGGTGAGAGATAAAGATCTAATTTCATTCTCTGCAAAAGTATAACATTCCTACCTTTGAAAAATTAGAGGTGAGGCGCGGTTGTCTCATGCCTGTAATCCCAGCACTTTGGGAGGCTGAGGTGGGTGGATCACAAGGTCAAGAGATTGAGACCATCCTGGCTAACACGGTGAAACCCCGTCTCTACTAAAAATTTAAAACACACACACACACACACACACACACACACACAATTAGCCGAGCATGATGGCTCATGCCTGCAGTCTCAGCTACTTGGGAGGCTGAGATAGAATTGCTTCAACTCGGGAGGCAGAGGTTGTAGTGAGCCAAGATCGCACCACTGCACTCTAGCCTGGGCAACAGTGTAAGACTCCGTCAAAAAAAAAAAAAAAATGACCAATTAGAGATAAATGAGTGGAACATTTGCTTTTGGATTTTATAAATGGGATAATTTATTCAAATGGTAAGTACAATTAAATATTGTGGGCTTAGAAGTCAAGCATAGTTATCTTTAAATCTTGACTCTACCTGTCACTTACTATTGTGCAACATTGGACAATTTATGTAATTCTCTGAGTTTCACCATGGCAAACTTAGAGAGTCAAAAATGAATCTTAAATGAGGGAAGGCTCTTTGTACATTGTGGAGCACAGAATAACTACTTAGTAACTATTAATTGAGGTAACAATAAATATTAATAGTAGTATTACTACTACTATTATAGCAGTATAGTAGTAGTTTCTAAGAAATTTCAATTATTTAGTGCCTTGAAAGATAAGAAAAAATTTCTTCACTACTATTACTATTAAATTACTACTAGTATTATGGTAGTAATAGTATTACTATAAACAATAGTAGTAATACTACTACTATAATAATGACTAATGTTATTGTGAGTATTGGGTTACTTTTTAAGTTTGGTTAAGAAGCTTGGTAAACCCAGAGCTTTTACGACTAGGAGCATTACTGTTTTAAATGTTTAATTATTTTCAAAATTTCTCAATAGAAACACTGTCTCTCTTAAGGCCGGCTCAAAGTGTCTAATGTATTCAGCCACATACAAAATAATGTTTGGAGATGAAATTGAACTGAATTTGTCAGAGTAGAAAATCTGCCTTCTGAGACATGTAGGACATTGTAATGAGGCAAAATTTGGCTCCAATTTTCTGGAATTAAGTGAATTGAGTAAAGTACCCAAGTCACCATTTTCAGTCAAGAGAAAATATACACTTTGGGATAAGGGAGTGGTAGAGAATCATGCTATTCTTCTGCCACTTAATATAAACAAATTTAAAATAGAAGGTAATCTGTCTCAGAGATTAAGTCAAGAAGCACCTTAACAACAGAATTATTCTAAAATGATTTCCTTGATGATCAATTTAAAAATCAAGTCATTGCGGTAATTGAAATTGCAATGCATAACACATAGTGGTGGTGGGAGCTGCTGAGTTTCAGAGGACTAACAGTACCATCATGACACTCAATCTATGCCCTGATGATAGGGTTGCCCAGGGTGGTGAGGAACTGGTGTATTCATGCTGACCTTGTTGGAAACAAATGAGTTCTAAGAAATTTCAATTATTTAGTATCTTGAAAGATAAGAAAAAAAATTACTTTAAAACATTGAATTGCAATTAGACATATAAATATGTGACTTTTTTTTTCCTCAATCATTACTCTGTTTTGCAGTTTGGGCATCTAAACTTCAGAATACAGGCAATTCTTGGCCAGGCGCCGTGGCTCACGCCTGTAATCCTAGCACTTTGGGAGGCCGAGGCAGGTGGATCACGAGGTCAGGAGATTGAGACCATTTCAGCCTATATAGTGAAAACCCGTCTCTACTAAAATACAAAAAATTATCTGGGCATGGTGGCGCATGCCTGTAATCCCAGTTACTTGGGAGGCTGAGGCAGGGGAATCGCTTGAACCCCAGAGGCAATGTTGCGGTTAGCTGAGATCAGGCCACTGCCCTCCAGCCTGGCAACAGAGCAAGAGTCTGTCGAAAGAGAAAAGAGGCC
>NW_016807917.1:73973-97799 GCF_001698545.2 Rhinopithecus bieti
AACTTTTCTTTTTTTTTTTTTTTGGACAAGGTGTTCCTTTGTCGCCTAGGCTGGAGTGCGGTGGCCGGATCTCAGCTCACTGCAAGCTCTGCCTCCCAGGTTCACGCCATTCTCCTGCCTCAGCCTCCCGAGTAGCTGGGACTACAGGCGCCTGCCACCTCGCCCGGCTAGTTTTTTGTATTTTTTAGTAGAGACGGGGTTTCACAGTGTTAGCCAGGATGGTCTCGATCTCCTGACTTCGTGATCCGCCCGTCTCGGCCTCCCAAAGTGCTGGGATTACAGGCTTGAGCCACCGCGCCCAGCCAATAAAACTCTTTATCATAACCTTCAAGGTGCTGAGACCCATCCTCTGCCTACCTCAGTGGTCTTGTTCTCCCATCCCATTCCTTCTTTCTCGCTGTATGCTTCAACCACACAGGTCTCATTTCTGATCCTTGAAAATATCAAGGTTATTCCAAACTCTACACCTTTGTCCTTGTTTTTACTTCTACTTAGAATGCTTTCCCTCATCATTGCAATAGAGAAGACAATGGTTGGATCTCATTGTCATGTAATCCTTATTTCAGAGAGGCCTTCCTGACCACCCAATCTGAACTAGCCTTCTCTACTTGAAATAACTCTATTGCCACTTCACTTATTGATAGCCTACTACATAGTAACAAAAAAAGTTGAATATCCTTTTATTAGCTAGAAAAAACCTAGTGAGGGTCTGTTTATTAACAGTGAATAGTGCTATCTCCCTTATTTGAGAAGTAGGTATATGTTTTCCTATACTCTAAAATTGCCCATTTTTACCTAAGATTGTGTAGAAAGACATTCTATCAAGTATTCTTTCTTTACATTTGGAAATTTTCTCTGTAATAAGTAAATGGGGAAATGGATTTTCCAATTTATTACTCTAAAATTGAACATTTGGAAGAACTATTGCTAATCCCGGCATTAAATTATCTGGGGATATTATACTACCTGATGAATTTTTTTAAGGAAAGAAAAAGGATTATCATGTTGGCTTCAGAATTTATAAATTAAGTTACACTAAATTCTTAAGGTGTTAGAAAAATAATCTATATCCTATATTGTTCTGGAGCCAACTTGCTCTGGTTCATGTAAGTTCTGCTTGTTAATTTCCAGGAACTTTGCAAACAGGTTGATTTTGCATGAAAGCTTGAAATTGGCCATGGTGGGAGTATTTACATCATTGAAATTGGCAAATGCTACATACCATGACTTCCTCCGCTTTTCTCCACCCCAGTCAGACAACCAGAATACCAGCATATCATTGTATATAACTAAAATTTCAGAAGCTGAATTATTAAGCTATATGTAATGTCAACTCAGTGATGACAAAGGAATATGGATAGCTCAAATTAGCCAAGTTACCTTTATGGGTGTTTGGATTTAAAAAGCCACACAAGTTGGGCATGGAAGAAAAAGATTTTCAAAAATAAACTATTTGTACACAGAGACAGATAGTAAAGATAAAAAAATCATGATCTTTGTGTTTGCTTCTTACATAAGTCAGGCTGCTGAATTATTTCAAAATATGTTTAAAATATATACTCTGGGCTGAGCAAATGGCTACCTTCTGGTACTTGTGTTATCAGCTTTCCCCAACTCTAATACTAATAACAGAGCTCAACTAACTGATTTTATATGCATTATATCTTAGTTATAGTGAGTGTCTTAGACCATTTCCTTGGGGAAAGAAAAGGATTCAAAGAAGAGTTCGCTGGAGACCCTGATTAATTATAGTCTGTAATGTTGGAGCAAGTAAAGACTAATGAGTGTTGACCTAAGGTTTTCAGTCGTCAATGGGAAAGGGCTTAAAGGAAAATTACATGAAAAGGCTGGGCTTTGGGTATTATTCTCTGACAAGAACATCTTTAGGGTTGTACTACACAGAAGCACAAGATATCTATCTTACTGTGAGAACAGAGACAAATTATTTGTGTCAATTCAGAGACAATAATGCTATTTGGCAATACCTGTATGAAGGTATAAATAGTAAGATGTAGGCCCTATATTGATTAGTTTCTTTTAAAGTGACACAACAGCCTATATGGAAGCCTCCAGTTTGTTTCTTCTGAGACCTGAAATTAAATGTCCTCCATCCAAAATAAAATTTGAGAAACAAAAGCATCCTGAAATCCTCTCCCTCCCATCCCACACTCTGCATTCTGTGATAAACAATTGGAAAGTTTTGATAATTCTAAGGAATTGTGTTAGAGCTCATTGTTTAATCTTTTGTAACATCTTCAAACAGGTTAATCTTATTTATCAGAGGGGAGAAAGTGACTTTCTTTAATCATCTTTGGATGGTGCTAATTATAATTATGTTCGTGGAAGAGGGCTTCATTTTTAGTCTTGCTGAATTTCTAGGACTTAAATATTTTGGGGGCACTATAAATACTTCCCAAAGGATAATATACCATCTGTATGTAGCTAAACAAGTTGTGGTTCTTGATTAGTTTTTATTGTGCAAGAAACTATGAACCCATCAAATGGCCTCATTCTCTGAGAAAAAAAAAAAGAAAGAAACTTTTAGGAAAGAGAAAATATAATACAATTTGGCCAAAACTAATTTCCTGAATACTAAATAAGCTCAGATTCTTGAAAAAATAATCCCAGAACAGTAGATCTCAGGAGTCAATATGAAGGTGCCACTGGTATTCTTGAGACCAGGAGTGGTGAAGGTAATTATAAGGAGTGGTGAAGATAATACTACAATTAATACTGCTACAACCTTTATCTCCTACCATTTGCCGAAAGTAACATTTTATTCCTCAGTCTTCACATATAAACCTGTTAAGTTGGCATTTTTAAAATATCATTTTGTAGATGATAACATGAACAATCAAAAAATAAGACAACCCACTCAAATTTTTTTAGGGGTAGGATTAAGACCCAAATATCTGTCTCTTCAAAGCCTATGGAGGTTTTTTTTTGTTTGTTTGTTTGTTTGTTTTTACATTTCAATAGGCACATACTTTCTTACTCTAAAATTAATTTTGTATCCTGCATTTTCACTTAAAAATAATAGAATTTCCGCCATGTGATTAACACTCCTCATAAACATAATTTTCATTGCATCCTAACATTCCATTCTAGGATTATTCTTCATAGTAATAAAATTTCAATTGTTTTTATTTCTATGTGTATCTTTGTACTACTTAAAACTGAATCATTACAAAACATAATGTGTAAAGGCTAGGCTGGTTAGACTGAGATCTAGATGAAAAGCCTCCCAGAAATGGGGAGGGAAGACTGATGCTTTAGTCTGTATTCACTACTGCAGGTCATTTGCCTGGATGCCACTTGCTAAGCAAATGTGGAAAAAGGTCAGCTTGTGTTTAATTTTTTAAAAATTAAGACTTTTAATATAACATTCCAAATGTACTGTCTCCTCTCTGAATTGCTAAGGTCTTTCATCTTATCCAGCTTCTGACTTTTTGATAGTGCTCTGATTGTACTCCTCTTGATAAAGTATTCTTAATGTCTCTTCCACTTTGAATTTTGCATTCTTAGAAAGTCATTTGGAACTTTTTTTTTTTTTTTTTTTTTTTTTTTTTTTTTGAGACGGAGTCTCGCTCTGTCGCCCAGGCTGGAGTGCGGTGGCCGGATCTCGGCTCACTGCAAGCTCCGCCTCCCGCATTTACGCCATTCTCCTGCCTCAGCCTCCCGAGTAGCTGGGACTACAGGCACCGGCCACCTCGCCCGGCTAGTTTTTTGTATTTTTTAGTAGAGACGGGGTTTCACCGTATTAGCCAGGATGGTCTCGATCTCCTGACCTCGTGATCCGCCCGTCTCGGCCTCCCAAAGTGCTGGGATTACAGGCTTGAGCCACCGCGCCCAGCTGGAACTTCTTATGCCAGCAAATAAACACCACGATGTTTTAAGTTCTGCTAAAACTTTTTTGTTCACCACTGAATTCCAATTACAAATTTGAGTGTCTTTCCGACAGACTACCTGTATTGAATCCATACCTAAAACATGTTGCACTTCAAACATCTTGTTCAATAGTTTTGTCTGCCTTATTACCTCAATCTAAGCTGCTTGAAGAAGAAATCTTCACGGCCGGGCGCTGTGGCTCATGCCTATAATCCCAGCACTTTGGGAGGCCGAGGCAGGCGGATCACGAGGTCAGGAGATCGAGACTATCCTGGCTAACACGTGAAACCCCTGTCTCTATTAAAAAATACAAAAAATTAGCCGGACGTGGTGGCGGGCGCGTCCCAGCTACTCGGGAGACTGAGGCAAGAGAATAGAGTGAACCCGGAAGGGGGAGCTTGCAGTGAATCCACATCGCCCCACTGCACTCCAGTCTGGGCGAGAGAGCCAGACTCTGTCTCAAAAATAAAAAAATAAAATAAAAAATAAAAAATTTAAAAAGAGAAAAGAGAAAAAAAGAAATATTATCTTAAAAAGCATGAAATGTGTGTATAAAGAACTATCACATTTCTACCAGTTGTTTCAAACAGCTACGTAGGAATTCAATTTTTAATTTTATTATTATTATTATTATTTTTTTTGAGGTAGAGTCTCACTCTGTCGCCCAGGCAGGAGTGCAGTGGCGCGATCTGGGTTCACTGAAAGCTCCACCTCCCAGGTTCATGCCATTCTCCTGCCTCAGCTTCCCGAGTAGCTGGAACTACAGGAGCCCACCACCACACCTGGCCAGTTTTTTGTATTTTTAGTAGAGAGTTTTTTGTATTTTTAGTAGAGAGTTTTTTGTATTTTTAGTAGGGTTTCACCACGTTAGCCAGGATGGTCTCAATCTCTTAACCTCGTGGTCCGCCCACCTCGGCCTCCCAAAGTGCTGGGATTACAGGTGTGAGCCACCACACCCGGCCCAATTCTTATCTTTTTCAATCCAAAAATATTACTTGAGCAATATTATCTCCCACCATTTACTGGAAGTAACATTATATTCACCAGTCTTCACACATAAAGCTGTTAGGTTGGTATTTTTTAAAAACTATTTTACAGATGACTGGCATCTTAGTAGATACTGGGCATACAGTAAAGAACAAGTTTAAAATGATCCCTGCCTATGGGGAGCATAAAGTCTAACAGAAGAGGCACATATAAAGTACGTAGGCTTTTTTTTTCTTTAATTGTGTATAATACAGTACATCCCTGATGTTCTCTTACAAATATAAACCGTAGTAACAGTATTTGTTTTGGAGTTTAAAATTTTTGTTCATATTTATTCTTAAACTAAATTACAAACTTTAAAGTGTGTATCCATTGGTTTTCCAGCAATCTATGTGATTAAGAAAAAGTCTAAAGCAAAATGAACTTGTATGATTTTGTTGGTTGGTTGGTTGGTAGGTCACTTATTCATTAAATAATGATAGGATACTTAAAATTCTTAGTGAATTTTTTTTTTTCTGCCATGGAACTACTTTATTCTCAGGTCTTCCAGAAAATTATTGGATTCCTAACAAGAAAATACATTTGTGGTGTGCCAGAGCACTGTATGGCTTTGCTAAACCACACAAACTATGAAAGAGCTTGTCAGATGTGCCAGTAAATCTTCCTTTTCTTGCCATAGGTCCAAAGATCTTATAAAGGAAGCTATCCTTGCTAATGACTTTATGAAGAACTTAGAGCTGTCACAGATCCAGGAGATTGTGCATTGTATGTACCCGGTGGGAGTATGGCAAAGACAGTTGCATCATCAAAGAAGGAGATGTGGGGTCACTGGTGTATGTCATGGAAGGTACGATTTGTAACTCCAATCGTCTGACATTCAAATATTCTCTTTTCATCTTATCAGCCTGCACACAGATGGCAGTGCATTACATGGAAAATTCCATTTTTCCTTCTTTTATTGAGAAATTAGTTTGAAAAGAATTGAAACACTACTTAGATACAGTTGTTAACTAAGTGAAGTGTTTGTGTTTAGAATATTAATATGAGAATCCAGCATTTTTTCAGACATGGATAAAGTTAAAAATGTGAAAAAAAAAATGCCGTTTATTACACTGAATAAGACTGCATGTAGTCAGGTCATTGAGCAAACCTACAAAGCTTCAGCAGAAGCTCAAGATCACTGGAAGTATTTTTGGTCTGATAATTTATATGCCTTCAACTCCACCCTTAACTTTTAATATGTGGCTAGTTTTCCTGCTATGAAGCTTCAGTAAAAAGAAAATGTTTTCATGTGCATGACAGAGGCAGATAATAAAGGTTGAACGGCATATTACCTGCCTAAACAGGAATGATAGCTTGTTTCATACATCTTGTAAATACTAATATAGAAAGTGCTTTGAAACAAACTTAAGCACACACTGTGTAAATATGTTTTATGCCCAGGTAAATTTTCATAATACTTATTTCTGACTGGAAATTTATAATGACATGTTTTTCTTTTGTAGTAAGAAAGTAGCTTGAGATAATGACTGAATTAGTTGGGAAGAAAGTGAGTTCAGAAATACCTGTAATGTAAGATGGTGACACATGAAAATCAGTTTCTTAGGTGGTGATTAAGGTTTTATCCAAAAGATTTGTGTGATAGTGTCCTATAATTATTAAACTTGTAGGTTGTTCAGGGAAGGTGTGTATTTGGGCAAGTCACTTCATTTCTTTCTTTCACCTAAACAATTTGTTAAAAAAGAAGATACTCTTTCTTTCTGCCAATGGTTTTCAACTGGTGATGATTCTGTCTCCCAGGGGACATTTGGTGATATCTGGAGACATTTTTGGTTGTCACAAACTGGGTGATGTTGGGGAGACTGCTACTTCTAGTGGGTAAAGGCCACGCACACTACTCAAAAGGGTAGTTGCCCGGAATAAAGTTTTATCTGGCCCAAAATGTCCTTAGAGCCAACATTTAAAAAATCCTGCATTCTGCCTTCTTTACAGGATTGGTATAAAATAAGATAATTTGTATGAATGTTTAATGTAAAGTACAGAACACCACAACATAATAATAAGTATTATTATTCTATTAAAAAGTTGACAATGTATAAGAAATATTCTTTCTTTATTCAGTGTTCACCTTTTATTTATTCTTTGTCACCTTCTTGGATATATGTTAGGCATATATGTTAGGCATTCAGTTTTTAAGTAGTAATTTCCATCATTTATTTCCCTAATAGTTTTCACCTTCTGTGTCAACAATATAAAGTTCTTTCTGACCAAAAAATATAAATATTCATCTAGACTTTCTTCTGGTGACAAAACACAGTAAACAAAAATACACATAATGTGCACTTGGCAGAGAATTGCAAAGAAAGATGAAATTATAGGACAAGGCTGTGTGTGAACAGTGAGAAGAAAGGACGAGAAATGTAAAAAATATAGAGAGAGGTCAAGTATAGAATATAAAAATAGAGGCAATAGCTTAAGAACTACTAACAGTTAGAAACCATGTTTTGTTTTGTTTTTGTTTTTGTTTTTTTTGAGACGGAGTCTTGCTCTGTCACACAGGCTGGAGTGCAGTGGCGCGATCTCGGCTCACTGCAAGCTCTGTATCCTGGGTTCATGCCATTCTCCTGCCTCAGCCCCCCGAGTAGCTGGGACTACAGATGCCCGCCACCATGCCTGGCTAATTTTTTGTGTTTTTAGTAGAGACAGGGTTTCACCATTTAGCCAAGATGGTCTTGACCTCCTGACCTTGTGATCTGCCCGCCTTGGCCTCCGAAAGTGCTGGGATTACAGGCATGAGCCACTGCGCTTGGCCTAGAAATCATGTTTCAAGCATTTCAGAGATTACATCAATAGCTTCATATGATATTATTTTTCAGATATTGGTCAGCACTTTTTAGTAAAACAGCTATTGTATAAAGTATACTTTTACTTCATCTGTTTTCAAATGCTAATTATTGCTATTTCATTCAAAAAACCACAATTTTGAACACCTGTGGGTTCAATGTTCCTTCATCTTGAATGTGTCTTACAAAAACAGATTCCCAAACAACTATGTAAATTATTTCTAAAATTTATTCTTGTTGTCCTTTCTTACTAAGCCTAACTGAAAGTTTCCAGCTATATTGGAAGAAAGTTGGATAGTTAATTAATATTTGTTAATGTTTAGAAAATGCCCAACACATAGAACATGATTTTTCTAAATATTGTACATATAAAGTTTATTTAAACCTCAAACAATCCTGTGATGTAAAGGTTGATATTTATTATTCCATTTAGTAGATGAGGAGACTGAGGCTCAATGTGGTTAAGTAATTTGCCCAGGTCTCCCAACTAGTTTACAATAGAGTCAGGATTTATACCCAGGTTATTTGGGTTCAGAGCTCAAACTGTTAACTATGGGGCTATGTATTAGTCAGGGCTCTCCAGAAAAGCAGGACAAATAGGATGCGTGTGTCTATATACAGTGAGAAGGGGATTTATTTGAAGGAATTGGTTTATGTGATTGTGGAGGCTGGCAAGTCCAAAAGCTACAGGGTAAGGCCCATCAGTCAGAGATGCTGCAATTTAAGTCTGAAGGCCGTCTGCTGGCAGAATTTCCTCTTCCTAGGGGAAAGGTTCAACTTGTTCTATTCAACTGATTGGATGACACCCGCCCACATTATTGGAGGGTAATCAGCTTTACTCAATGTCTATTCATTTAAATGTTTATCTCATCTAAAAAAAATACCATCACCAAAATGTCTGCAGTAGAATAATGTTTGAGCAACTTTCTGGTATTGTGACCTATCCAAGTTGACATGTAAAATTAAACATCAGAATCAATCGACCCCTTGTCAACTTGGCACCCATACATATCTCCTTAAACCATATTTAATCTTCAAATGAAGACAAGAACAAGGTCATACTTCCACCTAACATGATTGAACAACCCTGTGTATGGCTGCAAATTTATTAACCCTTTCCCCAAAAGGAGACACAAAGTTCTTGGGTGATGTTTACTCATCTCATTGCTATCCCATAGCTTAAATACTATGATGTGAACTTAACAATACTTAAATACTATGATGTAAAGTCAATACATCTTATGCTACATGATAAGGAGATAAGAGAGGGAAGCAAACAAAGATATTTGATACAAGCACACACATACATAAATGTTAACAAAGAAGAAATACTCACAATAGATGATATTCGTTCCCCAGGTAAATATACTAATATTTTCCCTATTGCTTCATGATAATTTTAATAAATTTTATCTTCCTTTTATTGCTAGATTGTATAAACAGCACGTCATCTTAATAATCCTTTTAAAAATTGGGTTCTAAATAGTATATCAATATTCAGAGTCACAACTTTTGCAATGATGTTGATTACCTTCAGGGTCATAGCGTTTGCAATGTTGTTGATTGCCTTCAGTTAAACTCAATAAAATGACTACAATTTTATAACCTGATGCCAATCTTTCCCTACATGGTAATTCTAGCCAGCTCAATGTAATTTTAGTAGATCTTGTGCTAATAGCCTTATGTCAAAATAATTTAAAATTTTAAAAATGATTATTTAAATTTTAAAAAGTTGTAATTGAAGAAATGTTTCATTGTATAATTAAAAGAGAATACTCATATGGTAAGACTTCATTAATTAGGATGACTGGGGAAAAGTCATCTGGGTGTAGTATACATACATTATCATGTATTTTCAAGCAAAATGAGTTGTGTTGATTTCATATACTTAAAAGTGCTACCTAGTAGAAGTTTCAATTTCAAGTTTTGATCAACGTTCTTTGGTATTAACTTCTTAAGGCAGTGGGATAAGGAGATTATATTGCTTAAGGCTCTTTTCATATTTTAATTTAGTTAAAATATTTAAGTGAGTCTTACAGAACATTTGGATACAGTTTACTTTCTTAATCAATAGACATTGGCCTTAATTATGAGGTAGCATGTGTTAATACCCTTATATATTCTTGTTCTCCTTTTTTTTTTTTTTTTTTTTTTTTTGGAGATGGAGTCTTGCTCTCTCTCCCAGGCTGGAGTGCAGTGGTGCTATCTCGGCTCACTGCAAGCTCCACCTCCCGGGTTCATGCCATTCTCCTGCCTCAGCCTCCCAAGTAGCTGGGACTACAGGTGTGTGCCACCATGCCCAGCTAAATTTTTGTATTTTTAGTAGAGACAGGATTTCACCATGTTAGAAAGGTTGGTCTCGATCTCCTGACCTCATGATCTGCCTGCCTCGGCCTCCCAAAGTGCTGGGATTACAGGCGTGAGCCACTGCACCTGGCTGTTCTCCATTTTTATTATAAAGATAAACCTCAGTTTACCTTCATCCAGAATAAAACAAACTCTGATTTAGTGATTTAGAATTGGTGATGTTTTATTTTGTGTGAATTTTACCTAATAGTCTAGTATTGGAAATATCTAATTTATACCTATGGTAATAGTTGATTTGCTTAGAGACATTGGTTTTTTTCATATTTCGGAATCCTTCATGATGGAAGCAGATAAATTTCATTTTAATTTTTTAAATGGCAAGTGTGTGTTTAGTGTTCTCTAACTATTGGTTATTTTAAGTTAAACTTGAAATGCCATTTTGGGGGAATGGGCCCCCCAAATCTGACCATAAACTGGCCCCAAAACTGGCCATAAACAAAATCTCTGCAGCACTGTGACATGTTCTTGATGGCCACAACGCTCACACTGGAAGGTTGTTGGTTTACCGGAATGAGGGCAAGGAACACCTGGCCCACCCAGGGCAGAAAACTGCTTAAAGGCGTTCCTAAGTCATAAACAATAGCATGAGCAATCTATCCCTTAAGGACATGTTCATGCTGCAGATAACTAACTGTAGCCCATCCTTTGTTTCAGCCCATCCCTTTGTTTCCCATAAGGAATACTTTTAGTAAATCTATAATCTATAGAAACAATGCTTATCACTGGCTTGCTGTCAATAAATATGTGGGTAAATCTCTGTTCGGGGCTCTCTCAGTTCTGAAGGCTGTCTACCCCCTGATTTTCCCACTCCACACTTTATATTTCTGTGTGTGTGCCTTTAATTCCTCCAGCGCCACTGGGTTAGGGTCTCCATGACCGAGCTGGTCTCGGCTGGCCATCAATTTTTTTTTTCAAAAAATCAATCTGACATTAATAAGGCAAATCATGGGTCACGTTGAAAAGGCACACCCTTTTCCCCTCTTATTCTTACTTCAATCAGTTATTTATTTTATTTCTATGCTTATTCATTTTGCTAAGATATCAATCTGTTCATTCTTCATTTTGAGAGAATGCCAGGTTGGAAACTTTAAAAATGTATTTTTTTTTTTTTTTGGTAAAATTAGAAACAAAATAGCATACCTGAAAAGTAAAATTGAGAAGAAAATGTGGATTAGTAGTTTTTTGGCAATGGTGTAATAGCACATTGATTTCCTGGTAATGAGGTAAAGTAAAATTTACTTCAACCATCATGACATAACTGTGAAAAGAGTTTGAATGCTGAACATTTCACACAATTCTACAATTGTTGTGTGTTCATTTTAAAAACACATAAATATGTTTCTTCAGGGACTTTAATATGATTTTCAGTGATTTCTCTGTGGGGCTGGATAGACTAATGCTTTTAATATCCATCCCTCTAATGAGAAAGCCTTGAATGTTTAGTAATTGTTTTGGCATACTCTTCAAGGGCTGGTCAAATAAGAGCTAATTCCTAGCACAGGGAGCTTACTGGTGTGGCTACCGTGGAAACAGCCTACCCCACCCCCACCACAGAGAACATCAGAATTGGTCTCTGAAGTTCTTACTGGAATTCTCCCATGTCTCCACATTTGAGAAACACAGGCTGTAATTGCATCTAGTTCATCTGAATTTAACTACTCAAATTTTAGAAAGTTACAGTCTGAATCTGATCTTTGTATTTAGGCCCTTCTATAGACTCCTTTCTGATAAAATGAAAATATTTTTGTACTAAGGCTCCAAAAGTAGTACACAGAGATTTAGAATTATGGTTGATGATTTAAAATGGTATTAAAATCAATCTGAGAATTCACACTTTTTGTGTATTTAAAATACCAAGGAATTCTTATCGAGTATATAGTTACATTAATGATTTGTATAGTATCATTTTTTGCCTAATTGATCCAACTTGACTGAAGGGAATTTTTTTCTCTGTATCACAAAACACCCCATAAGTTATTCATAAGAATATATATGCTTTTATTTTATTTTAAATGTTATTTCATTATGTTTTGAGAGAGGGTCTCACTCTGTCTCCCAGGCTGGAATTCAGTGGCTGAATCATAGCTCACTGCAACCTTGAACTCCTGGATTCAAGCAATCCTCTTGCCTTCGCCTCTAGAGCAGTTAAAACTACAGGTTCATGACACCATACCCAGCTAATTTTTTGGACTTTTTGTAGAAATAGGCTCTCGCTATGTTATACAGGCTCTTCTCAAACTTCTGGCCTGAGGCGATTCTCCCACCTCAGCCTCTCAAAGTTTAGGGATTACAGAAATGATCTACCAAGTGGACCCTGTTTGATGGGGCAAATGCTTTTATGTCATTTAATTAATTAATTAATTTATAAATAAAAAATAAATACTAGAATTAGTATTAGAACAATCTAGTATAAATAAATAAAAAGCAAATGCTTTTATTAGATTGATTGATTGATTGATTGATTGATTGATTGATTTTTAAAACGGAGTCTCACTCTGTCACGAGGCTGGAGGGCAGTGGTACAATCTTGGCTCACTGTGACCTCCGCCTCCCGGGTTCAAGTAATTTTCCTGCCTCAGCCTCACTAGTAGCTGGGACTACAGGCACGTGCCACCACGCCCAGCTAATTTTTGTATTTTTAGTAGAGACGGGGATTTCATCATGCAGGCCAGGATGGCCTCAATCTCTTGACATTGTGATCCGCTCGCCTCGGCCTCCCAAAGTGCTGGGATTACAGGCGTGAGCCACCATGCCTGGCCTGCAAATGCTTTTACAACCAAATAGTAATCTCAGCTACTGAGGAGGCTGAGGCAGGAGAATTTCTTGAACTTGGGAAGTGGAGGTTGTGGTGAGTCAAGATCACACTGTTGCACTCCAGCCTGGGGAGCAAGAGTGAAACTCGGTCTCAAACAAAAGCAAAAACAAAACGCAAACAGAGTATTTACTTTCTATTTGCTGTTCACTGTCTTTGTAGCTGAACAAGAACAGTTAATTTACTCTGTATACTTTTCCATATAAAAGCTAATTAAGTTACTTTGATCATTTATTAATAGTAAAGCCTTATTAGAAAAAGCATCTGGTGAAGGTGGTCAAACTCTTATGAAGATAGTTTTCAATTTCACAAATATGTAATGGTATATTTACTTAGGAAATCCAAAGTTTTCCACAAAATCATAAATGAAGTCAATGAGTATAAAATTTTCCTTGAAAAATTGATCAGGCTTCTTTAAAAGATCCTTTATTCCCCTATGGAAACAAGAAGGGTGTGAGCATTTGTTTCCTATAGAGTTTAATTAATAGCCTATTGTAATAACTTCTGCTGAAAGCCATTCGCTCATACTCATCAAATAAGTTTTTTTTTTTTTTTCATTTTTATGGCTAGAAGAACATAATTCAATGTTAGACTTTATATATGGGTCATGTGGATTATATTTAGAGTATTTTTTTTATTACATTTCTATTACATTGCATTTCATCTTGTTTTAGAATATTTAATACCTTCAGCAACATTCCTAATATAGATTTGTGTGATCCTTGATGGTTCACTCAATGACAGTACATGCCCTCAATTTAAAGCCACTTAAAAAAAAAAAAAAAAAAAAGATTTGTAATAACTTGCTCCAGTATTACCAGTGCAAAGATTTTTATTGACTCAACCTTTTGGAAATATGCATATGCAAATGTTTATACTTTGTACCTATATGTGTATATGAATTTACATGACATTGCTTTTTCCCTGAGTTTATATCATATTTCAGAAAATGGTGGGGTTGGTGGTATAGCATGTAAAGGATGTTATCAATGATTAAATTCAAATTTACAAGAAAAACAAGATTAATAGCAGTAACTGTAGGTATTGACGATAAAGCTCCCAAGTGAATTAAAAATGATTCTTTAAAGAAGCCACAATGGTTTTTCAGCATCATTTTGCATATTATCCTTTTCAAAGAAAATTAAGATGACTTGTATGGAAACTCTTGAAATTTCTTTTCATTTAATTCTATTAATTTAAATCATTTATTATATCAATTCTAGTATCCAAAGGCACATGAAATGGGAAAAATATTTTGGAAATTTTTCTTTGTGCTGAGTAACGAGTTACATCTGTACAAAGCAGGCATTCCTCTTCTTTTAGATAGTGTGTTTCTACAAGCGGAAAGGGTGCTAGAGATAAAGCAGGGTGTGACTTTGACAAGTGTGTTCCATGAACATTTGAAACTTCGTATATTCCTCAAAGAGAGATAATAGCAAAAAAAGTACACAATGAACTTCCTTTTACAATATATAGTCTTTATTCTCCTTTATCAGAATTCATTTGATTATTTATTAGTTCTTGCATTCAAGAAGTACCTACTCAGTGATGACTATGTCTCAGTGGACACTGAGGATATTATAGTGAACAATACATGTATAGTGCTTCTTCTAGAGCTCACATTCTGGTGATAGTGGCAAGGGAAAAAATAAAACCATATATGGAAATAAGCATAATACTTTCAGATGGTAATAAGTGCTATGAAAAAAATGAAATAAAATAGGGTGATAAAAGGGAATCACGGAGGCAATGACTGTGTGGATCAGGGTAGAATTCCCTGGGAAGGTAGCATTTGAGTTCAAACCTGAATGACAAGAAGGAACCAACAAAAGTGTGGATAGAGGATTCCAGACGAAGTTAAACAGCAATAGAAAGGCAGTAAGGTGAGGAAAAGCTTGACATGCTAAAAGAGATGGAAAACATGAGGTCAGACTGGAATGGTTGGCAGAGGCAAGGTCATACACAGGACCCTGTAAGTAGATTGCTTTTCTAAGAGATTTAGTGAGCATTAGAGGAGTTTCGGTTGAGATGAGACATAATCTGATTTATGTTTTATGAGTAGAAAAATGGATTCCACTAATAATCTTGGAAGAAAAAATGGATTGTAGAGTGGTGGGAGAAAAAGGAATACTACTTGGGAAGCCATAGCAGTAATCCAAGCAAAATATAATGGTGACTTGGGCCAAGATGACAGAGTAGGCGATGAAGGAAGTGTGGTATAATTTGGCAGTTCGTGGATTAGATGTGGGTGTGAGAGAAAGGGAAATTAGGAATGACCTGTATGTTGTTTATGTAAATAATTAAGTAAATGGTGGTACCATTTTTCTCAGATGAGAAAAAGTGAGCTATTTCATCTTTAAGAGTGCAAGTCAAGATTTCTGTCCTAACAGTAGATATACATTCAGATATGCATTCCTGAAAGCTCAATTGAGAGGTGAGAGTGAGAAGGTAGTGTTCTGCTGACTAAACCAGGCATAGGGGGAAGATTGATGAAAGTTGTTCTCTTCTAATTAAAGTACTTGTTTTACATGCATCAGATTAAATGGTAAATTTGGATATTTAACAGATTTCATGGATATAGATATTCATAACTATTTTTAAATTCTTTACGAGAAATCTTTTTAGTAAACTGAAAATTCCTTCTTATTTTATGCAGACTAATATTCTTAAAGCAGCAGTTCTAAAAGTGTGGTCGGGGACACTTTTAGGGGATCCTTGAAGTCAGAATTATTTTCATAATAACACTAACTTTTCTGTCTTTCTGTCTCATTCTCTCAGGAGTATGCAGTGAAGTTTTTTTAGAGGCCACACGGTGTGTGGTATAGCAGCAGACTGAATGCAGAAACAGAGAATACAGCTGTCTTCTATTAAGCTAGACATCAGTTAGATTTCCCCAAAGTGTCAAACAATGGCATGCTTTGTATTAACTTTTTTGTTTTAAAAGTGTATTTAATATTTAATTAAAATGTATTATTTAACATGCAATAGATTTATTATTGTTATTTTAAGTGAGTTAACTATTTGAAACATTTCTCTGTTTTAATATCAAATAGAGTAAGCATCCATAGAAGTAACACACATAATCAAAAGCTTCTTAAGGTTTTCATTAATATTTAATAGCATAAAGAAGTCTGGAGACTAAGTTTGAGAACCACTGCCTTAAGCCATATGACTCGAGGGCTAATATGACCAGGTGGTTGGTTGTTTCAGAAAGTAAAATGTGATTAGTTTAAGGTTCGACATGTCAGATATTGTTGCTCCTCCTCCACATCACACATATATAGGACCATGTTACAAAAGAAATGTCTCTTAAATAGTCGTGATAAATTAGAAGCAGAAAAATTTCTGTAAAGGCTGACATTTAAATCTAATGCAAATACAGATCAACAATAGGCAAGTAAATTTCACTGTAGTGCTTATTATTCTGTTAATTACATTCCTTGTCACAGTATGAAAGGTATCCTTGATATATTTTGTGATTTCTGTTTGTACACTTTCTGATGTTCAAGATTTGGGAATTGCATTGGGTTCCCCAATGCTTATTCTGAGTTGGTGTCACAGAACACTGATTTTTTTTTTTTTGTAGTTAGATTTGTAATTCTAAAGGAATAAAGGAAAACAGATACTACTTAAATACAACCAGCATTTTGGAGAGAGGAAATGGTTTCATACTGTGCTTATTTCTCACTTAAAATAATCTTAGAAGATACCACATTTTATCTTTTGAAGTCTCAGTACAATAACTTCTCTCATACCACAATGCTTTCAAATTAAAAGGGAATACATTATTGTATACGTGGTCCCACTCTAGTATCCTTAGTGTATTTGTAAACCTAAATTGTGAGCTGCCAATTGGATGTCTCTTTTACCGTTCTTTTGCTAAGTAAATGTTTGAAATGTCTACATATTTTTCTTGTGATGCATTTTGCAAACAGCTTTATCATTTGCTATTACCTTTGCTTGTTTTTGATATTTCACCACCATTAGCATCTTCTTGGGATAAGTTAATTTTTTTAAATGCTGTTTTTACTTCTTTTCTTGGAAAACACCTTTCTTCTTTCTTCTCTTAAAAAGACAGCTCTTATGGGGTAAGTAACATTGGAAGACAAAAGGCTTACTCCAACACATATGACATTATATTGTTATGAGTAATTAGTTTTAGGGTTTGGTTTTTATGCAAATTATATAGTTCAGTATTTTCTGTAACAGTACCTGCTGTTTCCTGTTCTTACGAAGTATAGACTTTTCCAGACATAACTAGATTCCTGAACTAGCTTTATGCCTCTTGTCTCTCTGTGTTTTACGTTATAAACTTTAGCCATGTAGTCCAATTGTCTTGCAGAGAAATGACCACAAACCTAAACATCGTGAGTCTTGGGAGTTTATTCCAGATCCATGCATTAGGTGGCTCTGTGACCAGATTGAACTGTTTGAGATAATACTCTCTGTATACATTATCTACTTCATTCCCCAACTTTGTGGATGACACCTATTTTTCTCCCTAACATTTTCCTACACTAGAAATCCAGGAGTTATTTCAAAAATCTGTTGCACAAATCCTATTCAGTCTATTAACCTATCAAAATCATGTGTCCCTGTGTGCTACTGCTTTAATTGAGGAATTCATAACTTCTTGCCTGAATTTTCCCAACAATTCTTATAGGTCTTCCTGTCTCTAGGTTTACTTGACTTTCTACATTCTCTACATGACCATGAGCAAGATCTTTTAAAAGGAGAAATGTGTTCATGTCCAACCCCCTACTCAATGTTTTTCAATATCTTCCCATGGTATAACTTCAGATTCCTTAGGATGGAAGACTACAGTGAAATGAAGAGAGCTAGATTTTGGAACTTGGCAGACATGAACTTGAGTTCTGATTCTGCCATATAACCAGCTAAGTAATCTTTAGGAAATTCTCTAAACTTTTTAGTCATTTCTTCCTCATTCGTCACTTAATATATGTCAAGCATTAAGTCCTGTGTCTGGCACGTGGGAGTGGCTGTTACCCATTGATCTGCCCTCCTTCCCTACTAGATTCTGCACTCACCACTTCATAGCTCTCGTTCAACCTCCTCAAATGCTCTCTTGTCCGTTTGACTTGTACATTTTCCTCTGCCTGGCATATATGTACTGAAGCACTACTGCTCTTCAGAGTTGATGTAGAAGTTGGATCTTCTAAGAAGCCTGCTCTGACACCGTCTCACTGGGCTGGACTCTTGTCTGTGAAATTCCTAACATCCTCTGTGTTCCTCTCTATAAGCACATTGGTCAGATTGGGTTTTGTTCATTTCATTTCTCTAATCATTCATGAAATGCTTATTTTGCATAAAAATCATTCCAGACAGAATACAAAGTTTTATTAACATGGTGCTTATATCCTAATGGGGAAAATACAAAATTTAAAAAATAAACAAATATTTATAGTGTGTTTATATAAGGAATAAACTCCCAGGATTTATGGCTTTTAGGCTTGTGGTCATTTCTCTGCAAGACAATTGAGACCAAATAGCTAAAGTTTATAACATTCAATTGATAGCTCACAATTTATTTTTAAAAATTTGTGGGTATACATGCACACACACATGGACACACACACACACACACAAAACCTGGAGATAATAATGGATATGAAAACCAAAGCATGGCAAGGGGATAGAGTGACATGTGAGATGGGGAAGAGATTGCTGTGTTATGTAAGGTACTCAGGGAAGGCCTCTGTAAGTTGAACTTTGAGCAGAGATATCAATGAGGTGGCAATAGGCAGCACTAATATCTGGGGAAAAGAGCATTTTATGCAGAGGGAATAAATATGCAAAGCTCTGAGTCAGGATTATGGTTGGCATGTTCAATAAGCAGTATGGAAGCCAGTGTGGCATAGGTGGGGTGAGTCATTGCAGGGGTCGGGGTAGGAGAGTTAAGTAACAAAACCAATTATATAACTGAGCTCTGATGGTATGGTAGCCCATTCTAAGAACTTTCATTATTATTTTTTTAAATCAAGATGGGAATCCACAGGAAGATTTGAGCAGAAGAGCAGCATACTCTAAGTTGCGGCAAATAAAGGACTCTCTTCCAGCTATGGAGAATAAACTCTCTGGTAACAAGCACACATGTTAGCTAGAAAGCTATTAAATAGTCAAAGAGGCAGATAATGACTTGGACTAAGGTAATTGTCCAAAAAATTGGAGGTGGTAAGAAATGGTCAAATTTAGGAACTATTTTGAAAGCTCAGCCAATAGTATTTGCTAATGGATTGAACTGGAAATGGTATGTGAGACACAGTGAGGAGTGAAAGATGACTCTAAGTTTTTGGCCTAAAGAATTTGAATAATGGAGTTGCCTTTTACAGAAATTGAGGACTAATTGACAAGCAAAACTGTCAGGGAATATCTAGGGTACAATAATAACTGTGTGCTTATTTATTGTATCAGGGATTGGCTAAATTGTGATAACAAAGAGCTCTTAAAATGTGATGACTCAAATAAGATTTAGGTTTCTTTATTGTGCAATATCCTAGAAGTGAATGGAGGAGGCTGGTGGAGCAGCTCTACCCCTTGTAGTCATTCAGGTTTATTTCATCTTGTTTGCTCCGGCGTCACCCAACTGTTGTCCTTTTATACATGGTTGAAGCTGGGTCATTACCTTGTTGACATTCTATCCTATGGGAGGAGAAGGAAGAGAAATGACAGGGCAGGTAGCTCCATGCTTTAAGTTACACACTTCACCTGCCTTCATACTCCTGTCTAGTATTTAGTTACAGAAAGGCAAGAAAAAGTAATCTCGACAAAGGAAGCCATCTGTCCAGTTAATTGTGTGGCATTTCTTTTTTTTTTTTTTTTTTTTTTTTTTTTTTGAGACGGAGTCTTGCTTTGTGGCCCAGACTGGAGTGCGGTGGCAAATCCCAGCTCACTGCCCAAGCTCCGCCTCCCCGGGTTTACGGCATTCTCGCTAGAGAGACACAATACAGACACAGACACACATACAGAGAGACACAGGAGACGCCCACCACCTCGCCAGCTAGTTTTTTTTTTTTTTTTTTTTTTTTTTTTTGTATTTTTAGTAGGAACCGGGGTTTCAACTGTGTTTAGCCAGGATGGTCTTGGATCTCCTGACCTCGTGATCCGTCCGTCCTCGGCTCCCAAAGTGCTGGATTCAGGCTTGAGCCACCGTGGCCCGGCCGGGCATTTCTTTATTGAAATGAAAGGAGAGAATGGATTCAGGGACATTTTTGCTGTATTTGTTTCACTTTCATAAGCAACTTAAGGTCAGGAGCTACTATGTTCTCTCTAAGCCCACTGTTGCAGCACAATAGCACATGTTCACATAGATGGGTTTCCTTAATACTAAATTAATTTTAATGGACAGGAATTGTTTATGCTTGATAGTGTGTTTCCTCCTGGGTCTTCTTAATTAATTGTATAACTTCATTTTTTATATTTTAGACTATATTTTAATGTATCTTCATTACTAATGAAGAAAAAGTGTAACTATTTCAATTACCTTTAAATCAGTCTTACATTTATTTATATTCCAGGATGATCAAGCTACGGTGAGCAATGATTTATGTTTTCCAAAGAGTATTTACCTCACACATTTACTTCCAAATAACAATTCCAGAAATCATACTCAGTGATGAAATAATGAGTCACTTTCATATAATAAAATTGCATCATGTATTCCAAATTGCCTAACTCTCCAAATCTCACCTAACACTCTAAGCTGAATGCTGCTGCTGTCTTCTTAGTACTATTTAGCTTAAAGTTAGAGAAAATGTATTTAGGCTTAAAATTTTTAAACAAAAGGGGCATAAACTATATAACATTTAATAATTGTGTCTTAGAATAAAGACTATTCTGAAGATAAAATTTAATAAACCAAATTGTTAAGACAATAAAGTATTTTATAATAAGACAACTGAGTGTTGACACACAGAACATATTGTGATTCCTTTGGAAAGCTTGGGTTTGGGCTCTTAATATAAAAGAAAATATCTACTTTTTAATAATATTCCATTTTGAAAATTGGCCCTGTCCTTTTTCCAAGATCAATTGATCTATCTATTATCTATCTATCTATCTATCTATCTATCTATCTATCTATCTACATGTGTATATTTTGCTAGGTAATCATCTGTGTGGAAAACTGCACATTATTTTCCAAACACCTTCAATGGGAATGCTTGAATTTATTTGCACATCTTCAAGCCTAGGTCTATGAATCAAATATATATTCTTAATTTACTAGTAAATTTTTGTTCAAAAATAAATGAAGACATGGACATTAAAGAACATTTTTAGTCTAATGTACTCTAAGTTCCATACGGGTAGAAACATTGGAGTTCCCCAATGCCTAGCCCTGAACTGGCATATGGAAGATGTTTTATTCACTTAACAAATAATTAGTATTTGAATCTTGCTTGAAGGCCAATACTTCTTGGTACTAAAGCTTCACAGTTCATTTGCAGTTTATTTTAGGGAATACACCTGCATGTGTGCAAAAACATATCACATACACAAAATTTTATTCAATTCTTTTCACATCTAGAATTATAGATAATTATAATAAGCAATACAGTTTTGAAAACATTTAAGCAGGATGTTATTTTGCATCTGGCTTATTTTGAATATTATCTACCTGTTTTCCTTCTATATGAAATTTTTATTCATTTAATTTTTAAAACGCTCACATTTAGTCTCTTAAGGTTTCTGAAACTTCATTTAAAGTTTAATAAGCCACAGCTTTAAAAAATTATTTGGTTGACCTAATATATCACTTGGACTGTGCAAACCTTCAAATAAGAAAGTTTGTTAGAGTTGGCCGGGTGCGATGGCTCACTCCTGTAACCCCAGCACTTTGCGAGGCAGAGGCGGGTGGAACACGAGGTAAGGAGATCGAGACTATCCTGGCTAACACGGTGAAACCCCATCTCTACTAAAACTACAAAAGCAAAATTAGCCGGGCATGGTGGTGGACACCTGTAGTCCCAGCTGCAGGGGAGGCTGAGGCAGGAGAATGGCGTGAACCTGGGAGGCAGAGCTTGCAGTGAGGCGAGATCGCGCCACTGCACTCCAACCTGGGTGAGAGTCAGACTCCGTCTCAAAAAAAAAAAAAAAAAAAAAAAAAAAGCGGATTGTCAGAGTCGTGTGTTGTGTGTGTGTGTGTGTGGTGTGTGTAAATTGTCAACTTCTTGAAGATAGCGAGAAGGAGATTCACAAAACTATATGTAAAACTGTCAACAATGTGGAAGCGTATGCCATTATGCTCAAGAGATAATTTATTGAGCTAAACTTCACCCTAAGGAAATAAAAGTAAATTAGAAAAAAAAAATTGAGTAGAAATGTTTAGTTTTCCATATCTTATTTTTAATGGCTTGCCTGTAACTAAAATGAAACTTAATAAAATTTTATCATGCATGACAAGTGTATTCCTTCAATTCCTCATATCAAATGTGTTTCTTTCTAAAAATACCCAGCCATATCACAAAATTGCTAGATTTAAAAGGAGATTAAAAAAAATCAAATTTTTCTTGAGGTTTATATGTAAAGTCAGGCCTTATGTGCTAAAAAAATTGAGTGAACTGGATTTCGCAAACCCTTTTACTATTGAGAGTATTTTTCCTTATGCTTAATCTAATACAACCCAAAACTCTATTTTTAAATTGAATTACTTTTATTGTTAAAATATAGAGAACTGGTTATCAACTTCTGTTCAATTATCCTTTTCCCAAGAATGAGGTAGGAAAAGTATCCCTCAAGTATATTTTGACATAGGGAGGCAATCTTAGTAGTCAAAATAGATTTTAAATGTTTTCACCACAAAAATGTAGGCATGTAAGGTAATGGATATGTTAATTAAGTTGATTTAGTCATTTCAAAATGTACACATATATTAAAAAATTATATCGGGCACTATAAGAATATATTTTTTTCAATGAAGAAAAGAATAATCCTTGGTTATTTAACCTTTATGAACTTGTGTTTGATTCCCTGTAAAATAATTAATTAATAATGCCTTCCTCCAAGGGTGCTTGTGATCATGAATGTGAAATATTTAGAACTCATTTGTAACATTGTAACCGTTTTCAAAATATATACTAAATTCCTTTTAGCACAGTAAATTCAAATATTTAACTTTCTTCTCATCTCCTTACAATGTGCATGTAATCAAAATTTTCATTCTATCAGTCTCAAGGAGTGAGAACTTAAAATTGAAAATGGTGAATGTTTGACAATCTGTTTTGCAGAAAAAAAAAGAAAAGAAAAGAAAGAAAAAAAAGAAAAAAAGTTTCGATTTTTAGTCGTCGAAAGTTTTCACGGGGCGAATATTTCCATCATGGTCAATTTCAAACTACCAACATGATGCCTGAAAATGTAGAGTTGCTAATGTGTTTGAGTGAGTTGTGGTGCACCCCTGGGTATGGTCATAAAGAACTGCTTAATCATATTGATATTGATAATGGCATAATTGGTATGTGAATTTGCAGATTACACTTTATTTGTGACCCATTAGCTGTATTTTCCATCAAACAGTATATTGATTATACATATATATATATACACATGTGTATATATGCGTGTGTGTATATATATATATGTGTGTGTATATATATATATATTTGTGACAGAATCTCAGTCTGTCACCCAGGCTGGAGTACAGTGGCACCATCTTGGCTCACTGCAAGCCGGCTCACCTCCTGGGTTCATGCTGTTCTCCTGCCTCAGCCTCCCCAGTAGCTGAGAATACAGGTGCCCACCACCACGCCCGGCTAATTTTTTGTATTTTCTAGTATAAACAGTGTTTCACCGTGTCACCTAGGATGATCTTGATCTCCTGACCTCGTGATCCGCACACCTTGGCTTCCCAAAGTGCTGGGATTACAGTTGTGAGCCACTGTGCCTGGCCAGATTATATATATTTTTTCTTTTTTT
>NW_016807917.1:100996-103588 GCF_001698545.2 Rhinopithecus bieti
TTTCCTTCATTTCAACTTTGGTGAATCTGACAATTATGTGTCTTGGAGTTGCTCTTCTCGAGGAGTATTTTTGTGGTGTTCTCTGTATTTCCTGAATTTGAATGTTGGCCTGCCTTACTAGGTTGGGGAAGTTCTCCTGGATGATATCCTGCAGAGTGTTTTCCAACTTGGTTCCATTTTCCCTGTCACTTTCAGGCACACCAATGAGATGTAGATTTGGTCTTTTCACATAATCCCATATTTCTTGGAGGCTTTGTTCATTTCTTTTTACTCTTTTTTCTCGACACTTCTCT
This sequence comes from Rhinopithecus bieti, assembly GCF_001698545.2. Taxonomy (NCBI): domain Eukaryota; kingdom Metazoa; phylum Chordata; class Mammalia; order Primates; family Cercopithecidae; genus Rhinopithecus; species Rhinopithecus bieti. Next base: position 101,290 of record NW_016807917.1, read on the forward strand.
TCTCACTTCATTTCATTCATTTGATCTTCAATCATTGATACTCTTTCTTCCAGTTGATTGAGTCGGTTACTGAAGCTTGTGCATTTGTCACGTAGTTCTCGTGTTATGGTTTTCATCTCTATCAGTTCTTTTAAGGACTTCTCTACATTGGTTATTCTAGTTAGTCATTCATCAAATCTTTTTTCAAGGTTTTTAGTTTCTTTTCTCTGGTTATGTAGTTCCTCCTTTAGCTCTGAGAAGTCTGATCGACTGAAGCCTTCTTCTCTCGTCAAAGTCATTCTCCATCCTGTTTTGTTCCATTGCTGGTGATGAGCTGCGTTCCTTTGGAGGGAGAGATGTGCTCTGATTTTTTGAATTTCCAACTTTTCTGCACTGCTTTTTCCCCATCTTTGTGGTTTTATCTGTCTTTGGTCTTTGATGATGGTGACATACTGACGGGGTTTTGGTGTGGGTGTCCTTTCTGTTAGTTTTCCTTCTAACAGTCAGGACTCTCAGCTGTAGGTCTGTTGGAGATTGCTTGACATCCAGTCCAGACCCTGCTTGCCTGGGTATCAGCACCAGAGGCTGCAGAATATAGAATATTGCTGAACAGTGAGTGTTGCTGTCTATTCTTGCTCTGGAAGCTTTGTCTCAGGGGTGTACCCTGCCATGTGAGGTGTGAGATGTCAGTCTGCACCTAGTGGGGAATGACTCCCAGTTAGGCTACTCCGGGGTCAGGAACACACTTGAGCAGGCAGTCTGTCCATTCTCAGATCTCAGCCTCCATGCTGGGAGAGCCACTGCTCTCTTCAAACTTTCAGACAGGTTTCTGCAGAGGTTTCTGCTGATTTTTGTTTAGCTATGCCCTGTCCCCAGAGGTGGAGTCTACAGAGGCAGGTAGGCCTCCTTGAGCTGCAGTGGGCTTCACACAGTTCGAGCTTCCCAGTGGCTTTGTTTACCTACTTAAGCCTCAGCAATGGAAGGTACCCCTCCCCCAGCCTCACTGCTGCCTTGCAGTTAGATCTGAGACTGCTGTGCTAGCAATGAGGGAGGCTCCGTGGGCGTGGGACCCTCCAGGTCAGGTGTGGGATATCATCTCCTGGTGTGCCGTTTGCTAAGGCCCTTGGTAAAGCGCAGTATTAGGGAGTTACCCGATTTTCCAGGTGTTGTGTTTCTCAGTTTCCCTTGGCTAGGAAAAGGGATTCCCTTCCCCCTTGCGCTTCCCAGGTGAGGTGATGCCTTGCCCTGCTTCAGCTCTCGCTGGTTGGGCTGCACCCACTGACCAGCAGTGACTGTCCAACATGCCCCAGTAAGATGAACCCGGTACCTCAGTTGAAAATGCAGAAATCACCCGTCTTCTGTGTCACTCATGCTGAGAGCTGGAGGCTGGAGCTGTTCCTATTCAGCCATCTTGGGTGTGCCCCCACCATTGCAATTTATTAATTATATCTCACGTTTCAAAATCATTCCCTTAGAAATACACCAAAATTATTTAAAATCTAAATGTTTCACAAAATATTCCAACACAAAGTATTGAATAATTGACCAAGTAATAAGACTAATAATGAATGAGTAAATTACAAAAATTTTATCCCTAGCTAGTAGTGATTTCTAAAGGGTCAATTTCAGTAAAAATTGTAAGTTCAAAAAAATAGTATATTTAAAAATACAATGAAGACATAAAACTTGAAACTTCTAAGTTAAAAAAATTGTCAACACAACTTTTTTCAGACCAGAATATAAAACGGTTTTTTTTATCTTTGTTCTCTCACAATCATGGAGAATCAAACCAAAAATAAATATAGAAATTATTCAAGAATGTCAAATCTGCTTGAAATTATTTTTATAAGGTAGATATAAACAAATATAATCTTTTTTTTTGTAAAGGGGGTTACACAGGTTTCCTTTAGACTATAAATAACAAGAAAGCAGGAATCATTTTCTACATATGTTCCAAATAATAAGTGCTATTAAATGCTCAATCAATATTTCTTCAATAAAAAGCCAGCACTAGCATCAAGTGTTAGAAATAAAAACATTAAAATTATTTCAATGAATCATCTTGAAATAAAATTTAAAGAACTATCTTTTTTGGCTGTGCATAGTGGTTCACGGCTGTAATACCAGCACTTTGGCAGGCTGAGGCAGGCAGATCACCTGAGGTCAGGAGTTTGAGACCAGCCTGGCCAACATGGTGAAACCCTGTCTCTATTAAAATGCTAAAATTAGCTGGGCATGGTGGCACACACCTGTAATCCCAGCTACTTGGGAGGCTGAGGCAGGAGAATAGCTTGAAACTGGGAGGTGGAGGTTATAGGTG
>NW_016807918.1:0-3264 GCF_001698545.2 Rhinopithecus bieti
AAAAAAGTATTTGCAGTATTAGACTAGCCTCTACATTGCAGAGTACCTAGCAGCATACCTGGCCTCTACTAACCAGGTATCAGTTGCATTCTCTTTCCAGTTGTGACAACTAAAAGTTATCTCTAAACATTGTCAAATATCCTCTAGTGCAAAATAACACCCAGTTGAAAACCACTAATTTTAAAAGATTAGTGGCTTCTGCTTTCTTTTTAGTGGAACACTTAATGTGTGCTCTGAGGAAAGCCAGTCTGACTATCCTGAAATAATCGTGCTATTAGGAAGCCCACATATGGAAAGAGATGCCTGCTTGTCCCTCAGCTATTCTGACTATCCCAGCCCAGGTGACAGATATGTACATTAAAAAGTCATCCTGGATGGTCAACCAGTAAAGTTTTATTTATTTATTTATTATTTTTAAGGATATTTTCAACTTTTGGATACAAGGGGTACATGTGCAGGTTTTTTACATGGGTATATTGTGTGAAGATGATGTTTGGGATAAGGATCCTGTCACTTATGTAGTGAGGATAGTACCCAATAAATAATTTTTTGACTCATGTCTTCCCTCCCTGCCTATTCCCTCTTGGAGTCCAGAGTGTCTATTGTTTCCATCTTTATGTTCATGAGTACCCAGTGTTTATCTCCCAATTATAAATGAGAACATATGATATTGATTTTATTTTCCTGTATTAATTAACTTAGGATAATGACCACCAGTTGCATCCATGTTGCTGCAAAGAATATTATTTCATTCTTTCTCATGGCTACATATTATTCCAAGTTGCTTGTGTAACATATTTTCTTTATCCAATTCACCAATGATGGGCACCTAGGCTTATTCATGGCTTTGCTATTGTGAATAGTGCTCTAAAGAATATACTAGTGTGTGTTTCTTTTTGATAGAACAATTTATTTTCTTTTGGGTATATACCCACTAATATAATTACTGGGTCAAATAACATCTCTGTTTTAAGTTCTTTGAGAAATATTCAAACTACTTTCCACGGTGGCCAGACTAATTTACATTCTCATCAACAGTGTAGAACTATTCCTTTTTCTCCTTAGCCTCTCCAACATCTTATTATTATTATTAATTTTTTTTACTTTTAGTAGTAGCCACTCTGAATGATTTGAAAAGGTATCTCATTGTGGTTTTTATTTGCATTCCTCTGGTGATTAGTGATGTTGAGTTTTTCTCATGCATTTGTTTGCCACTTGTGTGTTTTCTTTTGAAAAGTCCTTGTTCATGTCCTTTCCCCCTCCCCTTTTCTAATGGAACTATTTGGTTGTATTTTGTTGATTTGTTTAAGTTTCTTTTTGATTCTGAATATTAGACCTTTGTCAGATGCATTACTTGCAAATATATTTTTTTCCATTCTGTAGGTTGTCCGTTTACTCTGTTGATAGTTTCTTTTCCTGTACAGAAGCTCTTTATTTTAATTAGGTCCTACTTGTCAATTTTGTTTTGTTGCAATTGCTTCTGGGAACTTAGTCAATAATTGTTTTTTGCCAAGGCTGAGGTTGAGAAGATTATTTCCTTGGTTTTCTTCTAGGGTTTTTATAGTATGTGTTCTTACATTTAAATCATTAATCCACCTTGAATTTATCTTTCTATGTTGGTAATCTGCTAGGTAGGTTAACAAAGACAAACATGAGAAGATCCAGATAAGTTTAATCAGGAACGACAAAGGTGACATTACAAACAAACCTGAAGAAATACAAAAGGTCCTCAGAGGCTATTATCAACAACTCTATGCACACAAATTTACAAATCTAGAGGGAATGCATACATTCCTGAGGACATATAAGCTCCCAAGATTGAGTCAGGAGACCATGAGAACCTGAAGAGACCAATAACAAGTTCTGAAATTGAAAAAGTAATTTAGAAAATGTATCAATCATAAAAAAAACCTTGATCAGCTGAATTCTACCAGACATTCCAAAAAATTGAAGAGAAAGGATTCTTCCCTAACTTATTCTATGAAGCCAGCATCAGCCTGATGCCAAAATGTGGGAGAGACACAATAACAAAAAAAGAAAACTTCAGGCCAATATCCCTGATGAACACAGATGCAAAAATCTTCAACAAAATACTAGCAAACCAAATACAACAGCAAACCAAAAGGCTAATCCACTGTGATCAAACAGTCTTTATTGCTGAGATGCAAAGTTGGTTTGTCATACACAAATCAAGAAATGTGATTCACCACACCAACAGAACTACAAGCAAAAGCCATATTATCATCACAATAGATGCAGAAAAGCTTTCAATAAAACCAGTCTTCCTTTATGATAAAACCCTCAACAGACTAGACATCGAGGAAACATACCTCAAAATAGTAAGAGCCATCTATAACAAATCCACAGCCAACACAATGCACAAAAACTGAAACCATTCACCTTGAGAACTGGAACAAAACAAGAATGTCCACTCTCACTACCCTTACTCAGTGTAGTCCTGGAAGACCTAGCCAGAGAAATCAGGCAAAAAAATAAAATAAAATAAAAAATATCCAGCTAGAAAGTGAAGCAGTCAAGCTGTCTCTTTTCATGGACTATATGATTATATAACTGGAAAACCCTAAATACTCCAACCAACAAAAGGCTTCTAGAACTGATAAACAACTTTAGTACAGTTTCAGGATACAAAATCAATATTCAAAATCAGTAGCCTTTCTATACATAAATGATGTTCAAGATGAGAGTAAAATAAACGATACAATTCCATTCAAAATAGCCAAAAATATTGAAATATGTATGAATGCAGCTAATCAAGGAAGTGAAAGATCTCTACAAGGAGAACTACAGAACACTTCAGAAAGAAATTAGAGTTGACAGAAATAAATGGAAAAATATTCCATGCTAATGGATTGTAAGAATCAATATCATTAAAATGACCATACTGACCAAAGTAGTTTTAGATTCAACATTATCTCCATCAAACTTCCAAAGTCATTTTACACAGAATTAGCAAACAACTATTCTAAAACTCATATGTAACCAAAAAAAGAGCCTAAATAGCCAGTAGTTTTAGATTATTCTAGCCCTATCACCCATCACCATTTAACTGTAACCACATGAGGGACTCCAAATGAGAAGCTGATTCTTGACAACCTATGGTTTTATTGTAATGGATTAAAAATAAATTTATTTTATTTTGATTTTAAGCCATTAAATTTTGGAATAGTTTGTTACGATATAGTAAGTGGAATAGAAATTATCGAAGTAATAATGCAAGAATATTTATAAGATTAAAGTGATTAA
>NW_016807918.1:5334-7365 GCF_001698545.2 Rhinopithecus bieti
CAATCCATTCTACCCATCAAGTCCAAATGACAAATTTATCAAAAACAAAAATACCTACACCAATCTGTTAAGAGATAGAAAATATAAAAATATATAAATTGAGACAACATAAAGTAAAAATATGGGGAGATGAAATAAAAATATGGAGAGTTTTCCAGTTTCTGGTTTTTTTGTTTCATTTATCTGTGATCTAAAATAAGCTGTAATCTCTTTAAAATATTTTGCTATATCTATAAAATGTTTTTTTGCAAATTTCATGGTAACAGCAATATAAAAACCTACAATAAATTCACTAAAAATAAAAAACAACTAATTAAAACATACTATCAGACAAAATCACACAACCACAAAGGACAGTAAGAAAGGAAGAGTGAGGCTACAAAACAACCAGAAAACAAGCACACAAAAATGGCAGTAGTAAGTTTTTACCTATCAATAATAACACTGAATGTAAATGAACTAAATTCTTCAATTAAAAGGCATGGGGGGCTGAAGGGGTGAAGAAACAAGACCCAACTATATGCTGCCTACAAGAAACCACTTCACCTATGAAGACACAAATAGACCAAAAGTGAATAATAGAAAAATATATTCCATGCAACTGTAAACTTTAAAGAGCAAGAATAGCTATACCTATATGAGGCAAAATAGACTACAAATGAAATTCTGCAGAGAGAGACTAAGAAGGCCGCTATGTAAGAATAAAAATGTCAATTCAGCAAGATTATATACTAATTCTAAATATATATGCACCCAAAACTGGAGCACCCAGATATATAAAGCAAATATTATTATCTCTAAAGGGAGAGATTGACTCCAATAAAATAAAAGTTAAGGACCTCAACTGCCCACTCTCAGTAGTAAACAGACCATCAGCAGAAAATCAACAAGGAAACATCAGCATTAATATACATGCTAGATCAAATAGACTTAACTGACATTTACAGAACACTTCAACAAACTGCCAAAGAATACACATTCTTTTCACTAGCACATGGAACTTTCACCAGAATGGACCATATCATAGGCCAGAAAACAAATCTCAATAAATTTTAAAAAGTAAAAATCATATCAAGTATGTTTTCTGGCCACAATAAAATAAAGCTAGAAATCAATAACAATAAGAACTATGAAAAATGCAGAAACACATGGAAATTAAACAACTTGCTTCTGAACAATTATTGAGTCAATAAAGAAATTAAAAAGAAAATTTAATATTTTCATGAAATAAGTGAAAATGGAAGTAAAACATACTTAAACCTATGGAACATAGCAAAAGCACTAGTGAGAGATTAGTTTTTAGCAATAAACAGCTAAATCAAAAAAGGAGAAAGCCTTCAAATAAACAATCTAACAATTCATTTCAAGGAACTAGGAAAACTAGAACAAATCAAACCCCAGATTAGTAAAAGAAAAGAAATGATAAAGATCAGAGCAGAAATGAATAAAATTGAGACTAAATAGAAAACAACACAAAATATTAACAAAATGAAAAGCAGTTTGTCTGAAGAAAAAAAAAAGAAAATGGACAAATCTTTAGTTAGACTTAAAAAACAGGAAAGAAGCCCCAAATAAAATCAGAAACAGACAAACAAACAAAAGACATAACGACGGTGACTGCAGGAATACAAAGAATTATTAGAAACTATGATGAACAATTATATACCAAAACATTGGGCAACCTAAAAGAAATAAATTCCTGAACACACTAAGACGGAACCACTAAGAAATAGAAAACCTTAACAAACCAATAATGATTAATGAGATTGCAGCTGTAATAAAAAGTCTTCCATTAAAGAAAACCCGGGATCTGATGGCTTTACCACTGAATCCTAAAACATTTAAAGAATAACTAATGCCAAGCCTACTCAAGCTCTTCAAAAATAGTGAAGAGGAGGGAATACTTCCAAGCTCACTCTGTGATGCCAGCATTATCTTAATACCAAAATGAGACAAGAACACAATAAAAAAGGAAAACAACAGGCCAATAAATATCACTCATAAACACAGATGCAAAATCCTCAGCAAAAT
>NW_016807919.1:0-232 GCF_001698545.2 Rhinopithecus bieti
GATATACACACACACATATAGACACACACACACACATATAGATATACACACACACACATATAGATACACACACACATATATACACACACACACATATAGATACACACACACACATATAGATACACACACACACACACAGATACACACACACACATAGACACACACACACATATAGATACACACACACACATAGACACACACACACATATATCCACACACACACATATAGATA
>NW_016807921.1:0-991 GCF_001698545.2 Rhinopithecus bieti
TCTGTCTCTACCGAAAAAATACAAAAATTAGCTGGGAGCCTGAGGCAGGAGAATCACTTGAACCCTGGGGGCAGAGGGTGCAGTGAGCCAAGATCGCGCCATTGCACTCCAGCTTGGGCAACAGAGTGAGACTGTCTTAAAAAAAAAAAAAGAAAAAGAAAACTCTCAATAAAAGCTCACAGTAGTTAAACTCACTAAAAGTTACCTACAAGATACTATCACACTTTTTCTCATATAACATATTTGAAAATTGGGAGTAAGAGTTTATTTCTTAAATCACACTATGAAAAAGATAAGCAAAATCAAGCAAACTGAAATATCTATAGTTAGAAAAGGCATCCTATCATCCCATTTCTGACAGCAAATTGTATGTGACAGCAAGACTTGAAACCAGGCTTCCCAACACAGAAGAATCTTCTAAAAATATATTGCAACCATGAAGACAAGCTAAAGAGCTACAAATAATTTTTTTCTTTTATTTTTAAATACAAGATAGCAGGGCCGGGCGCGGTGGCTCACGCCTGTAATCCCAGCACCTTGGGAGGCCGCAGTGGGCGGATCACGAGGTCAGGAGATCGAGACCATCCTGACTAACATGGTGAAACCCCATCTCTACTAAAAATACAAAATATTAGCTGGGCGTGGTGGTGGGCGCCTGTAGTCCCAGCTACTTGGGAAGCTGAGGCAGGAGAATGGCATGAACCCAGGAGGCAGAGCTTACAGTGAGCGGAGATCGTGCCACTGCACTCCAGCATGGAGGATGGAGAGAGACTGTCTAAAAAAAAAAAAAGAGAAAATACAAGATAGCCAGCACTGTGGCCCATGCCTGTAATCCCAACACTTTCGGAGGTGGAGGTTGCAATGAGCCGAGATTGCACCACTGCACTTCAGGCTGGGTGACAGAACGAGACTCCGTCTCAAAAAAAAAGAAAAAAATACAAGATAATTACAATCTTTGCAATAATACTCTGTGCCTAATGAAAATGATTTT
>NW_016807923.1:0-701 GCF_001698545.2 Rhinopithecus bieti
GAGGGGGGAGGGATTGCACTGGGAGTTATACCTGACGTAAATGACAAGTTGATGGGTGCTGACGAGTTGATGGGTGCTGACAAGTTGATGGGTGCAGCACACCAACATGGCACAAGTATACATATGTAACAAACCTGCACGTTATGCACATGTACCCTAGAACTTAAAGTATAATAAAAAAAAACAAAAAATAAAATAAAGCTTCTTTTTCCTTTCTATTAAGCATACACACACACACACACATACACACACACACCTAAAGGAAGAAATAAAACTTAAAATATCTTAATTCCCACTCTCTGAACCCAGTGAATTTCAAGCTAATTATCAGCTCCATCACTAAATGGGTCTTAGTGAAGTGACGGCATGATCTACATCCTTGGACATGCACGCCTGCTCTCTACTGCTTTGACGATTGAATAAGACATTCCTGTAGAATTGTGAACTCCATGAAGGCAGATTTTGTTTTTGTTGTTTCGTTTTTGAGACAGGGTCTCCCTCTGTCACCCAGGCTGGAGTGCAGTGGTGTAATCATGGCTCACTGTAACCTTAACCTCCTGGGATTCTCCCACCTCAACCTCCTGAGTAGCTGGGACTTCACCACCACATCCAGCTAGTTTTTACCACATCCAGCTAGTTTTTACCACACCCGGCTAGTTTTTTGTATTTTCTTTTCTTTCTTTCTTTTTTTTTTTTTTTTT
>NW_016807924.1:0-1860 GCF_001698545.2 Rhinopithecus bieti
CAACTCATGGACATGAGCTGTCTTTTTATTTATCCATGTTCATTATAATTTTCCTCATCAGTGTTTTAATGTTTTCACTGTAGAAGTATTTTACCGCCTTGTTAAGTTTATTGCTATATATTTTATTCGTTTTCGGATATTGTAAATGTAATTGTTTTTCTTAATTTCCTTTACAGGTAGTTTATTATTGGTGTATAAACACAGACACACATACACGCAAACCCTAATGAGAATTAGATTGGAATAGCATTTCTTGTAAGTTGCAGATACATTCAAGAACAGGATGTATATTTTCATTTATTTAGGCTCTTTGATATCTTCATAAATTAATTTAAAGTTCCACAATCTATGTGGAGAACATGCAGTTTTGTCACACAGGTAAAAATGTACCATGGTGGTTTGCTGCACCTATCAATCCATCACCTAAGTGTTAAGCCCCACATGCATTAGCTATATATCCTGATGTTCTCCTTTCCCCCACCCCAAAACAGGCCCCAGTGTGTGTTGTTCCCCTCCCTGTGTCCATGTGTTCCCATTGTTCAGCTCCCACTTATAAGTAAGAACATGTGATGTTTGGTTTTTCTGTACCTGCGTTAGTTTTCTGAGGGTGATGGCTCCACCTCCCAGGCTCAAGCAATTCTCCTTTGTCAACCTCCTGAGTAGCTGGGACTACAGGCATGTGCCACCACACCTGGTTAATTTTGTATTTTTAATAGAGACAGGGTTACACCATGTTGGCCAGGCTGCTTTTGAACTCCTGACCTCAGTTGATCTACACACCTTGGCCTCCCAAAATGCTGGGATTACAGGCATGAGCCACCATGCCCAGCCGTAATACAAATTTCAACTTAATAGTTTTTATTGATAGAAATTTAGTATATTTTCAGATATCTTAATTTTTCTCCATATACTTAATCTCCCTTTTACTTTAAAACTAAGCATACTAATTATATCTTCTGTAGTTTATAAATCTCAGTATAGAATTTTCAGGTCAGATTCTACAGTTTTTAGTTTCTGCTGATTGTTGTTCATGACTTCTAGCCAGTAAGTGAACAAGGTCACTGAAGTTATGCAAATAACATGAATAAAGATAGCTCCGCAGTCACATCTCGAGCACTCAGTAGCCCATGCTGCTAGTACTTACCGTGTTTGACAATGCACCTTTAGAACACTTCCAAAATAAATTGTAATTGACAGTGGTCTAGACAGTGAATCTCAAACTTATGCAAACATGTGAAATACAGATGTCCTCTTGAGTGTGTTACATATATAAATGCATTCTGTTGATTTCAAGATGCTTTGCTCATACGATAGGGTCTATAGAGTAACTGAGGAGTGGTTGATGGCTTCTTAGCCTGAGGTTTTCTGGGTCTGCCATGACAGTGAGGCTAGGACCTAGAATGGGGCAGTTGTTCTAGGCTTGCACACTTCTGGGACTTCTCCTTTTTATTTCTATGAACATCTTAGTCTTCCCAATCTTAATAATGTTAAAATTTTAAAACACTTTAACTTCCTATTACCTCACTACATTTCAAATGTAAACTGTTTACTTTGTTATTTGAGGTGGATATGTAATCACTACAATATGAGACTTTGAATGGACAGTTATGCTATTTTTTCAGGAGGAAGAGACAATTTTACTATGTGAAATTAGAATGAGGTCTTAAAAATCAATTAATAGTTTTTTTATATTAACTTTCTATTTAAGATAAAATAATATATCCTAGAAACTTAACCAAATAACATTTTAGAGAAATAGCTGTAAATGAAGCACTGCATCAGTAATATAATTTAAACTGTATTATAAACTCTAAAATTATAAGAAAATTATTGTTAATATTACCCAGTAATTCAGATTCG
>NW_016807925.1:0-239 GCF_001698545.2 Rhinopithecus bieti
AAAACACTCCATGCTCATGGATAGGAAGAATCAATATTGTGAAAATGGCCATGCTGCCCAAAGTAACTTATAAATTCAATGCTATCCCCATCAAGCTACCATTGACTTTCTTCACAGAAAACCTACTTTAAATTTCATATGGAACCAAAAAAGAACCCATATAGCCAAGACAATCCCAAACAAAAAGAACAAAGCTGGAGGCATCACACTGCCTGGCTTCAAACTATACTACAAGGCTA
>NW_016807926.1:0-1510 GCF_001698545.2 Rhinopithecus bieti
AAAAAAAAAAAAAGAGAGAGAGAAAGAAAGAAAAAGAGAAAGAGAGAAAGAAACTGTTATACACTGAGTGCCATTTTAAATGGGGTTTTCTGGGAAGTGCTGTGACATCATTGCTTTAAAAGAGGCCGGGTGCTGTGGCTGACGCCTGTACTCCCAGCGCTTTGGGAGGCCGAGGCAGGAGGATCGCTTGAGCTTGGGAGTTCGAAGTTACAATGAGCTGTATCAAGCCTCTGCACTCCAGCCTGGGCAATGAGAAAGACCCTGTCTCTTAACAACAACAAAGTCAGAAGGAGAGGCTGCCATGGCTACGGTTCCCGGTGACGTCACGGCCAGCTCCGTGACGCGCGGCCAGGGAGGCCCGCGGAGACTGAGGCTCCTCTGTGACGTCAGCAGCCGGCCGGGACACAGCCGGAGGGCAGGTGCGGCCGCGGGGCCTGCCGACTTCACGCAGGGTCCGTGTGGTCCCCGCGGCGCGCAGCGGCTGAAGGAGGCCCCAGGGCCTTGGCGACCGCGGCGGCGGCTTTAGCGTCCGTGACTGGGCAGCAGGGGGTCAGGATGCGGCGAAGCTCCCGCCCGGGCTCGGCCTCGTCCTCGCGCAAGCACACGCCCAACTTTTTCAGCGAGAACAGCTCAGTGAGCATCACCTCGGAGGACAGCAACGGGCTCCGGTCAGCGGGTCCGGGGCCTGGGGACCCCGAGGGCAGAGGAGCCCGGGGCCCGAGCTGCGGTGAGCCCGCCTTGAGCGCGGGAGTGCCCGGAGGAACCACATGGGCAGGAAGCTCTCGGCAGAAGCCGGCGCCTCGGAGCCACAACTGGCAGACAGCCTGTGGCGCGGCAACCGTGAGGGGCGGGGCCTCGGGTGCGGGCGGGGTCGACCCCGGGTGAGCCGATGGAGGGGGCGGGGCCTAAAGGGTGGTGCTGGGCGGGAATGGGACTAAGATGATATCTGGGCACCTCCTACAAGGTGGGTTCTGTAGGGTAAAGGGGAGGTGCTAAATGAGATCCCTTAAGGGGCGGAGCCTCGGTGTCCTCAATGGTTACTGGAAGGGGCGGGTAAAATCTTGTGGTTGGGCGCCACTGAGAAGGCGCGGCCTCAGTGTTAGCGTGAGAGGCTCCCAGGACAATCGGGCTCCACCAAGACCTAAGGCTGGGGACCGGGAAGGCTGGGGACGGGTCATCCGTTTAGGGGTGGGACCAACTCCATTTTTTTTTTTTGAAACGGAGTTTCCTTCTTGTTGCCCAGGCTGGAGTGCAATGGCACGATCTCAGCTCACCGCAACCTCCGCCTCCCGGGTTCAAACGATTCTCCCGCCTCAGCCTCCCGGGTAGCTGGGATTACAGGCATGCGCCACCACGCCCGGCTAATTTTTGTGTTTTTAGTAAAGACGGTATTTCTCCATGTTAGTCAGGCTGGCCTCGAACTCCCGACCTCAGGTGATCCGCCTGCCTCTGCCTCCCAAAGCGCTGGGATTACAGGCGTGAGCCACCGCGCGCGGCCAGGAGACCAACT
>NW_016807927.1:0-723 GCF_001698545.2 Rhinopithecus bieti
AGCTTTGTGATGTGTGAATACATCTCACAGAGTTACACCATTCTTTTCATCAAGCAGTTTGCTAACACTGTTTTCTTGGAATCTGCAATGGTATATTTTGGAGTGCCTTGAAATTTATAGTGACAAAGGAAATACCTTCATATAAAGATTAGTAAGAAGCTTTCTGAGAAACTGCTATGTGATGTGTTAATTCATCTCACAGAGTTACACGATGGTTTTCATGGATAAGTTTGGTAGCATTGTTTTTGGGTAAACTGAGAAGTGATATTTTGAATCGCATTGAAGTATATATTGACTAAGGAAATATCCTCAGATAAAAACCAGAAAGAAGCTTTCTGAGAAAGTTCTTCATCATGTGAGAATTCAACTCACAGAGTTACAAATTTCTTTTCATGGAGCAGTTTACTAGAACTGTTATCATGGAATCTGCAAAGGGATATTTGGGAGCTCATTGAGGACTATGTTGAAAAAGGGCACATTATCAGTTAAAAGCTAGAAACAATCCTTCTGAGAAACTGCATTGTGATGTGTGAATTCATTTCACAGAGTTTCATTGCTGTTTTCATTGAGCAGCTTCGTCACACTGTTTTCTTGGAATCTGCAATGGGATATTTCAGAGCACACTGAAGCCTATGATGACAAAGGAAATATAATCAGATGAAAACCAAAAAGAAGACTTCTGAAAAACTTCTTTGTGCTGTGTCAATTCATCTCACAGAGTTA
>NW_016807928.1:0-721 GCF_001698545.2 Rhinopithecus bieti
GGCCCCTTTTAGTTTTTGAAGGAACATCTTTCAGGCCCTCTTGACAAAGGGGGATTTATTTACTTCATGTGAGCTGGTTAATATATGTAAAGGGTTCAGCCTAGTGCCTGGTCCAGAGATAGCGGTGGTCATTGTTACCCCATAATTGCATTGGTGCAAGTCCTTTCCTATCTATCCTGTCACATGCCTCATAGCCATTTATATAGGCAAGGCAGGCATTAGGCTGCCCATCTTGTAGATGAGTAAACTGAGGCCCAGAGAGGGGAAATACGTTGCAGGTCAATAGCAGAGTTGAGGTCTCTGCACAACTCAAATATGCCACAGTGCCTCCTTGTGGAGAGGAGGCCAAAAGCAGGGCTGAAATCATTCTCTTGAAGAGGTGTCAGAAGTGGGATTGCGACCAGGCTGATGTAATATTTTTAGATATGGCCAGGAGGACACAGGCTAAGTTTTTAGCTGAGAAGTGTCCTCTAAAAGGCAGAAGGCAGAGACTCTAGAGGACCTTTGAGTTAGAATGTGTCTGAGAGTAACTCTTCCAACTTCTCACGTATGTACAGGTATCTCTAAGGGGCTGACCTAGGAAGGCTCCTTTCCAATGGCCATTGATTGATCCAGTCCCACAACTGGAAAGCTTACAAGAATTGGGTTCAAAGAGGGGATTACACTTGATAATTACAGAAGGATCACCTACTTTTTTTTTTTTTTTTTTGAGACAGAGTCT